>NC_074717.1:20012733-20612733 GCF_947242115.1 Biomphalaria glabrata
GAATGGGCTGGATCCAAAGATCACACTCGTGTTTAGAAAGACGTCTTCTACCTAATTGTTCACCCTAAAAAGCGTCCACTGAACGATGGTAAGTCACTCGGAAGAACTTTGACCGTTCTGACGTCAGAAAGTACACGATGACTCTTACTTGTTGTTTTGTTTTTAAAGCTCTATGCCTCTATCTTTTTTGCAGACGCTTCTCACTCAAACAATATGAAAGGTTCTACTTAGGAGATAAAACGACTTCTCTTAATTTATTAATTTATTTTTGAAACCTTGTGAAATATGGATTATAACTACAATGCAATTACAACCGTTTTTGTCCTTCGAAAAAAATAGAGACAATTTTGCGCCCACATTGTCACCACTCCATGGGGGGAGGGGGAATGGCGGTGGGAGGCGTCCCACGGTTTGAGATTCGAAATTTGAACAACACATAGATTGAAGATCATGATAAAAAGTTTGTTTTTTTATTATCTATTTAATTCTTTTGTTGAACGGTGTTTTACTTCTAAACTGTTCACGGAATCTAGAATCAGATTTGTTCAAAATAATATGTACACTGAAAATCCGATGATATTAATAAAATACACATTGACAAATTGTGATAAATACAGTGACTTGTATCCTGCGTGGGGATTGCTTCAGGTATGACGCTAGTGGTAAGTCTCTTGTAGAATTAGAATAGCAGGAGAACGGTCAGCTAGAAGACATATCAAGAAACAAAAGAAGTAAGAAGATGCATGTGGAAATGTTGATTAGTTAAAAACATATTTTTTTAACTTTAAAATGTCCAAAATTGTGCGTGTCTGTCTGAGTGTGACACCCAGGGCTTGATGCACACCCTCCCCCATCTTGCCCCCTCTCACTCCGCCCATGCTCATAGGTCTACATGTAAAACAAGGTGAACGCGTACAGTTTAAGAACAAATACCATTCACGAAATACTGTTTCAAGCATGCTTTGACCAACACATTGTCTCTTATCGTCTGCCCAATTTGGTAGCCCAACCTGGGCAGATTTCACAATTTTGTTAACCAAATCTAATTTGCAGCTTTGATAATTCGTCGTCAGCAAGGACGAGCCTCCTTGAGGCTATAATACAGAATTAATGGAAGATCTGCGGAAATTTTACACCCCCGAGTTACCCTTTTTCTAATCGATGTCTGGAATATTTATTACTGGGTAAATCGTGTGAATCTTGGGATACTTCTTCCAATTAAAGGGACCTAATGCACGTCTGCTTCTACTAAATTTCTCGTCTGGAAGTGATCATTGTATCAAAAAGAGAAGAAACAACAATACATTGTCAACTGAATTCGTTTTGTTATACATTGTTATTCAGATAAATAATTACATTAACACACACAGACACACGGAAACGGTGACCCGACATAATAGCGCGGACAAAAATAGTACCGACAAAATAGTACCGACAAAATAGTGCCGACAAAATAGTACCGACAAAATAGTGCCGACAAAATAACGCGACCAAACAGTGCCGACAGCATAGCGCGTTAAAATAGTGAGGATTTTTTATTTTTGCAGTAAACATTTCAGATATTATAAAATATGAAAATGGAAAAATTATAAATATACAATTCATTATAAGCAAAAATCAGTCATATAATTAAAATTGTAATAGATCTAGACCAACATCAATACATCTGTGCAATTAGAAATATTTCTATCGATAGTTTTTGTTTAGCGCTATTTCATACTTTTAGGTTTCTCACTGCACTATGATCCTATCCCTAATCTGGACCAGTTGGGAACATGAAAAAGGGGGGGGGGTATATCTAGGTGAATTTTACGTCATCGTTTTTTAAAAGCATTTCTAAAAACAAAAAGAAGACGACCTGAATTCGAACTCATGACTCAAACGTACTCAAACCGACATACTAACCACTCTACTGGTGAGGTTTATGAAAATAGAAGAGTTTATAGTTATCTATTGTTTGTTAGCAATCTATCTATAAATGATCTGTGTCTTTGTGTGACTAGAAGTGTGTTTAGATAAAGCAAGAGAGAGAGAGAGAAATACATAAATATTTATATAGAGAGGAAGAATTAGATAGATAGATAGATAGATAGATAGATAGATAGATAGATAGATAGATAGATAGATAGATAGATAGATAGATAGATAGATAGATAGATAGATAGATAGATAGATAGATAAATAGATAGTAAAAAAAAAAGATTAGTATTCAGAGTGACAAAGAGAAAGATGGACAGTAAACCAAAGATTCTCTAAATGTCATGCGCTGTCCAAGTAACCATAATGACAAATTTGGTCATCTATTTCTGTAAATGCCACAAATATTCTTCCGCTTGGTCTACCATGCCCCTCCCATGAGTCCCTTCCGCCGAGCGAACAGTTCCTTCCAACACTCCGACATATTGGTGGGAGCACACAGTAGCTTCCCTTGCCTTAAGGCACGGTGGTTAAATTAGACCCCGGGAGGGGATAACCAGCTACCAGTGCTCAGACAATTTCTACGACAGAGTTGTGTTACCTTTCAAACAGTTTTCAGCAGATAATTGGATGAGTTTGGTGCTAACACGGTCACCTAGGCAACACACAGTCCAATTGATGGGGCATAAATGTGTATCTGAGCCAAAGAGTTAATGTACTAGGCAACACAGTCCAATTGATGGGGCATAAATGTGTATCTGAGCCAAAGAGTTAATGTACTAGGCAACACAGTCCAATTGTTGGGGCATAAATGTGTATCTGAGCCAAAGAGTTAATGTACTAGGCAACACACAGTCCAATTGATGGGGCATAAATGTGTATCTGAGCCAAAGAGTTAATGTACTAGGCAACACAGTCCAATTGATGGGGCATAAATGTGTATCTGAGCCAAAGAGTGAATGTACTGGACCTCTTTTAGACACAACTTATACAATTCTAAGAATATACAAATACCTTTTGAACTATGAAAATTCTTCCGATGGATAATTTATATTCTTATATTATCTTAAAAGTTACAGATGATGTTTCAAAATAGATGTGTATGTTCTATGTGCATCAATGAGTTAACTTAATTATGTAGGTTAGACTGTTAGAGAGTTAACTTAATTGTATAGGTTAGACTGTTAGAGAGTTAACTTGGTTGTATAGGTTAGACTGTTAGAGAGTTAACTTAATTGTATAGGTTAGACTGTTAGAGAGTTAACTTGGTTGTATAGGTTAGACTGTTAGAGAGTTAACTTAATTGTATAGGTTAGTCTGTTAGAGAGTTAACTTAATTGTATAGGTTAGACTGTTAGAGAGTTAACTTAATTGTATAGGTTAGACTGTTAGAGAGTTAACTTGGTTGTATAGGTTAGACTGTTAGAGAGTTAACTTAATTGTATAGGTTAGACTGTTAGAGAGTTAACTTAATTGTATTGGTTAGACTGTTAGAGAGTTAACTTGGTTGTATTGGCTAGACTGTTAGAGAGTTAACTTGGTTGTATTGGTTAGACCAGTGATGCCCAAAGTACGGCCCGCGGGCCAGAACCGGCCCGCGACTTAGTTGCATCCGGCCCGCCGAAAAGTCGGCACAAAAAGTAATAAATTCTCCCCTCTTCAAAAAAGGTTGAAAATGTAATTTTACCTTTGTTAGGGCCCTCACTTTTTCTCTGATGGATTGGTACCATGACCTTTAACGAGTATGAGTTTCTGAAATGGAACTCTGAATGTAGAATCTACCCGGAGAAGTGAATGGATCTTTTTTTTTGGTGGAACATGATAATAAGCCAACATGTTTGTTTTGTAAAGAAAGTCTGGATGTTTAAAAAAAAACATATACAGTGGCATTATAAAACAAATATGACGGCCTTCTTGGTTTGGATCCGCGTATAAAAGATTGGTTAAACTACGCCTAGAGATTTGACCAAAAAGAGACAAGAAAATAGTTGGTGGTAAAAGTAGCTACAATGATGCTCTCATTTTAAGTAGAAATGAAGCAAAATTTTTAGACGCGTAAAAAATGATAGACTTTAACTGTCCCATTAATTAATGTAAGAACTAGATCCGATAGTTTCAAATGGTTTCAGGTAAATTTTGATTTCATATTTTACCATTTTGTTGATGTGGCCCGCAACACGAGTGTCGAAAGTTAAAATGGCCCGCAGGTCAAATTAGGTTGAGCATCACTGGGTTAGACTGTTAGAGATTTATGCTCCATTGGTGCATTGGACTGACAAACAAAGCCGTCAAATTCTCTTATAGCTTTTTTGTGTCCAAAATGTTTGAGACTTAAATTTGAGAGATTCAAGAGTTGCATTCAAAGTTTCAATTCATTTTTCTGATTTCTTCCCATGTTCTCTTCCTCCTGCTGACATTCCCAGCTTCCACTGAGAAGAACTTCCTTTAGAAAAAGATCTTTACCACCCCACCCCACACTTCTCTTTGATCTTCTTTTCCTAGCAGCTTCTCTCCCTTCTGACTACATGGAGATATACAACTGCAGACAAACAATGTCTCTCTCTTTCTCTTATTCTTTCTCTAATTCTCTCTCTCTCTCTTTTTTTTCTCCTTTTTCTTTCCCTCTACACTTCTCTCTTTCTATTTCTCTCTCTACTCCTCTTTCTCCCTCTGTCCATCTATCCATCTCTCTTTCTATTTCTCTATCTCATTGTATCTCTGTCTACAAATCTTTGTCTCTTTCTCTGTACATCTTTCTATTTCTCATTTTTCACTTTCTCATTTTGTATTGCTGTTTCTTTTTGCAGTGGAGTCCCGATAGTCAGAAATGATTAGGAACGGACCCATTTCGGATTAATGAATACTTCGGATAAAGAGAAATGATGACTAAAATAAACGTAATTCTGAAATGCAACGCCTCATGACATAAACTGGTTGGGGATTTAGCAGAGTTTATTTTAATTCCTCTCTCTAACACTAACAAGTTCTGTCACTGTTCTGTGTAGGAAGTGCTGACTTGATAGCCAAATGTTTTCTATACAGAAGTCAAAGTAATTTTCTATATTACTGTATCAGATTTTGTAAATACAAGTATCGTACTGTTGCAACTGTGCAATGTATCCCACATCACTGACCCTTCCTGGATCCTTTTTCATTCATTTCCAAGCGATTATAATTGATTACTACAGTATTCTAGTTGACCGACTTAACTTAAGGTATGGCTAATACTTTATACGATATACAGAACTAAAATACTATGTACCGTGTATCGGCTCTATCTTTGAAAAATAATGTCATTGTTAGCACATAATTCACCTAGTCACTGTTCTCTCTTAGTATTTCTAATATCCTTATTTCGGCTTCAGATTAAGCGGACTTTTGGATTAACTGGACTCCATCGTTTTCAATTTTACAAAATATATTTCTACCTTTTTCTTTCATTTTATCTCAATTTCTTTCTATCTCTCTCTCTCTCTTTCTCCATTTCATTATCTCTAGTTGAAATACACAAAGTTCCTCTGGTGTAGACCTGAACGATTTAGATCCTAACTTAAACATACAACTTTTACACGGTCGTTTGAATCACTCTAAAAATAATCTTGCCTAGCATTTCAGCGGCTCCTCTGTGCACTAAGGAGTTCTAAATCAAAGAGTGATTTGTATCTGATTCTCTAATGTTGATTAGAAATAAAACACGAACCTAAATGTTTACATAGGAACAAAACATCTCGTTTTGAAATCTAAACATAAAAAATATCCTTTGTGAAAGTAAACATTCAGGGGGAAAAAAGATTAAAAAAAAAAATTGGAAGAGTCACATCAGGAAATTAAAAGCGAGGGAAAAGACATTTTAATAAGTGTGTGTGTGTGTGAAGAAGTGCGTGTCAATGTGTAGTGTGGTTGCATGTGTGGTTGTGTGCGTGCTTTAGGAGAGTTTGATTCTCTAGTGTGTAATTGTGAGTCAGAGAGAAAAAAAACAACACAAGATTTAAAAAAAAAATGGAGAGTGAAAAACGAGAAAGAGCAAGAAAAGAAAGCTGGAGACAGCGTGAAAGAGAGTCAGAGAGAAAGAGAGTCAGAGAGATAGAGAGAGGTATACAGTAGAGGGTGTAAATGTTTGATAAAAAAGTAAAAGAAAAATGTTACAAGTCAATGTGGCAAGAAGTTTAGGTTAGCCTTGAACTTTGTGTACAAATAAGAATTTCAGATACAATGACGTCATTCGATCGTGTGTGCTAGCAATGCCCAGAACGATCAGACCATTCTTATGACGTCATAGTGTGTCAGACAAAGCCATGGAAATCAGGACTTCCTTCATTCTAGTTCATATAACTAGTTTTTGGCTTATAATAGAAAACAAAAATTGTTTTGAATTAAATGGTTTAATTAAACGACACAAACTAGCATAAACCTCTTAGCTACCTGTCAAAGGAGGTCAAGCTCGAATCCCAAAGCGAGCTGAGTTTTTATCTGAGCGCTAAAGGCAGCACGAAAACCTTCTCCTCCCCCACCAGGTTCACACGTTCGATTTTCACCCACAAATCTCAAGGTCTGTTTTGGTGTTTCCTGTGTACAAAGTGTTGATACGTTTTGTTTTGAAAGCTCTATGTTCTAGTTTCCTCATTTGTAGTGGAGCTGAGAGGTAATAAAGTGTGGATGCACATTCTACTATTGGCCTAGCTAGTGTTGATATGTTTTTGTTTTGAAAGCTCTATGTTCTAGTTTCCTCATTTGTAGTGGAGCTGAGAGGTAATAAAGTGTGGATGCACATTCTACTATTGGCCTAGCTAGTGTTGATATGTTTTTGTTTTAAAGCTCTATGTTCTAGTTTCCTCATTTGTAGTGGAGCTGAGAGGTAATATAGAGTGGATGCACATTCTACTATTGGCCTAGCTAGTGTTGATATGTTTTTGTTTTAAAGCTCTATGTTCTAGTTTCCTCATTTGTAGTGGAGCTGAGAGGTAATATAGAGTGGATGCACATTCTACTATTGGCCTAGCTAGTGTTGATATGTTTTTGTTTTAAAGCTCTATGTTCTAGTTTCCTCATTTGTAGTGGAGCTGAGAGGTAATATAGAGTGGATGCACATTCTACTATTGGCCTAGCTAGTGTTGATACGTTTTTGTTTTGAAAGCTCTAGGTTCTAGTTTCCTCATTTGTAGTGGAGCTGAGAGGTAATATAGAGTGGATGCACATTCTACTATTGGCCTAGCTAGTGAAAGAGAAAGAAGCAGAGATTGAGAGAGAGAAAAAAAAAGAGAACGTGAGAGAGCGAGAGAGGAAAAGAGCGAGATAGAAAGAAGGAGAGATTGAGAGAGATAGAAAGAGAGATAGAAAGAGAGAGTGAGAGAGTGAGAGAGAAGAGAGAACAAGATAGAAAGAAAGAGATTGAGAGAGAGAAAGAGAGAGTGAAAGAAAGAGAGAAATAGAGAAATAGAGAGAAATAGAGCGAGAGAGAAAGATGGAGAGATTGAGAAAGAGAGAGTGAGAGAGAAAAAGAGAGAACGAGAGAGAAAGAAAGAAAGAAAGAGGAAGAAAGAAAGAGGAAGCGAGGGAGAAAGATGGAGAGAAAGGATTGAGAAAGAGAGAGAGGGAAAGAGAGAGAGAGAGAAATAGATTTACGCATATAGAAAGAACAATTGAAGGTATAAAAAGACAACAGAACCTTCAAATAAAACTTGTTGTGAAAGACATTGAATGACACTCATGTTTGTGATGACAAAGATGAAGAAGTGACATTGAACATAAAAAGAAATGGAGGGGTAAGACAAAAAAGGACGAACTAAATTCTCTTCAACGACAATGAAGGAAAGAAAGTCACAAGGACAAAAGAACAGTTAGCCAATCAAATAAAGTGTTAGGGCCAGAATTAGCCGCTTATTGATTCAACACTCGGGGGGAAGGGGCACCAATTCTAAGACGATGTGGCGTGTAAGATGGGGAGCCTTTGATGAGCAGGTAACAGTGGGTGGCTGTGACAAGCAGAAAGAAAAAGGTGCCCAGAACATTCTAGATTGAGATAATTAAGCTTCGATGTGGCCAGGTTTTCGTGCGTCTTCATGTCTCTCGTCTGGAGCGAGACAGAACCTGGCTTTGTTCTCGACCACATGGTAGCTCTGGTGGGACACGGTAGATGGCGCTAGCTACAACACTAGAAATAGAACAAGAGATCGAAGTGGACGTAGTCTAATTCACAAGTCTCTTCTTTTATTTTGTATTTTGCTCTATTTTTTTTAGTTGAACCAAGCAACTCATTTCAAATTCGTTTTTTTTAAGCTCTGTTCTCTTTTCCCATTTTTACGTAAATTCTTTCTCTCTCTCTCTTTCTTTCTGTTTCTCTCTTTTCTTCTCTCTTTCGTTTCAGTTGATATCTTCATCCTAATTTTGTCCTTGCACTATAGATCTACATTTGTAGTGTTGGACCTTGCTGTTTGTATACATGTCTTACAGATCATTTTTACCATTCTGTGTTTTCTCCCTGTTCGTACAATTCCTTTACTCAGCTTGCAACATCTTCATCGAAACTGCATGGACACATATTGAAAACGGCTGTAACGATTTTCCTAGATATTTGACAATTTGATGTATATCTTTGGAAAATAATTACCAGCTTATTGGCCACATTGGGAAAACTCTAGTTTGACTGTTTAAATTTTTCGAAATATTAACTTCTAATTATAAATTTTGTCTATACAATCTTTATCTTGGCCTGCATGTAGGCCCGCATGTAGGCCCTAGTCAATAAAGAGTTAAATAAAGACATAGACGTCCAGAAATATTTTGTGACACGTCTTGTATGTCTGGATCTGTGGGCCGAGCTGAACATACTCTGAGTAGATTTATAGTCAATTTATACATTTGCTTGATTAAGTTGACCAGGGTTGTTTTTGTCCTGGGAAAGACGAAATGGGGCGGAGAAAAAAATCAATTGTCTAAAATAACGTATAATTCTTTAAATATTAAATTAGTACGAGTAAGATAGTCGCTTTTACGAAAAATCACCAGCTTCATAAGAAAGGACTTGTCATATTAAAAAAAAATCACTTTTTTGTTACCTGTTTTATGTCTTTATTTCTGTTGTATTTCTCAGTCATTAGTTCACTTCCCTTTAATGCCTAGGCATTCGCTCTAGTTGCATCAGTATTTACTGTTCCTAAAAGCCCACAAAAGAGGCAAAGAAAAGAGGCCTAAGTCCCAAGGATTCCAATAATGATAAAGCTGAAATTGAATTCATTACGTTGGTATTTAACGCCTAATAATATGTTGTTTAATGTAGACATTTTAAATGTATAAAAAAGAAAAAAAAAGCATTTTAAATTGACTATGATTCTTTAGTGAATTTCTTCCTGTAATCAATATCAAGATTGGAAACAAAAGATAAATGTTTGATAGAAAGACGGCGAAGATTTTTGGGGAAAATTCACAACAAATAAATAGGAATTGACAATGTGTACGTATGCAAAAAAAACCACAACAAAAGACAGATTGAGTGTTTCTTTAGGATGTATGGAGGAGGGAAGGGGGAAATAAAGAGGTAGAGTAGGAGGAAGAGAGAGAGAAAAGAGGGGAGAGATGCCAGGTTGTGTGATATGCGCTCTGGACTGTTGTGTCCAAGGTCCCGGTTTCAAAACCTACCTCCGCCACCGTCCTGCGGGAGGTTTAGGATAGAATGTAATTATCTTAAATTCTGAATATCCGATTTATGAAACCAGCAAAATAAAAAAAAAAACTTAAAAAAAAATACAAAGTTTATATTTAGTACATCAATTAGTTTGGATCAGTCACGTGTCATTCAATGTGTAATACATCTAGACCAACAACAATAAATATGTGCGATTACCAATTTATTAATTGTTTTTTTAGGTCAATTTCATGCTTATCGCTTTCTCAATCCACTCTGATCCTATCACTTGTCTGGACCAGTTGGAAAGGGTTCTCAATCCACTATGATCCTATAACTTGTCTGGACCAGTTGGAAAGGGTTCTCAATCCACTATGATCCTATCACTTGTCTGGACCAGTTGGAAAGGGTTCTCAATCCACTATGATCCTATCACTTGTCTGGACCAGTTGGAAAGGGTTCTCAATCCACTATGATCCTATCACTTGTCTGGACCAGTTGGAAAGGGTTCTCAATCCACTCTGATCCTATCACTTGTCTGGACCATTTGGAAAGGGTTCTCAATCCACTCTCATCCTATCACTTGTCTGGACCAGTTGGAAAGGGTTCTCAATCCACTCTCATCCTATCACTTGTCTGGACCAGTTGGAAAGGGTTCTCAATCCACTCTGATCCTATCACTTGTCTGGACCAGTTGGAAAGGGTTCTCAATCCACTCTGATCCTATCACTTGTCTGGACCATTTGGAAAGGGTTCTCAATCCACTCTGATCCTATCATTTGTCTGGACCAGTTGGAAAGGGTTCTCAATCCACTCTGATCCTATCACTTGTCTGGACCAGTTGGAAAGGGTTCTCAATCCACTCTGATCCTATCACTTGTCTGGACCATTTGGAAAGGGTTCTCAATCCACTCTGATCCTATCACTTGTCTGGACGAGTTGGAAAGGGTTCTCAATCCACTCTGATCCTATCACTTGTCTGGACCATTTGGAAAGGGTTCTCAATCCACTCTGATCCTATCACTTGTCTGGACCATCTACTCTCATCCTATCACTTGTCTGGACCAGTTGGAAAGGTTTCTCAATCCACTCTGATCCTATCACTTGTCTGGACCAGTTGGAAAGGGTTCTCAATCCACTATGATCCTATCACTTGTCTGAACCATTTGGAAAGGGTTCTCAATCCACTATGATCCTATCACTTGTCTGAACCATTTGGAAAGGGTTCTCAATCCACTCTCATCCTATCACTTGTCTGGACCAGTTGGAAAGGGTTCTCAATCCACTCTGATCCTATCACTTGTCTGGACCAGTTGGAAAGGGTTCTCAATCCACTCTGATCCTATCACTTGTCTGGACGAGTTGGAAAGGGTTCTCAATCCACTCTGATCCTATCACTTGTCTGGACCATTTGGAAAGGGTTCTCAATCCACTATGATCCTATCACTTGTCTGGACCATTTGGAAAGGGTTCTCAATCTACTCTCATCCTATCACTTGTCTGGACCAGTTGGAAAGGTTTCTCAATCCACTCTGATCCTATCACTTGTCTGGACCAGTTGGAAAGGGTTCTCAATCCACTATGATCCTATCACTTGTCTGAACCATTTGGAAAGGGTTCTCAATCCACTATGATCCTATCACTTGTCTGAACCATTTGGAAAGGGTTCTCAATCCACTCTCATCCTATCACTTGTCTGGACCAGTTGGAAAGGGTTCTCAATCCACTCTGATCCTATCACTTGTCTGGGCCAGTTAGAAAGGGTTCTCAATCCACTCTGATCCTATCACTTGTCTGAACAAGTTGGAAAGGGGTGGGGAAGAAAGATCGTTTTTTTAAAATGTATTTATAAAAATGAAAAAAAGGTCAACGACCTGAATTGGAACTCGTGGGCTAAAGACTTGTATAGTATAGACATCTATTGTTTCTATTTGTATAGACTCTATTGTTTCTATTTGTATAGACATCTATTGTTTCTATTTGTATAGACATCTATTGTTTCTATTTCATGTTTGTGGCCACTTAGCCTCAGACGACGAGAGAGACTACTTCAGGCTATACCACGACTTCAGTCAATCACAATTTCTTTACCTTGTTAGAAATCCGAACTAAACAATTAATTACCAATAGTTAATTACCTAATTGGTTAAATAAAAAAAATATTCTTGTGTTGTTAAGTAAATGTAATACATATGTAAAACTTTAGCTTGATCCGAGATTAGGTGTAGGAGAAATAACGTGTATAAGCTTTGTACCAGACAGACAGACAGACAGACAGAGTGACTTGATATAAGCTTTGTACCAGACAGACAGACAGAGTGACTTGATATAAGCTTTGTACTAGACAGACGTTCAGAGTGACTTGATATAAGCTTTATGTTAGACAGACAGACAGAGTGACTTGATATAAGCTTTGTACCAGACAGACGTTCAGAGTGACTTGATATAAGCTTTGTACTAGACAGACGTTCAGAGTGACTTGATATAAGCTTTGTACCAGACAGACAGACAGAGTGATTTGGTATAAGCTTTGTACCAGACAGACAGACAGAGTGACTTGATATAAGCTTTGTACCAGACAGACAGACAGAGTGACTTGATATAAGCTTTGTACCAGACAGACAGACAGAGTGACTTGATATAAGCTTTGTACCAGACAGATCGACAGAGTGACTTGATATAAGCTTTGTACCAGACAAACAGACAGAGTGACTTGATATAAGCTTTGTACCAGACAGACAGACAGAGTGACTTGATATAAGCTTTATACCAGACAGACGTTCAGAGTGACTTGATATAAGCTTTGTACCAAACAGACAGACAGAGTGACTTGATATAAGCTTTGTACCAGACAGACAGACAGAGTGACTTGATATAAGCTTTGTACCAGACAGACAGACAGAGTGACTTGATATAAGCTTTGTACTAGACAGACGTTCAGAGTGACTTGATATAAGCTTTATATTAGACAGACAGACAGAGTGACTTGATATAAGCTTTGTACTAGACAGACAGACAGAGTGACTTGATATAAGCTTTGTACCAGGCAGACAGACAGAGTGACTTGATATAAGCCTTGTACCAGACAGACAGACAGAGTGACTTGATATACGCTTTGTACCAGACAGACAGACAGAGTGACTTGATATAAGCTTTGTACCAGGCAGACAGACAGAGTGACTTGATATAAGCTTTGTACCAGGCAGACAGACAGAGTGACTTGATATAAGCTTTGTACCAGACAGACAGAGTGACTTGATATAAGCTTTGTACCAGACAGACGTTCAGAGTGACTTGATATAAGCTTTGTACCAGACAGACAGACAGAGTGACTTGGTATAAGCTTTGTACCAGACAGACAGACAGAGTGACTTGATATAAGCTTTGTATCAGACAGACAGACAGAGTGACTTGATATAAGCTTGGTACCAGACAGACAGACAGAGTGACTTGATATAAGCTTTGTACCAGACAGACAGACAGAGTGACTTGATATAAGCTTTGTACCAGGCAGACAGACAGAGTGACTTGATATAAGCTTTGTACCAGGCAGACAGACAGAGTGACTTGATATAAGCTGTGTACCAGACAGACGTTCAGAGTGACTTGATATAAGCTTTGTACTAGACAGACGTTCAGAGTGACTTGATATAAGCTTTGTACTAGACAGACGTTCAGAGTGACTTGATATAAGCTTTGTACCAGACAGACAGACAGAGTGACTTGATATAAGCTTTGTACCAGACAGACAGACAGAGTGACTTGATATAAGCTTTGTACCAGGCAGACAGACAGAGTGACTTGATATAAGCTTTGTACCAGACAGACGTTCAGAGTGACTTGATATAAGCTTTGTACTAGACAGACGTTCAGAGTGACTTGATATAAGCTTTGTACCAGACAGACAGACAGAGTGACTTGGTATAAGCTTTGTACAGGACAGACAGACAGAGTGACTTGATATAAGCTTTGTACCAGACAAACAGACAGAGTGACTTGATATAAGCTTTGTACCAGACAGACAGACAGAGTGACTTGATATAAGCTTTATACCAGACAGACGTTCAGAGTGACTTGATATAAGCTTTGTACCAAACAGACAGACAGAGTGACTTGATATAAGCTTTGTACCAGGCAGACAGACAGAGTGACTTGATATAAGCTTTGTACCAGACAGACAGAGTGACTTGATATAAGCTTTGTACCAGACAGACAGAGTGACTTGATATAAGCTTTGTACCAGACAGACAGACAGAGTGACTTGGTATAAGCTTTGTACCAGACAGACAGACAGAGTGACTTGATATAAGCTTTGTATCAGACAGACAGACAGAGTGACTTGATATAAGCTTTGTACCAGACAGACAGACAGAGTGACTTGATATAAGCTTTGTACCAGGCAGACAGACAGAGTGACTTGATATAAGCTTTGTACCAGGCAGACAGACAGAGTGACTTGATATAAGCTTTGTACCAGACAGACGTTCAGAGTGACTTGATATAAGCTTTGTACTAGACAGACCTACAGAGTGACTTGATATAAGCTTTGTACTAGACAGACAGACAGAGTGACTTGATATAAGCTTTGTACCAGACAGACAGACAGAGTGACTTGATATAAGCTTTGTACCAGACAGACAGACAGAGTGACTTGATATAAGCTTTGTACCAGGCAGACAGACAGAGTGACTTGATATAAGCTTTGTACCAGACAGACGTTAAGAGTGGCTTGATATAAGCTTTGTACCAGACAGACAGACAGAGTGACTTGGTATAAGCTTTGTACCAGACAGACAGACAGAGTGACTTGATATAAGCTTTGTACCAGACAGACAGACAGAGTGACTTGATATAAGCTTTGTACCAGACAGACAGACAGAGTGACTTGATATAAGCTTTGTACCAGACAGACAGACAGAGTGACTTGATATAAGCTTTGTACCAGACAAACAGACAGAGTGACTTGATATAAGCTTTGTACCAGACAGACAGACAGAGTGACTTGATATAAGCTTTGTACCAGACAGACGTTCAGAGTGACTTGATATAAGCTTTGTACCAAACAGACAGACAGAGTGACTTGATATAAGCTTTGTACCAGACAAACAGACAGAGTGACTTGATGTAAGCTTTGTACCAGACAGACAGACAGAGTGACTTGATATAAGCTTTGTACTAGACAGACGTTCAGAGTGACTTGATATAAGCTTTATATTAGACAGACAGACAGAGTGACTTGATATAAGCTTTGTACTAGACAGACAGGCAGAGTGACTTGATATAAGCTTTGTACCAGGCAGACAGACAGAGTGACTTGATATAAGCCTTGTACCAGACAGACAGACAGATTGACTTGATATACGCTTTGTACCAGACAGACAGACAGAGTGACTTGATATAAGCTTTGTACCAGGCAGACAGACAGAGTGACTTGATATAAGCTTTGTACCAGGCAGACAGACAGAGTGACTTGATATAAGCTTTGTACCAGACAGACAGAGTGACTTGATATAAGCTTTGTACCAGACAGACGTTCAGAGTGACTTGATATAAGCTTTGTACCAGACAGACCGACAGAGTGACTTGGTATAAGCTTTGTACCAGACAGACAGACAGAGTGACTTGATATAAGCTTTGTATCAGACAGACAGACAGAGTGACTTGATATAAGCTTTGTACCAGACAGACAGACAGAGTGACTTGATATAAGCTTTGTACCAGACAGACAGACAGAGTGACTTGATATAAGCTTTGTACCAGACAGACAGACAGAGTGACTTGATATAAGCTTTGTACCAGGCAGACAGACAGAGTGACTTGATATAAGCTTTGTACCAGACAGACGTTCAGAGTGACTTGATATAAGCTTTGTACTAGACAGACAGACAGAGTGACTTGATATAAGCTTTGTACCAGACAGACAGACAGAGTGACTTGATATAAGCTTTGTACCAGACAGACAGACAGAGTGACTTGATATAAGCTTTGTACCAGGCAGACAGACAGAGTGACTTGATATAAGCTTTGTACCAGACAGACGTTCAGAGTGACTTGATATAAGCTTTGTACTAGACAGACGTTCAGAGTGACTTGATATAAGCTTTGTACCAGACAGACAGACAGAGTGACTTGGTATAAGCTTTGTACCAGACAGACAGACAGAGTTACTTGATATAAGCTTTGTACCAGACAGACAGACAGAGTGACTTGATATAAGCTTTGTACCAGACAGACAGACAGAGTGACTTGATATAAGCTTTGTACCAGACAGACAGACAGAGTGACTTGATATAAGCTTTGTACCAGACAGACAGAGTGACTTGATATAAGCTTTGTACCAGACAGACAGACAGAGTGACTTGATATAAGCTTTGTACCAGACAGACGTTCAGAGTGACTTGATATAAGCTTTGTACTAGACAGACGTTCAGAGTGACTTGATATAAGCTTTGTACTAGACAGACAGACAGAGTGACTTGATATAAGCTTTGTACCAGACAGACAGAGTGACTTGATATAAGCTTTGTACCAGACAGACTTTCAGAGTGACTTGATATAAGCTTTGTACCAGACAGACAGACAGAGTGACTTGGTATAAGCTTTGTACCAGACAGACAGACAGAGTGACTTGATATAAGCTTTGTACCAGACAGACAGACAGAGTGACTTGATATAAGCTTTGTACCAGACAGACAGACAGAGTGACTTGATATAAGCTTTGTACCAGACAGACAGACAGAGTGACTTGATATAAGCTTTGTACCAGACAGACAGACAGAGTGACTTGATATAAGCTTTGTACCAGACAGACAGACAGAGTGACTTGATATAAGCTTTGTACCAGACAGACGTTCAGAGTGACTTGATATAAGCTTTGTACTAGACAGACGTTCAGAGTGACTTGATATAAGCTTTGTACTAGACAGACAGACAGAGTGACTTGATATAAGCTTTGTACCAGACAGAAGTTCAGAGTGACTTGATATAAGCTTTGTACCAGACAGACAGACAGAGTGACTTGATATAAGCTTTGTACTAGACAGACGTTCAGAGTGACTTGATATAAGCTTTGTACCAGACAGACAGACAGAGTGACTTGGTATAAGCTTTGTACCAGACAGACAGACAGAGTGACTTGATATAAGCTTTGTACCAGACAAACAGACAGAGTGACTTGATATAAGCTTTGTACCAGACAGACAGACAGAGTGACTTGATATAAGCTTTATACCAGACAGACGTTCAGAGTGACTTGATATAAGCTTTGTACCAAACAGACAGACAGAGTGACTTGATATAAGCTTTGTACCAGGCAGACAGACAGAGTGACTTGATATAAGCTTTGTACCAGACAGACAGAGTGACTTGATATAAGCTTTGTACCAGACAGACAGAGTGACTTGATATAAGCTTTGTACCAGACAGACAGACAGAGTGACTTGGTATAAGCTTTGTACCAGACAGACAGACAGAGTGACTTGATATAAGCTTTGTATCAGACAGACAGACAGAGTGACTTGATATAAGCTTTGTACCAGACAGACAGACAGAGTGACTTGATATAAGCTTTGTACCAGGCAGACAGACAGAGTGACTTGATATAAGCTTTGTACCAGGCAGACAGACAGAGTGACTTGATATAAGCTTTGTACCAGACAGACGTTCAGAGTGACTTGATATAAGCTTTGTACTAGACAGACCTTCAGAGTGACTTGATATAAGCTTTGTACTAGACAGACAGACAGAGTGACTTGATATAAGCTTTGTACCAGACAGACAGACAGAGTGACTTGATATAAGCTTTGTACCAGGCAGACAGACAGAGTGACTTGATATAAGCTTTGTACCAGACAGACGTTAAGAGTGGCTTGATATAAGCTTTGTACCAGACAGACAGACAGAGTGACTTGGTATAAGCTTTGTACCAGACAGACAGACAGAGTGACTTGATATAAGCTTTGTACCAGACAGACAGACAGAGTGACTTGATATAAGCTTTGTACCAGACAGACAGACAGAGTGACTTGATATAAGCTTTGTACCAGACAGACAGACAGAGTGACTTGATATAAGCTTTGTACCAGACAAACAGACAGAGTGACTTGATATAAGCTTTGTACCAGACAGACAGACAGAGTGACTTGATATAAGCTTTGTACCAGACAGACGTTCAGAGTGACTTGATATAAGCTTTGTACCAAACAGACAGACAGAGTGACTTGATATAAGCTTTGTACCAGACAAACAGACAGAGTGACTTGATGTAAGCTTTGTACCAGACAGACAGACAGAGTGACTTGATATAAGCTTTGTACTAGACAGACGTTCAGAGTGACTTGATATAAGCTTTATATTAGACAGACAGACAGAGTGACTTGATATAAGCTTTGTACTAGACAGACAGGCAGAGTGACTTGATATAAGCTTTGTACCAGGCAGACAGACAGAGTGACTTGATATAAGCCTTGTACCAGACAGACAGACAGATTGACTTGATATACGCTTTGTACCAGACAGACAGACAGAGTGACTTGATATAAGCTTTGTACCAGGCAGACAGACAGAGTGACTTGATATAAGCTTTGTACCAGGCAGACAGACAGAGTGACTTGATATAAGCTTTGTACCAGACAGACAGAGTGACTTGATATAAGCTTTGTACCAGACAGACGTTCAGAGTGACTTGATATAAGCTTTGTACCAGACAGACCGACAGAGTGACTTGGTATAAGCTTTGTACCAGACAGACAGACAGAGTGACTTGATATAAGCTTTGTATCAGACAGACAGACAGAGTGACTTGATATAAGCTTTGTACCAGACAGACAGACAGAGTGACTTGATATAAGCTTTGTACCAGACAGACAGACAGAGTGACTTGATATAAGCTTTGTACCAGACAGACAGACAGAGTGACTTGATATAAGCTTTGTACCAGGCAGACAGACAGAGTGACTTGATATAAGCTTTGTACCAGACAGACGTTCAGAGTGACTTGATATAAGCTTTGTACTAGACAGACAGACAGAGTGACTTGATATAAGCTTTGTACCAGACAGACAGACAGAGTGACTTGATATAAGCTTTGTACCAGACAGACAGACAGAGTGACTTGATATAAGCTTTGTACCAGGCAGACAGACAGAGTGACTTGATATAAGCTTTGTACCAGACAGACGTTCAGAGTGACTTGATATAAGCTTTGTACTAGACAGACGTTCAGAGTGACTTGATATAAGCTTTGTACCAGACAGACAGACAGAGTGACTTGGTATAAGCTTTGTACCAGACAGACAGACAGAGTTACTTGATATAAGCTTTGTACCAGACAGACAGACAGAGTGACTTGATATAAGCTTTGTACCAGACAGACAGACAGAGTGACTTGATATAAGCTTTGTACCAGACAGACAGACAGAGTGACTTGATATAAGCTTTGTACCAGACAGACAGAGTGACTTGATATAAGCTTTGTACCAGACAGACAGACAGAGTGACTTGATATAAGCTTTGTACCAGACAGACGTTCAGAGTGACTTGATATAAGCTTTGTACTAGACAGACGTTCAGAGTGACTTGATATAAGCTTTGTACTAGACAGACAGACAGAGTGACTTGATATAAGCTTTGTACCAGACAGACAGAGTGACTTGATATAAGCTTTGTACCAGACAGACTTTCAGAGTGACTTGATATAAGCTTTGTACCAGACAGACAGACAGAGTGACTTGGTATAAGCTTTGTACCAGACAGACAGACAGAGTGACTTGATATAAGCTTTGTACCAGACAGACAGACAGAGTGACTTGATATAAGCTTTGTACCAGACAGACAGACAGAGTGACTTGATATAAGCTTTGTACCAGACAGACAGACAGAGTGACTTGATATAAGCTTTGTACCAGACAGACAGACAGAGTGACTTGATATAAGCTTTGTACCAGACAGACAGACAGAGTGACTTGATATAAGCTTTGTACCAGACAGACGTTCAGAGTGACTTGATATAAGCTTTGTACTAGACAGACGTTCAGAGTGACTTGATATAAGCTTTGTACTAGACAGACAGACAGAGTGACTTGATATAAGCTTTGTACCAGACAGAAGTTCAGAGTGACTTGATATAAGCTTTGTACCAGACAGACAGACAGAGTGACTTGATATAAGCTTTGTACCAGACAGACAGACAGAGTGACTTGGTATAAGCTTTGTACCAGACAGACAGACAGAGTGACTTGATATAAGCTTTGTACCAGACAGACGTTCAGAGTGACTTGATATAAGCTTTGTACCAGACAGACAGACAGAGTGACTTGATATAAGCTTTGTACCAGACAGACAGAGTGACTTGATATAAGCTTTGTACCAGACAGACAGACAGAGTGACTTGGTATAAGCTTTGTACCAGACAGACAGACATAGTGACTTGATATAAGCTTTGTACCAGGCAGACAGACAGAGTGACTTGATATAAGCTTTGTACCAGGCAGACAGACAGAGTGACTTGATATAAGCTTTATACAAATAACAGAAAGGGAGAGGAAATGAAATGAGTGATTGTGAGAAAAAAAAAAAAGAAGGTGGAAATAATAAAACAAGAAAAACATCAAAAAATACTTTTAAACAAAGACACTATGCCTCCTTTGTACAGCTTATTGTTTCTCTCCTAACAATGAATGAATGTTACATTTAAAACAAACAGTGGAACATTTTTTATCCCGACCCCTACTCCTCGACAAATTAAATTGTAAAGCAGATGTATAGGTCTAGTACACCTTATAATAGTCCATTGGTAAACATTTAGCTCTAGACTTAGAAGGCGATGCGCAGATATATATAAACAATAATAGATCAAACTCTTCAGTTAGAAAAGTCTTGCATTCTAAAATTCCTGAAAGTGATAGTCATTTCAAGAACGTGATTCAAAACCGATGTTCTATATAGACCTAGATCTAGATCTTTAGCCAACTTTGAATTTATCTCATTTTTTACTAGAAAAATGATAACTGATAACTAGAGTTCTCCCCTTGTGGCCAACGAGCAAGTAATTCTTTTCTCAGAGATATACATCAACGTTTGAAGTTCTAGAAAAATCGTTAGAGCCGCTTTTTGAGATCAGCGTTCAGCTTCTGACCTCCACAAAGTTTTGAGTTGAGTTGAGGTATTGTAATAAAACGTCAAAAGCAAGAAGGCTTTGTCAAAAGTCGATGTCTCTGTATAATATAAATGTACCTATCGATTCCAAACATTGCAGGCAGTGATAACCATCTTCATCTCCCCTCCCTTCTCCACCACGCCATATGACGTCACTTCCTGTGATATCTTCAAGCCAGTTCTGAGAATATCAAGTACCAGATGACGTCATATAACACACATTCACGCTAAGACCTTGCCTTCACCTCCATATGCATGAGAGCAATCCATTTCTGTTCCCCTACCATTCTGTTGAGGGCTGGTAGATTTCAGCTTCATTATGCTGTCACTCAATCTTAACTCTTGACTTGTGTCATGGTGGTGAGGAGATAATACGTGCAACTAGGTATCAGCACTTCTCTGGTCAGACTCATCACAGGGAGGTCTTCTACAGGAGCGTGCTGATGGAGAGGCAACCTAGTAATTTAATTGGGTTCCTGCCATAAGTGGACCTCCATGTGTATACGGATGCATGATTTTATTTTTATGTGTTGTTCATATTGACAAAACAAAACAACAAAAAATCACTTTCTGGAACCTATGATTCCTACTTTCAGTTTAAATATTTTCTTTCCTCTTTATTCAGATGACATCTCTGCTTAGTATTTAGATGCTTTCTCAGCTCATAAGGCCATGTAAATTGCCACTTGCTCCTGAGTTACCAGATTGACCACTGGGCCTTGCTGAGTTGTGTGAACTGTTGATATTTTTTTCAGTTATTTACTGGTCTTGTATCTTTGGGTCATCAGGAGTGGTCTACCGTGTTCTGGAGACCTTTGGGCTAAGTTTATCTATTCATTATTTTATGTATATATATTTCAATTATATAGCATATATAGTCTAGACCCAGCCACCGGAAGACAGAGGCACATGACAGAGAATCATGGCGTCGAGTTGTGAAAACTGGCGCAGATGTTGCTGAGGAAAAGAGAACAACGCTGGCAGAAGAAAAACGCCAGAGAAGAAAATCATGGCTCCAGCTGGAATAACCTGCCCAGTGTGCAGTCGAACATAGGTCTCACCAGCCACATGAGGAGGCACAAAACCCATTCCAAAGCCCTCAGCCCCCTGGATGACAAAAGTGGTCATCATCGAACCACGATGGACGAACTATATATTAAATATATATATATATATATATATATATATATATATATATTTATATATATATATATATATATATATATATATATATATATATATATATATATATATATATATATATTGTTACGTATCTCTCCTACTATCCAGGCTCTCTTCAAACTGCACCACACGACACAACGAACTTAAAGAACCTCACAACTCAGGGCTCCAAAGTATCAGTCAATTTAATTTCAAATACATTACAAATACTGTACAGTTGGCAACAACATCACAATGTCTTTACAAAAACCAAGCCTTGCTCCGCCTGACTTCACACACCGTCTGTCTCTAACTTCGCCTCGTCTGGTCACATTGCGAGGTAACGTGAAGTCCAGTCCTTCTGACACACTCGCTCTTATATAGTGTCTCTATTGGCCTTCTAGAATCGGATGGAACGTTCTTGACCACTCAGAATGATCACAATCGCCGTGACTTGCGTGCGTAATATTTACACACAGGTCGTTGCCGGACTGGCGTGTACTGTCACTGGTCACAGTTGACCGATCGTCCTGCGCTGGACTGGGGCGATTTGGGGTAGGCTAAAAACACACAGCACTACCCCCATCTGTGTCACCACCAGGTTTACAACACTGTCCCCTCCTTAGATCTGTCCGTCCCGGACAGCATCAATCTCATGACATGGGATGTGTAGTTTCATCGCTGCAGGTGGGGGTCTATCGGTGGGGGTGACAGTGGGCTTGCCTCTTGAGCTAGAGGAAGCCATCCACGTTGAATTCAGCAACTGTCGCTTTCGTCTTCTCTGCCAGTTGACCTTCACCTGGTTGCACTGACATCGTGGTCGCATCGCCATCCTCGAACGCAGCCAACGTCGCTTTCTTCTCCTCCAGTCGATCTTCATCTTGTTGCAATGACGTCGTGGTTGCATCACCATGCACCTTGGGCTCATCAAACGTCGCCTTCTGTCATTCAGTAATGCGGGCAGCCATTTTACACATGGGGAGGGATAGGATGCCAGGGCCGGTGTCACCAAAATCATTGGCCTAACAGGTGGTTTCAAATGGTTTTCTCGAAGAGGACTTTTGGGGTGGGTTTCAGGTTCACTGGAGGGGAAATTATGGGACAGGTCATCATCTTCAGACTTGTATGGAGGACATGCTTGTGGGGCAGGTTGGTAACTCTCCACACGCAATGGTCCCTCTTCTTCGGCATCAGGCTGCGCATCAGGCTTCGGTCGACTAGTTTCAGCAGCGGACCAATCGTCTGTTGGGTTGAGACCTTTTCGATTACTTTCTACTTGCAAGGGGGTCTCTGCTGCGTCATCAGGTTTCGGTGGGTGTTCGTAATCATCACCAGGGCTTATCTCGTTGGTCTTGACCTCTAGACAGACATCTGCAGGTTTCAAACCTCGCCGGTAGCTTTCATCATGCAAATGTTCTTTAACAGCTTCATCAGGTTTGTACTCGCTGAGGATATCGCAGCAATCATCACATTTCTTCTCATGGGAGCTACTTTCGTACGGCTTGCTATTAGAGTCACAGGAAGCACCATCTTCACAAGCATGGCCGTCGTATGTGAGTATTTCGTAGCACGGGGTTTCTACCACCTCGTTCAAAGCGTTCAGCTCGGGGCTCATCACTTCTTTCACTGAAGTGTACATCTGGTCTACTCTGGTACAGGTATCTTTCTGTAAATCACCCTTCCACACATTCTTCTGAAAGTCAGCCAACATCTGTTGTTGAAAGGTGATCAGCAGCTGCACTACATCGGGTTCTAACTCGAACAGGTAGGTGTCTGGATCTTCACCTTCTTCAGTTAGTTCATCTCGGAGACGTGCTTGCAAGGTTACTTTCTTTCCGATTGCCTTCAGCCCTCGATCACGGAGTTCTCGCCTCAGTTCTTTCAATTCCAGTTCGTTCAGCAGTTTCAGACGAGCCATAGTAGATCCGATCCCACTCTCTGACGCCAGTGTTACGTATCTCTCCTACTATCCAGGCTCTCTTCAAACTGCACCACACGACACAACGAACTTAAAGAACCTCACAACTCAGGGCTCCAAAGTATCAGTCAATTTAATTTCAAATACATTACAAATACTGTACAGTTGGCAACAACATCACAATGTCTTTACAAAAACCAAGCCTTGCTCCGCCTGACTTCACACACCGTCTGTCTCTAACTTCGCCTCGTCTGGTCACATTGCGAGGTAACGTGAAGTCCAGTCCTTCTGACACACTCGCTCTTATATAGTGTCTCTATTGGCCTTCTAGAATCGGATGGAACGTTCTTGACCACTCAGAATGATCACAATCGCCGTGACTTGCGTGCGTAATATTTACACACAGGTCGTTGCCGGACTGGCGTGTACTGTCACTGGTCACAGTTGACCGATCGTCCTGCGCTGGACTGGGGCGATTTGGGGTAGGCTAAAAACACACAGCACTACCCCCATCTGTGTCACCACCAGGTTTACAACAATATATATAATATATATCCTCAATTGCTTCTCAGGCAGTATATTTTAACTCTGATGATATTCGCCCTTAGGAATTCCCAAACGTGACGTGTTTTCTAGCCTTGTGTTTGTGATGAGCTCGTCTAATTTTGAATCATCTGAGAGGCTTCTTCTGAACCTAATAGCGCATCAAGACCTTATTTTGGCTAAAAAGTGCCCATGTATTGCCCAAAGGGTTGACCTTAGAATGGCTACATCTGTCAATGTGTGACCTAAAATATGACGTTACATCTCATTGACAATGTTTAGCTATACCCGCTACTGTGTAACATTAATAGATCACACACCCCATAACATGTGTGCTCATTAGAAGCAATGCCCTCACCATGTAACACTACCCTTTAGAAATGTTCGGCAATGGTCTTTTCAATTATTCAATGTCAAATCAGTTCTTATAAATATAGTCCATTAACACAGATCTGAACACATACAACCGCAAACATCTCTATTTACAAACACATTCATGTACTCGCATACATGGGGACATACAAACATATTCTGACACACATATTGACATACAATTAGTATACTTCAATAAATATAGAACTATACAGATTATTACACATATACATAGATACATACACATTGATATAGGGCTCATTTGGTCTTGAAAGACAACGGATGCGCCCAGATGAATGTTGTTTTTTTCTTGAGTCGTGAGTGGGAGTGTGACTAATCAAGCCGATTCTGGAGCGGCAAAATACATTTGTTTTAGGACAATCTGATAGGGCAGCTTTCCTTCTGATTCTCTTGACTAAGGCCGCTTCGTTTCTTTTGCTCTCAGCGATCAGCACGCACAGTCTGTCTCCATGCACTCCGATCTTGTGCTATTTCCTCCAACATATCTTCATTGATGCCTGCAGTTCTCAGATCTCGCTTGCAGACATTTCTGTAGGTCTTGGGCGGACGTTGGGTCTGTATCCATCCGCAAGTTCAGCATTACATGCATGATGCTGGTGACATATCCGAGCAAACACAATCTTCTCTATGTCAAAATAGCATTGATAGAGTGTGCGATCCTTCCAGAAGATGCTCATCATGTGACAACTATTTAATCTCTACGATTGATGCCTGTAAGTTGACCAGCTCCCGCCACCATAAAGAACAGTGTTCACCATACAGGCATTATAGACTTGCATTGTGGTTGCCATGGTTACTTTGGCATTTTCCAGACACGTTTGGAGAGTTTTGTCATTCGTCATCTTAATGTCTAAATTTAGGTTGCTGGCAAAAAGTGGCAATAGTTGCTCCGAGGTTGGTCAATACAAATATAACAAGCACATACACATTTTATAACATACATGCATGCAGACTCACACACACATACACACCTATTTTCACATACATTCCGACATACACAGCAGCGTATGACGTAATCATCTTCTTTTTTTGAAGTAATGTCTTTATCATATAAGATAAGATACACACATAGTCTCACATATAAACATTCTCACATACATACATACACATGTTTTCAAACGCATGCTTACATATAGACTACATACATAGATCATTCATCGATTCATATCTGTACACACAAACACAAATATTCTCATAAGCTAGCAGACATATATATATATATATATATATATATATATATATATATATATATATATATATATATATATATATATATATATATATATATATTTAAAGAGAGAGAGAGAGAGAGAACAAGTCTTCGTTTATGATACTTTAGAAACTATACAGAAATTGA
The DNA here is from genome assembly GCF_947242115.1 of Biomphalaria glabrata. Lineage (NCBI taxonomy): Eukaryota > Metazoa > Mollusca > Gastropoda > Planorbidae > Biomphalaria > Biomphalaria glabrata. Next base: position 20,038,798 of record NC_074717.1, read on the forward strand.
GGTTGAGCTATAAATAGATTTAAAGAACTTTATTATAATGTCAATGGTCGCGCGTTCTTCGACTCTGAAACACTGTTGACAACATTCTGATATGGTATGAAATGAAAAATTACATTCGTGATTTTGTGAGGAGAGGCTTGCAATAATTTTGACAAAGCTCGTATCAACTCACTCTGTCTGTCTAGTAAACATTTTGAACAAAGGTATTTTTTTACACCCATTCTGTTGAAACATAACACAAAATTATTGTATCTGACAAAACATGAATCAATAAAATAATATGAATCAATTAGTTAAATGATTACTGGTAATTAATTATTCTATTTGATACAAACAAGGGAAATTATTCGTTCATTATACAGAGATCTGGGGAGATGTCCCATTCGATAATTTTACACGCTATTTCTCACACACCTATTCTCAGATAAAATTCAAACTTTACACAATTATCTATTGTACTTAACAAAACATGAATCCATTTAAAACATTAAACAATTAGTCTTTTTTTTTTTTTTTAAATATTTTGTTTGAAATCGACAAAAGGAAATAAATTCTATTTTTGTTTTGTGTGTAAATGTGGAGTTCTTTCCCTTAGGTAAGTTAAGGTACTTTCATATTTTGCTTGTTAAAATTGTTTTTGTATTGCAGCTATATTACGCTCATTGAGATATTGTCCAATCTCTTTTGTGGGCCTATGGGAGAGGGGGTATCTGGGAGAAGGTGTCCGTATTTTAGTCGCTCAGTAAACACAATAGAGCTTGATTCTAGATTTGAGCTGAGTCCCCTAAATAAACAGGCAAGATCAGCCACACAGCGTCACATTTAAAGACTTTGAAAATGTCCGCAAGTTCAAGCTTCAAGAATTGTGTGTGATTTGTCATTATTTAAGGGATTTCATAGCCGATATCATTATTAAGAGCTCTTTAGTTAGATAACTTTGGGTTATAGTTTAGCCAAGAAAATGCATTTAAATTTCACACGTTGGGATCATCTCGTTGACTCCCACTAAGTTGTGACATTAACCTCTCACAGCTCCTCAACTGCCATGTTATCATCAAGTACAAGCAGAAGAAATGCAATCACAGAGCGAGACTTAATAGAGTTGCAATGTGATTGATGCACGCTTTATTGACTTGCTTAAGCACGAGACGTTTTGTGTGTTAATGAAAACATGGCCAGGCAAAAGCCAAATTAGCAAATGTTTTACAGTCCACTTGATGAAATAATAGAGGCACAAGTTAAAATGTATCTGGCAATGGCAATAGGTGTTTAAAATGTGATGGTATTTTCAGACGTTAAATCTGATGACCCAATGTCCATTGTATGCCGCAGAAGTTAAATCCGATGACACAATGTCCATTGTATGCCGCAGAAGTTAAATCCGATGACACAATGTCCATTGTATGCGGCAGAAGTTAAATCCGATGACACAATGTCCATTGTATGCCGCAGAAGTTAAATCCGATGACACAATGTCCATTGTATGCGGCAGAAGTTAAATCCGATGAAACAATGTCCATTGTATGCGGCAGAAGTTAAAACCGATGACACAATGTCCATTGTATGCGGCAGAGGTTAAATCCGGTGACACAATGTCCATTGTATGCCTCAGAATCAATCAATACACTTCATTGTACTTCTCTGCACTTACATAACTTCTTAGCCTTTTACTGTATTTCTCTGCACTTCCTTGTTCTTCTCTGCACTTCACTGTACTAATCTATACTACAATGTACTACACTACGCTTCACTGCACACCACTCTACTTCTGTTCACTCCGTTGTTCTTAACTGCACTACATTGTACTTCTCTGCACTCAATTCTTCTCAACGGAAATGAGAAATGTATTTCACTTTACTCAACTGTTCCAAGTCGTACTGCTTTCTACCGCCTGCCAACTATAGGGAGCCGTACACACGTCCCTTCAAACTATATATCAACTCAACTATCTCTGGTTTATATAAGTTCCCTTAGAACCTTCTTGGATATTGCAGAAACATACAGAACCTGAGCTGTTTCCATTCTGGAAGTTCACATGACCATGAATAGAAAGAGCTCCATGTTAACAACTCTATCTTTCAATAATGTGTAATGTATTGCTCTTCTTCGATATCAAAGAAAATAAGTATTTACCATTTATTAATGGACTAATTGGTTGTTGTTTTTTTATTGACTCGTGTTTCCTTAGATAACGTGTACAATTATCTAAGGCGACAAAACCCTAAATATTTAGCCATATCTTTCAATACAATTTTTTCCCATGTCGGTATACAAATAAATATTTACCAGTAATCAATTAATTGTTGTTATTTTTCAATGGATTAGTCTATTGTCTTTCCTAATAAATAATTGTGCAAAGTTTCAACTTGATCTGAGAATGGGTGTGGGAGAAATAACGTGTTCAATCTTTTTACCAGACAGACAGAGAGACAGAGTTGATTTTCTTTTTTGTAAAAACACAGTTTCAGATCGCCGATTCCTAGAAACAGTTTTATAATAGATTTCACTCTTTCAATGCCAACTGATTTATTTTCGTATTTATTTCCTATGTGGGATATAAATATAAAAGAGCTTGGATGTCAAAGTCAACATAATTCTAAATGACGAAACGAACTTGTTTCTAAAGACGCCCAAGCTTCGGGAATTTCCGCTGTATGAAACAACTCGTGCTCACCTCGCGGCGACGTCATCGGTCATGTGACTTGTTTGGTCTTCCTCCTATCAATATTTCCTCGTTCTCTCCTGCGTCAACAGTACCGTCACCGAAGACGACCCGCACGCGCACGCTGATCGCGCACATGCGCCAGAGAATCAGAAACAAAAAAAAAGAAAACTGTATTCACATTGCCCACCAGCCCACCCCATTGCCCATCAGCCCACCCCATTGCCCCTGCCTTTTTGTTTCCACAGTGTCACTCAATAATTTGATCGTCAGGCTGACAGTAACCTGCTCTAATACTTTTGGAGTTGATCAAAAACACATTAGCCTACACAGAATACAGATTCATAAGCAGCATAAGAAATCGTCCCAGAGCGAGAACACGTGAGGCGTTGGTTCCCGCCAATATTTCTTGGTCGATGTGTGAGCAAGATTCGCATTAGTTTGAATTCCAGTGAGGGCGCTACAAGGCATCTTGCATTATCAACTGGGTTATAATAAGTTGGGTTTTTTTTTTCATTTTCTCCTCGGCTGCTTGACTTGGTTATTCTGTGTTTTTTTTTTTATTTTCTCGGAACCTAGTTTGAATTAATCGAATGTCATCAAGACATTTGGAGACATCTCTCAAAGTTTTATTGTGTTTACTAGACAATTAGGGACAGACAAAACAAAAAGTTGGATTTTTTTTGTTCTTCTTTGAATTCCAGTTGAAGGTAAAGTCAGAGTTTGTTAGTTACTTCCAGTTGATTATTAGTTTATTTCTTTTTATTTTCTGAGTTTTATTTTATGGCTTGTTATTTTGTCGTTAGTTTTATTATTATGAGAGAGAGAGAGAGAGAGAAGAGAGAGAGAGATAACACAGACAGATAGGGAAATAAAGAGATAATGGGGGAGAAAGAATTAGAGAAAAAGAGAGAGTGGAACAAGGTAGACAAAGACAAATTAACAGAGAAAGAGAAACATAGACAGAGAGGCAGACACAGATAGAAAGAGAAGCGGAGAGAAACCGAGAGAGATAGAGAGATATAGAGAGGTTTGTGGAGAACGGAAGAGTGATGTATTGATTGACAAAAAAAAGATAAACAGATGGATAGAAAGATAAAATGAAATCAAACAAAAAAAAAAGGTTGAGTTCGATGTGAGAATATAGGAGGCAGAAGGATAAAAGATAGGTGGAGAGATAGACAGATAGGGAGATAACATTTGAAGAGATAAAGATAGGTAGAGAGACAGATAGGCAGATAACATTTGAAGAGATAAAGATAGGTAGAGCGAAAACAGATAGAAAGATAGAGAGATAGACAGAGAAAAGATAGAGAGGTAAAATACAGAGAGATAAAGATAGAGGGATAGAGAGATAACGTAAAGAGAGATAAAGATAGAGGGATACCATACAGAGATAGTGATAGACAGTGAGATAAATATAGAAAGATAAACTACAGAAAGGTAGACAAAGAGATATTATGAAAGAGATATGACACTGACATTGACATTATTGACAATTGACTTTAATTTTAACAATATCACAGTTTTTTATTTTCTTATCAACTCTATTTTATTAACGCGTGTTAGTAGCCCGCTTGTTAGTAGCCCGCTTGTTAGTAGCCCGCTTGTCAGTAGCCCGCTTGTCAGTAGCCCGCTTGTTAGTAGCCCGCTTGTTAGTAGCCCGCTTGTTAGTAGCCCGCTTGTTAGTAGCCCTCTTTAGAACAACAACAACTTAGCGACACTTCCTTTATTCTGTACACCAGAGACACTAAAACACCCCACAGTTGTCCGCCTTCAATGAAATCCTCTGATTGATATTAAAGAACCACAACCTCGAAATGATAATTAAACAAACACAAAACGACTTATGACAACCTTGACTGGAAGATAAAGTCAGTCTGGATTGTGAATGAAAGAACGAACTGATTTGTTTCACTGTTGGCAGTTCTATGGGAGCTTAGGACTTGCACGTCATAGTGTCCAGTTCTGAAGGAACATCCCGGAACGTAAAACCTGCATGTCATAGTGTCCAGGAACATCCCGGAACGTCAAACAAACTATGAAACAATATACTCTTACCTTAAACCAAGATATGCCCCCCACACACACCTATTATAACTATTTTGTAGATGCCAAACACACAGGATGACATTCATGAATTTTCCTTTTTTACTTTGAGATACCATCAATGGAATAAATCATTTCCGTGTTTTCTTTTTGTTTTTGTTGTTTTGTTTTTCGACAAAATGACATGAAGAAAAAATCATAAAATTAGTGCCTTAACAATCATTGCATAAAATTAGTGCCTTAACAATCATTGCATAAAATTAGTGCCTTAACAATCATTGCATAAAAATTGGAAATAATTGTATTTAGTGCGCTCTAGTGCAGACACATTAGTAAACCAGAGGCAGGGGAGGGAAGGGGGGGGGTCTGGAAGAAGGTTTCCGTGCTACCGTTTCAATATAATTAAAAAAAAAAAAGTTGGTTGAGTCTGAAATCGAACTAATACCTCTAGTTAAGTACTTTTAGAACATTTATTTATTTATCTATTGTGAGTATAAGGTATTTTAGCTCTCTTATCAGGTTGCAACTTTAGGTGATTATTGTCACGGGTCTTTCTGCATCCGCCTATTTAGTACATTTTCCATATTTAAAAAGAAATGAATACGACTAATTCATTAACTAATTGAAAACTTTTTTTTTGGATTGATTCATGTGTTGTCATTGACATTGAATGATTGTACAAAGTTTCAACTTGATCCGAGAATAGGAAGTGGAAAAAAAAAACAAGATTTTGTCAAGACAGACGAAGTGATATGGTATAAAGTGACTTAATATATAGTGACGATATAAAATGACTTGATATAAAGTGACTTAATATATAGTGACGATATAAAATGACTTGATATAAAGTGACTTAATATATAGTGACGATATAAAATGACTTGATATAAAGTGACTTAATATATAGTGACGATATAAAATGACTTGATATATAGTGACGATATAAAATGACTTGATATAAAGTGACTTAATATATAGTGACGATATAAAATGACTTGATATAAAGTGACTTAATATATAGTGACGATATAAAATGACTTGATATAAAGTGACTTAATATATAGTGACGATATAAAATGACTTGATATAAAGTGACTTAATATATAGTGACGATATAAAATGACTTGATATAAAGTGACTTAATATATATTGACGATATAAAATGACTTGATATAAAGTGACTTAATATATAGTGACGATATAAAATGACTTGATATAAAGTGACTTAATATATAGTGACGATATAAAATGACTTGATATAAAGTGACGATATAAAATGACTTGATATAAAATGACTTAATATATAGTGACGATATAAAATGACTTGATATAAAGTGACTTGATATAAAATGACTTGATATAAAGTGACTTGGTACAAGCCCGGTAAAAATAACTATCGTTCACTACATAAACAATACGTTAGAACACAATTAAACCTATACAGCATTGATATGTATCATTCTTTTATAAATACATCATCAAGTGACAATATAAAATCTGGCTAAAAGAAGTTTGTGTTCAAATAACCAACGCACTAAAACGTTCTGCCTGCTTCACCACCACGGACATAGCTAGCTATTGTTTCGAGGTGAGGCGTTGAGATAGATAGATAGATAGATAGATAGATAGAGAGATAGAGAGATAGAGAGATAGATAGATAGAATCAGCCAAGTCTTTGTCTGAAGTACAGTCTCGAGAAACAAGACATTCTAACAGTATTCACAAGAGCAGACAAACACACATTCATTCTGTTATGAAAATCAATTATTTTTTTGTCCCCGAACACAATAGGTGAAATAAAAGGTCTACAGACAAAAAAAAAAGAAGGTAATTGAAAGATGATATCGACAATTGATAAAAATTATTTGAATGATTTTGTTTTGTTTTATTTGTAAAAAAAAAAAAAAAGATTATTTTTTTAAAGCGTTCATTAGAACAGGAAGAAACGGAATGAATGAACAATGCGCATGCGCGTCACTCTGGCTGATCAGGACGCTTGGTGTCGCTGATAAATCATTCATAACTTCCTATGGCCGCTCGAGTTTCCTTTTTTTTTTTTTTTTTTTTACATTTGCATTGAAAAGGAAAAACCGTGGGTGGTAGGATCGAATACCAATGGAGCCAGTGCGAAGTAGCATCAGATGATAGACTCTACATCTGTCTCTCTCTGCGCTCTGAACTTGTCCTAGATTTGTTTAGGAGGACATGGACTTGTGGATTCTGAGCAGACAGTTTTACGTGTCATTCAGCATATCAAATCATTAACGTAGTTTTATTAATGGGTCAGGGTAAGGATTAGATTTCATAGTTACAGTTTGCCTTTAAATTTTAAAAAGTCTATCTATCTATCTATCTATCTATCTATCTATCTATCTATCTATCTATCTATCTATCTATCTATATAATCTATCTATCTATCTATCTATCAATCTATTTATCTATCTATCTATCTAATCTAATCAAATCAAATCAAATTTAATCTATTTTTTTAAAAGTATTTTTTATGTTTTTGTTTATTTTTTTGTCTTTTTTTTTTAATACTTAATTTGGATTTTTCCTACTACATGCCTATCTCTTCTATCAGTACAATCAAATTATGCACAATTATCCTTAACCAACTAGGGTGGACAACATGTGATCATTTCTAGCCAATCAACTTTATTTGTCCATTTAGTCTGCGAGTTTAGGCGCTTGATTGAACAAAATGTTCACACAAGAAAGTAAATCAAGGAAATTGGTTGCTTTTGTTTTCTACACTGGTCAGTTGGCTTTATTGACGTTTACTGATCAGTTGCTAATCTTGACTTTTTAAAAGTTTACTAACTGGTCAGTTGGTAATGTTGGCTGTATTAATGTTCACAGTTTAACTGATGAAAGATTTAGTTACTTAGTTACTGATGTGGGATTTACTCAAGTCAACAGGTTAGTTACTAATGTAGACTTTTTTTCTTAGGTCACTCGTTAAATATTAATGTAATTTTTACTGAAATTCAGTGCAACATTGACTCATGAGAGCTTGACTGGTTCTCCAAAAGATCTGCATTTTATACGAATTTATAAATCTTGGATTGAGAAGAAATGGCTCATTACTTTTGTTATTGCAGAAGGAAATCACTAGAAGTCTATAACATTTTAGTGCTTCATGCCACAGGAAATCTTCTTAGCAGACACTGAATTGAACATGTTGACCAGATCAGGTTTTGCGATGATGCAAAACTGCCTAGGATCATCGGCTTCTTATTTTTCCTCAGGGTTGGGGTTTGTCCGTGCTTGAGTTTACCTGCAAGGAAGCTGAGGTTTGAGGTTTACTGCCCGAATCTTGCTGGTTTTGGCGCCAGTTACTCGTCCAGGCCCTTTCCCATGTCAGTTCTGCCGGACCCAGTATCTGAAACACACGAAAAGGCCAGGGATTGGACTAGTTGTCAGACGTTGTTAAGGAGGCATCCTTAGTATGTCCGTTATATAGGTAGTGTTTATTTATAATCATTACCACTTCCGGTAATAATGACCTAGCTATTGTTGAATTAAAAAACTCAATCATGTGTGCACTCATAAGAATAAAATAGAGACGAAGGTTGTCGCCCCTGGCTAATAAATACTTCTGCAAGTATACAATGTTAGGTCTGTGTCAGCGAGAAAGTTTTGTATCGCTCTGATGTGGAGAAACATTCTCATTCACAAACACACACATTAGTTACAATTCACAAGATACATTTGCAAGTGATAATCTCTTAGATATAAATGAATTAGTCTGACAGAGATATACATGTTCATCACCTTTTATTTGTGTCTATATGAACTCAAATGTAGGACATTAATATTTGACTGGGCAGTTTTTTATTTTTTGCAGACCTGCGAGTTGGTCTGGTTCAAAAACACTGGGTGCGAATTAGAAAAAAGAAACATTTACGTCTGATTTGCATGTTTCTTCCTGTAGAGAGAATGTTCTAGACCTCTTCCATCTCTCTCGCTTGGACAATTGCTAATAAGTTTTCTATTTTTATTTTCAATGACACTTATTTTCTTTATTCTTCGTATTTGTTCTGTCTTATGTTGTTCTCATTTCCAGGGGCGGACTGGGTGTCCAAATCGACCCAGGCTTTCGATATAATTCGGCCCACAAATTGTATGCCACATGATGGGCGTCCAATTCTACTAGTCGTCAAGAGCAGAGTGTAAAGTTCAATAATGTATCGAAAGTTGTTACTGATAGGAATACTTTATTAGATGATCCAATAAGCTAACAGAGTTTTGAGTTTTTATTTACCCCTCCCCCAACAGATGGTTTTGACAATAAAACTTCCCTTTTCGATATAAAATATTAAGCAAACTACAGTCACCAAATTCCATGAGCGTAGCCAAGAGGGGTGACATGACATTCTGCTTGCTGTTGGAAAAAGACACATCCTCTGCCCCTGTAGAATGCAAGGCCTGAAAGTGAACTTTACTCACAAGGTCATCTACTGCTTTCTAAATAACTTGTAAATCTAGTTTGACTGTCTGCAGCTTAGGGCTGACTATACACACAGCAGAACCTGTCCACTTGTTGGAAGGTCATTTACATATCCTTACGTTCAGTCACACAAATACTGTCAAGATTGTTTCATCGTTTTGCAAAGTCTCCATGTATTTCAACTGAAGTCTATATATTTGACGTCTTGGTACAGACTGGCATTCGGTGGCCCTACCGGCCCAACCTGCCCACTGGCCAGATTTCAGACTCATTTTTTTTTAAATCCTTTTTTCCTTGGATACTTCTTTGTGTTTCTCACAAACTGTGTCGTTGTGTTTCTTACAAACTGTGTCGTTGTGTTTCTTACAAACTGTGTCGTTGTGTTTCTTACAAACTGTGTCGTTGTGTTTCTTACAAACTGTGTCGTTGTGTTTCTTACAAACTGTGTCTTTGTGTTTCTTACAAACTGTGTCTTTGTGTTTCTTACAAACTGTGTCGTTGTGTTTCTTACAAACTGTGTCGTTGTGTTTCTTACAAACTGTGTCGTTGTGTTTCTTACAAACTGTGTCGTTGTGTTTCTTACAAACTGTGTCGTTGTGTTTCTTACAAACTGTGTCGTTGTGTTTCTTACAAACTGTGTCTTTGTGTTTCTTACAAACTGTGTCGTTGTGTTTCTTTTTCTTTGAAACTTCTTTTGTATTCACTTACTAGAAGTCTTTCCTTCTTTCTTGTTCTCACCATTTCTCTTTTATCTCATTTTATTCACTATTTCTTTCTTTTTTCTCTTTCACTATGTCTCTCTTCATTCAAACACTGTGCTGACGTCTCCATTGTTCTCTCTCAATCTGTTTGGATTTATCTCCCTTTTCTTCCTCCTTTCACCTCTGACACGACACAGATTCTCTTTGTTCTCTTCCTGCCACACACACACACACACTTTGTGTTTCAACCCTTCATTTTCTGTTTCTTTCTCTCCTTCTATTTCTCTCTTTTTTGACATGCACATTAATTTTAAAGCCTCAGCCTCACAGAGCTGGGAACTTGAAACATCTTCAATCGATCGAGAACATTCTTCTTGTTGTTGTTGTTTCTTATACTAGGCGGCGCATGTGTAGAAGAGAGAGCGGATGTATTTCTAGGAGATAACTGTGTGTGTGTGTGTGTGTTTAGAATGAAATGTGTTTTACATTTAAAGTATATCTTGAATGAAATGTGATTTACAACGAAAGTGTGTCTTGAAATGAAATGTGTTTTACATTGAAAGTGTATCTTAGATTGAAATGTGATTTACATCGAAAGTGTGTCTTGGAATGAAATGTGTCCGACATCGGAAGTGTGTCTTGGAATTCGGAAGTCAAGTCATTCATAATAGTTAGGAGAAGTCTTACACACTGAGTGACTTCCCTCTCCTTACCCACGGAATGCAATGACATCTCGCGTATGACGTAATAGTTGAAAGTTAGAGAGGGTGAAAGGGAAGGGAATAGTCTCCAATGGGGGGAAACTATTCTCGATAATAAAACAGAACCAAGAAATACTAAAGCGTCTTATCCAGAGGTCTCAATTCCTACTGAGGATGTGAATTTCAAAATGATTTCCATCTCAATCGTTGCTCCTCTCGGTGTAATATAGTGATATATCCCACAAACACCCTCCTCGTATAGGCCCTAAACCTCACCCTAAACCTTACCCTAATCCTAACCCTAAAAACCTCACCCTAAACCTTACTCTAAACATTACCCTAAACCTTACCCTAAATCTCACCCTTTATCTCATATCATCATTCATGCATCCAACATTTGGAACTTCTATTTGGAGGGAAGACTTTAACATCGCTATCAGGCACCTAAGTCTTGGGATCTCCAATTGGGAGCCTACAGCGCCTCACCGCGTTAAGGCACTTTATCTTTGGACCTATCCCTTCTACACTTCACTTTAGCATTCAGACACCCATTCCTGTTCCTTCTATTAGGAACCAAGATTTCATCATCGAATTCAGGCTCTTAAGCTTGCGAGCTTCCATTGGGAGACTCTTCACTGCCGTGTAAACAAAAAGTATTTTATCTAGTCCAGAGCAGCCAACATTTCTTAAGGTGCTGTGTTTTATGGACCGGAAGGGGGGGAGGTATATCAAAGAAATTTGGCTACTGGGTCACACGATTTGTACCTTAAATATTGTTTAAATGTGAGAAGTCTTTTATCTTCACTCATGAGAATGAGTTTCAGCGAAAGAACAAGTGACATTTAAAAGCTACAAACATAAAAGTTAGTTATGTTTAGCTATATCTTATAGTTCTTTCTCTCTCTCTCTCTCTCTCTCTCTTACTCTCTCACTGTCTCTTTCATTGTGTTTCCCTCTCTCTCCTCCCTGTCTCTCTAATACAGCCTTCCCTTATGTCTGGAGAGCCTATCGAATATTTACCACTAGCCACAGGTCAGCTGGTGTTGAGCATGCAGAAATGGAATCGATCATGATGTACCTTTGAACGTGGTTGGACTGAGGCAGTGACACTGGAAGGACCTTGTCATTAGGACCAGTCTATCAAACAATAAGGAGGCTATAGACAAGACCTAATATCTATCTATCTTTCTGTCTGTCTGTCTATCTATCTATCTAATATCTATCTATCTATCTATCTATCTATCTATCTATCTATCTATCTTTCTGTCTGTCTGTCTATCTATCTATCTATCTAATATCTATCTATCTATCTATCTATCTATCTATCTATCTATCTATCTATCTATCTATCTATCTATCTCTATCTATCTATCTATCTATCTATCTATCTATCTATCTATCTATCTATCTGTCTGTCTGTCTGTCTGTCTGTCTGTCTATCTATCTATCTAATATCTGTCTATCTATCTATCTATCTATCTATCTATCTATCTATCTATCTGTATATCTATCTATCTATCTTTCTATCTATATCTATCTATCTATCTGTCTGTCTGTCTGTCTGTCTGTCTGTCTATCTATCTAATACCTATCTATCTATCTATCTATCTGTATCTATCTATCTATCTATCTATCTATCTATCTATCTATCTATCTATCTATCTATCTATCTATCTAATATCTATCTATCTATCTATCTATCTATCTATCTATCTATCTATCTATCTATCTAATATCTATCTATCTATCTATCTATCTATCTATGTTTATAACAAAAATCTACTTCACATGGTTTTCTCGTGTCAACTAAAAGTCATTGTTCTCTACTTATCTGATCAACTTCCAGTTCCACGAACCCTAAACACTTTGTGATGGAGGAGAAAGGGGGAAGCTACTCTTGCGATTTGTCTTTCCAATACATTATCACGCCATTACTGGACACTGACCAGGTCTGCTGGAGAAAAAGTGGACATGTCCATGGCGATAACCCACGGGTCATTAGCTTGTAATGGACACTCAACGGCTTGTAATCTTTCCATTTAATATGGCAATAAAAATACACAGCCATTTTCTTCCTTTTTTTATGCTAGACGACAGAATCTCAACTCAACGTCACGTGACAAAGGTCAAAGAGCTCACATTGAAATTGAAAGCAGATTACATTTTACTTCATACAAACTTCATACAAACTTCATACAAACTTGTATTTTGATATTGAGAAATGACGATGTCATCTTACGAACGTTCGTGAATTTTAAATGGCAGTGTCCTAGAATATTCATTGAAATATTAAACACAAAAATGATGTTTAAAAAATATGTAGATGGTTTAGCCGATTAAGCAATATGCTCCCTCCAACGATAGAGAATTTAGGAGGTCGGACTTGAAGCAAGCATTTAGGACCCGGAAATTAGTTGTTACTAAGGAGAGAAATGAACATAGAAATAGTTATTGGAAGAAATAACTGTTTCTTTCATCTCACAGCACGCGAAGAGTTAAACAAAAACAGTGAATGAGTCACAAAGACTTCTAAGAATTAAGAAGATTAGCGTTGCAACGTTGAAGAACATAAAATCATCATCATCATCATCAAACTCCATTTGAGTGAGGGCTTGAGAGGCTAAAATCCTCTCTTGCAAAAGCCCTGGACAGAAACCCTGCTGTTTTGCGAAGTGCATACACGTCACCATACAGGTCGAGAATTTTTGGTTTCCCAGACCTGTCAAGACGGAGATCAGCAAGTCTGGGCAGGAGAAAACAAAATAAATTAATAAAAAAGTGATGCTGGACAGTTTGACATTAGAGAAACTAGTTACTTCCACAGTTTTATAGAAGAACCTTCACTGTAGTCCAACAATATGACTTGAGCCTCTAAGTTATTACCATGACTTCTCAACAATCTCAAAGAGATTCGACTGTTCTACCTCAGTTTGATAAAAGAGAGCTTTTTTTGTATTCTTATAATTTGATATGAAAAATTATACTGTATTACTATAAGTTGACAACAAAAATTCTATTGTATTACTTACTATAAGTTAACTAGAAAAATTCTACTGTATTACTATAAGTTAACATTAAAAATTCGATTGTATAACATTAATTGAAAAAGAGAGATGCTACTGTATGATCAAGTTTGACTTATGAAAGTCTGCTGTACTGTTATTAAAAATGTACCGAACTCTCTTGTGCCAAAAATATTTTCCGTGAAAGTGAAATGTGAAATCCCATTCGTAATAAGACAAACAAACAGACAGACACTATTGATAAATACAAGACTGGATTTGACCAGTTTGGACATCTTTTAGTACAACTTTCAGAACTTACTTTTAGAAATGGCTGTATCTCCTGCATGGGGGCAGGGGGCATACGCCACACACGACCAGGCAGCCATCGTATGAATTAAATAGAGACTCTCGCAAGAAGCGTTGAAACACTCACACACACGCACATACTTGAGGGGAAAAAATATTCCTAATGCTAAAGAAGAGATTAGAATTCCGACCGGAAAACGCGTCACGCTAAGCTGGGATACGTGGAGAACTTGAAGAGGAAAAGGAATAACATAATATAAAAAAAAAAAAGATGCACGGATAAAAAAATATGGTGAAAAATTTGACATGAAGAAATGTGTAACACCGGACACAACTCATGGATTTGTCTTTGATTGGAACTAACTTGAATGAATGATGGAGTCAAAGCACAGGATCTCGTTCTGTGTTTATACTTGAATTATAAATATGTTTCTAGAGTAATCCATTTCTGTCCGTTTGTAAGTTCATTTCTTTCTCTATATCGTGAAATATGGTCTTGGTGTCGCCTCGTTTCAACATGTTGTTATAATTGGTAAAACTATTCACATTTAATTCTGGTATCGATCGCAGTTTCACTAAATAGTATCGATTCTTATATTGTGTAACTATTTCTCAGTCACGTGTCGTTGACGTGTCCATATATGGACGAGAGGAATTCCTTCTATAAGCATTTGTCACGGGAAAGGCTTTTATCCCGTGGCCAGGATGAAGGATTGGCTCTTCACCAACCTCTCTGTCTGAAGGCCCCCGTCACCTAGATGATCATTTAATCACATTCGTTTTTTCATGGGTCACGGTCCCTTGAGTTCTCCCATCCAGTGCGAGGCTAGAGACTGAGTCCACGAAGGAAAACTCCATATTCCTAGTATGTACCATCGCTTTCCATTAAGGAACCATCATCGCCCGTATGGTCCCGGCTAGGGAACGGGAATTTCGCACAAGTATTTCTTTTTCCTGATAACACAAGAATCGATAAAAGAAATTAACCAATTAATTAATTAACTGTTGGTAATTAATTATTTGCTTTGTTATCTTGAACAATGAAAAGAAATAGTACATGACAGAGTGGTGAGTTAGTCCCCTTGAGGACTCTTGAATCCTTAGTAAACATTTTTTAATGCATAAAAAAAAAAAAAGACCATATAAACATTCACCAAGATACCCTCTTCTTCCCTCCCCTTTCACAACTGGTCCAGACAAGTGACAGGATCATAGTGCATTGAGAAAGTGACAGGATCATAGTGCATTGAGAAAGTGACAGGATCATAGTGCAGTGAGAAAGTGACAGGATCATAGTGCATTGAGAAAGTGACAGGATCATAGTGCATTGAGAAAGTGACAGGATCATAGTGCAGTGAGAAAGTGACAGGATCATAGTGCATTGAGAAAGTGACAGGATCATAGTGCATTGAGAAAGTGACAGGATCATAGTGCATTGAGAAAGTGACAGGATCATAGTGCATTGAGAAAGTGACAGGATCATAGTGCATTGAGAAAGTGACAGGATCATAGTGCATTGAGAAAGTGACAGGATCATAGTGCATTGAGAAAGTGACAGGATCATAGTGCAGTGAGAAAGTGACAGGATCATAGTGCAGTGAGAAAGTGACAGGATCATAGTGCATTGAGAAAGTGACAGGATCATAGTGCAGTGAGAAAGTGACAGGATCATAGTGCATTGAGAAAGCTAAACGATAAACAAAAACAATTGGTAAACATTTTTGTAATCGCTCAGATTTAATATGTGAAAGTCGGTCATGAGCATAATTACATGACTGGTCCAAACTTATTGATACAATTACACTTAATATCAGCTTGTTTTTTTTTTAAGTATTTATTTTATGTTTTTCTTGTAGTAGCTAATACAGTCACGTCTAAAAGCTACACAAAATAGTTAATACTATCACGTCTAAAGTCTACACATAGAGACTGATATTGTCAGGTCTAAAGCCTACTAATAGAGACTGATATTGTCATGTTTAAAGTCTACACATAGAGACTGATATTGTCAGGTCTAAAGCCTACTAATAGAGACTGATATTGTCATGTTTAAAACCTACATGTAGAGACTGATATTGTCAGGTCTAAAGCCTACTAATAGAGACTGATATTGTCATGTTTAAAACCTACATATTGGTAGTACATATAGAGACTGATATTGTCAGGTCTAAAGCCTACTAATAGAGACTGATATTGTTACGTTTAAAACCTACATATAGAGACTGATATTGTCAGGTCTAAAGCCTACTAATAGAGACTGATATTGTCACGTTTAAAACCTACATGTAGAGACTGATATTGCCTAATTCTAGAAGCTGTCATATATTCAAAGCACTATTACACTAATACTAGAGTTTGCCAATACAAACAAATATTTACGAAGATAAATTCTAGTGCTTCTTGAAAAGCTCAGGGGCGGACGTTTCCCTATCACATACTCCCTCGTTACTTTTATCCGTGTTAAATGGATTCTGTCTGTCAGTGTATCGCGCCTTGGGCTAAATCGTTTACTGTAACCCAATATATTTGGAGCTATTAAGAGACGGGAAGATAGAAAGCGTCATCTCTAGGTCTCTCTTTTAAAACAAAATGAAGTAGACCTAATTGGTACCAACCAATGTCCTATTTAAAAAAATACAATAACATAATTATCGTCATACTGAAAAGTGCCGGAAGGTCTGGATAGCAGATCTGGGATTTTACCAATGGTTGAGTTATTAGCACTTGAATTTAAAACGGCGCGTTGCAGTGTAAATCAGCAGCTCTTACCTGTGTGTTATGAACAATTCAATCAAAGTAACTGTGAGAGTGTAAAAAAAGATATATTTTACTTTTTCTGTGACTAATATTTTTTTACAAAGCTTATATCATCTCACTCTGTCTGTCTGTCCGTGTTTCTGTCCGTCTGGCCAAAAGCTCGTACATCTTATTTCTCCGACACACAATCTCTGATCAAGCAGCAAATTTGACACAATTATTTCTTTTACCCGACAAACACAAGAATCAATAAAAATATTTAATCAATTAGTTAATTAACTATTGAAATAAATTAATTTGCTTGGTATCTCAAACAAGGAAGAGAAATAGTACTTGGCTGAAGTGGTGGTATAAACTTTATATTAGGCTGCCGTCTGAGGCTTAGTAAACACAAACATGAGATAGAAACAATAAATAACTAAACAATCTTCCATGTTCATAGACTCTTCGCTATCGTAGTGGTTACCGCGTTGGCTTGAGAAGCCTGAGATGGCTTTAACCCACAAGTTCGAGTTCAGGTCATTCCCATTTTAAAAAGCTATCACCCAGATACCCCATTTCCAAATGGTCCTGACAATTGGTAGAATCATAGCGTATTAAGAACGCTAAAAGCATGAAATTGCGCTAAACAAAAACAATGGTTTAAAATATTTCTAATCGCAAAGTAATTATTGTTAATCTCGATCTATTACAAATTAAATTACATGGCTGATCTAAACTAATTGAAACATTAATATCAGCTTTGTTTTTTGTTTTTTAATTTTTTTTAAATTTTGCTTTTTTAGCGGCCCCCGTAAGGGAAAAAAGCCGCTATTAGGTTTGTGCAAAATGTCCGTCTGTCCGTCTGTCTGTCTGTCCGTCTGTCCGTCTGTCACACTCAGATCTCGAAAACTAGAAGAGGTATGAAAAATATTATTTCATCATTAAATGCGGCTTGAAAAGTTTAGATGCAACGGCTACTTTTGGTTTTCTAAAAGCAAACCGTTTAATTTATAAAATTAATTATGCAATTCTAAAACAATTAGGTAAATGTAAGGGAGGCAATGTTACAATATGCTAACAAAGATGGACAATTTTTGTGTATTTTCAGTATCACTAAGTCAAATATATTGATAAAATGTACAAGAAATGTTTACAACAAATATAAATAATAGTTAAAGGTGTTTTTTTCTGGTCAACTAGCTGCTAAAATTAAAAGAAAACATTTCTGTTTGTTTATAAAGGCTAATAATGCATTTTGTATGTAAATATCACGCACATTTTTTAAAATGGTCTTTTTATGCAGCGACTTTCGTGCACTAGCGTAACGTCGCAACAAGATCAGGTACTAAACCAATTCCTTAAACTTTTTTAAAAAATCATATTATATTTATTTTTTGTTTAGTGCCCCCATCCAAATAAAAGAAGATTATTTTTGTGCGTTTTGTCTGTTGGTCGGTCTGTCCGTCACGATTAGATTAACAAATAACAATAGAGGCTATTGTAAATCTGATTTAACCTTTAATTTTTCATTCAGAAATATTGCAATAGTTTTAAGTATCTATAATAGATTGTTCCGAGTGTTTTGTGAAAAACAAATCAATGCCAATGAATATTTGTTTGCTCTTCTAACTTATATTAGATTTTATTTCCATGCTTAAACGTTGCAAGAAACACATGATCTTTAATATATTGTTCCGGTTTTTAATGTAAATAGCAATATAAATGCTAAATTAAAATATCTATACTGATTTATATTTCATTAACTATAAAGTTGTTCCGGATATTGTTTTATAAAAAATAAATTATGTTAAATGATTGTTTGAAATCGCATTATTGACTAATATTACACTTATATTCTTTGACACAACGTCACAATAGTTTATTTATCAATATCAATTGTTCCGAATTTTTAATTTAAAACAACTTTATGTCAAATAATTTTTTTTTCAACAATATCGACAATAGGTTATTCAGGATTTTAAAATAAGAAAGTAATTAACTAGAAACGACTATTGAAAATCAATTTTTAGACTTATTTTACAGTTAATTTTCTTGTCGAAATATAATAAAAGTTGTTTAATCGGTAAATAATGTTCCGGATTTTGTTTCGAAAAAGAAATCGAACTACATTACCTTAATTTTCTTACAAATCGTCGCCAAAAATGATCCGAATTTTATATGAAAAATCTAATAACGCTAATAAATGTTTGAAATCCCTCTTGTAATAAATAAAACAAATAATTTTCTCATTTACGAAAATTGGTTGTTCCGGATTTTTTATGAAAAATAGTTTAACATTTAACTTTCTAGCTAAAAGGTTAGAAAATCTAATTTTTGTTAATATTATGCTCCGATTTTTAAGGAAAACAACTTCCTAACACCAAAGTATTATAGAAACTTAAAACTAATACGATGTTTCGGAAAGGAAATTAAATTTTAATCAGATTTTCAATAGCTTTTAGTCTTTTTTTTTCTCGCTATTAACATAACGGACAGGCAGACTGACAGACAAAACAAAAAAAAAGCGTCTTTATTCCGTTTATATATATATATATTAAGTCTAACTAGCCCATCAAATGAAATGCTAAAAGAACAAACTCGGTGCACCAATGTCTATGATCCCTCGAGAAGCTGCTCGTAAAGAAGACATTTTTTAGTCTAACTAGGACGTGTGACGTAATGGAATTTTTTTCCTTTGACGTCATATAGAATTAATTCTTTAAATGAAATGCTAAAAGATCTCACTCGGTGCACCAATGTCTATGAACACTCGACAAGCTGCTCGTATAGATGACATTTTTTAGTTTAACTAGGACGTGTGACGTAATGGAATTTTTTTCCTTTGACGTCATATGGAATAAATTCTTTAAATGAAATGCTAAAACAACTCGGTATAGTAATGTTTATTAAACCTCGTAATGTTACTCGCATTTTAAAAAGACATAATAGCTAGATTTAGATCTAATCTAGATTTTTTGCACTAGATCTAGATTTTTTTTACACTAGAGCTAGATTTTTTACACTAGATCTAGATTTTTTTCTTACACTAGAGCTAGATTTTTAAAACTAGATTTAGATTTTAAGTTCTAATTAAAATCATTATAGAATCTAGATTTAAAATTTCTTGGTCTAGTTTGGAATGTTTGTTGTTTTACATGTTTCGGGTGTTCCTTCAGAGTTGTAGTCCAAACCTCCCGTAGGACGACGGGGGATGGGAGCGGGCAGGGTTTGAACCTGGGACCATCGATGAATCCAAACGACAGTCCAGCGCGCAAACCGCACTACCAGACAGCCATGATTTAGACTAGATCAAGATCTATAATTTTAATTTCTAGGCTTAAAGTGTAGATTTTTATTTCTAAAGTCTAGATTGTCAATATGTCAATATTGCAATGTTATAAAATACTAAAACTAATATCTACTATTTTAATATTTCATATAGCAATTTGTCTATTAATTGATTATCTAGTGTTTTTTTTATATAAATCTTATCTAAATTACATCTATATTATCCCAAATATATATTTTAGATCTAGATCTAGTAGATATAAATATTGAGAGTGCTAAATTAGTAGTTTAATTTAGGTAGATTTACATCCTCATTCTAGTTCCATTTAGGCTTAAATGAAAATGCTCAATACCAAAAGATTATCTAAAATCGCTCTTCTGACATATTGTACATATCCGGTAGTTGTCATTCCGTAATGTGTAGGTATATTATCAATAGTAGGCTATTAGTTTGTAACCAGTTTGTCATTAGATTAAGAGCAATGCCTGGTCGTGCGGTTAGCGCGCAGGACTGATTATCTCTATGGTCTCGGTTTCATACCTTGCTCGATGCCATCCTCAGTCGACCAGGGATCCGTCTCCCACGGGAGTTTGAGTTTGTGTGGCAACACAAACTCTCTTTGTAATCTTGTTTTTTTTTTACTTTTCCTGTATTTGTACTTGTGTAAAGTAATACTTTCTAAATTTAAATTGGACAAAGACAATTGGAACTTGAAGGTTGAAGTTGACTAAGGGAACGTGGAATCTTTTCAAGAACAGATACTGACCGTGTAACTGACCTCTAGTCTCGTAATGAGTCCACTTAAAGAAGACCTGAAATCAATATACCTTCTGAGTAGTCTTTTTTTATAAGCCAGAACTTGATCTTCGAGTGTTAATAAAAGTTCTATTTAAAACCTGGGGCTCACAAGATTGACAGCAGTCAATTTGAAAAGGTCTCTCAAGTTACAAACAAACTCAAACACACACATATATTTATAAACACACACACGCACACACATTTACATATCTGTGAATACACCGACAAATATACTCTCACACATGGCCAGGATATTTTTCGGAAAGGGTGTGGGTACGGTGCCAAGCGTTTTTTTTTTCTTATATGTAGAACTTAATGCATTTTGTGAGGTGTCTGCAAAGCAATAGTCTGGTAATCTTCTTTTCAATGTATTTTATTAATGGCGCCCAGGGACTGATACAAAAAAAAAGTTTTATTTATAAAGAGTTGAACCTCATAGCCCCCAAGTGTTACGCATGGATTTGATGTAGATTTTGCTTAAGTTCTAATATGGGTTAGGGTTAGGGTTAGGGTATGGGAAGGGGTATTTTTGATGACTAGAGCTTGCTTTAGTTTTTCTCAGACTGTTGTTTGAATTCTCCTAGATGTACTCTATCAATGGAGCAAACTTTTTGTTAAAGGTCGTTGAGCCTTTATCTCCCTTAGCAACCAACGTGAAATCTGGTTCATTGTAGTTTTACTTTCTATTTGTTTATGGGGGACAAGTGTTAGTAGTTTCTTGTATTTATTCTTTTTTTTATTAACACAATAGAAGCATTGACATGAGTAAGATTTGACTAAAGAGACGACAGAAAGACATAGAGAGAGAGAGACAGAGAGAGAGAGAGAGAGAGAGAGAGAGACGACAAAAGACAGAGAGAGAGAGAGAGACAGAGAGATAGAGAGAGAGAGAGACAGAGAGAGAGAGAGAGAGAGAGAGACAGAGAGACGACAAAAGACAGAGAGAGAGAGAGAGAGACGACAAAAGACAGAGAGAGAGAGAGAGAGAGAGACGACAAAAGACAGAGAGAGAGAGAGAGAGAAACTCATGGAATTAAGTGATTGTGTCTGTAGTTGAGCCTTAAAACTTCCTTTAGCTACGCCACTGGAATTGGGTAATCTGGGTGGTTCGCTTTACTTTTCCTAGACCGTTGCATGCAATCCTGCAGGTTTTCTTGATTAATGGAGACTACGGACTTTGAATGGGGGAAGGTGGGTGCTGAATCTAAAAAATTAGCTTTAGTATTTGATCTTGGGAGGAGGTTTTAACCTCAAGCCCCCCTTTAGCCACCGCGCCCCCTGACCTTTTGGGTAAATACCGAAAAAATATACAAAAGGTTTGATAGTATTGCTTGCGGTTTTTCGCGCATTGCGGTGGTCAGGTTTTGAATCTATCAAAAAAAGTTTCTTAGTGATCGTCTAGCAAGTAAAGGAAGTAACAGAAAACTGTGTATGAAATTTCATGCGCATCCGTACGACAGTTACAAAGAGATCTCTTGATCAATCTTATATCTTATCTTATAAAACACAGATGTTACTTCAAAAAAGATGATGATTACGTCAGTTATTCCGTTAGTAGTAACTTAGAAATAAATGATAGATTTATTTATAAAGTTTTGTTACATAAAAAAATAATTGTTTTAGTCATCATATACACACAATCTATTGACCACAAACGTTTTACTTTTTGTTTCGAGTGTTCTGAGAAACCAAAGAATGCAATGTGTTTCCCCCCCATTATAATACACACTTTTCAAACCGGCTTAAATAGATAGTACTAAATGTAGATGTATAAACCCCAGTGATGTTACACTACGTGTCTACCACTATCAATTTAGACACGTCTTTCTCTTATGTCCCTCTCTACTGAAGTCAAATCATGCAATATTTACACAGACATAATTGAGTTTTACTAGAGCCAAGCGGGACCTCAATACATCGAACATCAGTTATCACCCTTGAAATATACAGTTTTTAAGCAAGATAACATTGTGGTTATAAATAATTCGTATTGTCTCTTTCTGGGCAGTGCGTACACTTCTCGACCAGAGAGGCTTATTAAATTCCTTCCAGGATTTCAAAACATTTCTCAAATACCCACCTTCAGGTAATATTCTACTTCCCGGCCCGTCCACTAAACAGCGGATTCATGGAAGGCATCAATGAGTGCGTGCGAAAAAACAGACTTTCTAATCTTGTCATAATTTTGTATTTTTTAATATTTTCTTTTTGCATACATGAAATTTGATCTTTGAGATCCACTGATCATCAGAGCTGGTAGACTTAGGGATACGACATGGGAGATATTTCAGTGGATCGAGGAACACTGAATCCCAGTAAAAGGCTGAAAACCTATAAAATAGATTCGCGTGGCTTAAACTCCATATGTACTAGAAAACTTTCTGTTTGAATTCTAGTATGTGCCATGTAATTCTGATTAGCTTCAATGCTAGAACTTTAAGTAATAGTACAAAACAATCTCAAAATGAGTCGTTGGATAAAATTATAAAAACACATTTCACGTATCATATGAATTTTTTTGCATTTTTAGGATTGAAGCATACATTGTGAGTTATAGCGTCACCTTCAGTATGTGTCGTGGTAATCTCGGTTATAGTCACAATTTTTTTTATACAACAGAACAATATCAGCATGAGTAAAGATTGAAAAAAGATGACTAGGAAAATAATATTTGGGTTTAGAACTCATCTAAATTGTTACTCTTATAATGAAAAGTTTCGTATGAATTCTAAATTTTCCAAAACAAAGTCTTACTTAAAATAACTCAGATAAATGTCGTGTGCCATGACATCAACTGTGTCGCCACATTGGACTGTTCTCTTTTAAAACGTCATGTTGTCGTCTGGAAAGGGATGGGGGGTGGCGGTAGAGTGAACACGTTCATCCTCTCTCCTTTTGATAACTTCTACTAATGATTGCATTTGGCATTAAAGATTAGGGGGTGGGACGACTCGATAAAAGAATTTTATTTATAGCAAATACAAATTATATTAGTGACAATTTTTTTATTTAGTAATTTCTTAACTAAAATAAAAAAGAAAAAGTATTGGTTTGTCCGATGGCCGGAAGGCAATTGCATGTATCGCCCCTCCCACCTGGTACAACCCTTTTTCATTTTATTTTAGTAATGATAAAATTTGAGATCAGAGTGTGTGTGCGACATAATATACAAATGGATTAAAACATCGATATGTAGCTTATATTATATAGATATTCAACTAATTTTCTTCACAAACTATGATTTTTCCATGAAACTAGGACTCCCCCTTCTACCCTATTCAGAGGGCTAGAGTGGGGAGGGCAGTAGAAGCAATCGCCCCCCCCCCCCAACCTCACCGAATCGGCTAAGATACCAGAAGTGTAGCGACATAATAAAATAATTATACAGTAATTCAACTAATTTCGTTCACAAACTATGATTTCTAAATAAAAATAGTACCGCCCCCCCCCCACTCAAAGTGTTTAGGTGGGAAGGGCATAGATGTATTGCCCCCCCCCCAATTGGTCAACAGGGAAACGACATAATAAAAAGATCGGTTAAAATATCAATAACAAGTTTTAATTATATAGATATTTAATTGATTCCGTTAACAAGCTGTGA
Organism: Biomphalaria glabrata; assembly: GCF_947242115.1. Lineage (NCBI taxonomy): Eukaryota > Metazoa > Mollusca > Gastropoda > Planorbidae > Biomphalaria > Biomphalaria glabrata. The sequence continues at coordinate 20,063,102 of NC_074717.1, forward strand.
TTTCTACACATAAATTGGACCGCCCCCCCACTCGAATGTTTATGGGGGAGGGGGGGGTGAGATTGATGCTATCGCCACCTTCCCCATCCCACCAAATCGGCCAACATACTAGAGAGGGGGGGGGGAGAAATAATCTCAATATTGGTTGAAAATATAAATAATAAGTATACATTATTAACATAACTAATACATTCGTATGCAAATTGTGTGATTTCTTTACGGGCAATCGCCCCTACTGCCCCCCCCCCCCGGATCCGCCAGTGCTATAGGGGTCCCATTATAGTTACACCTATACCTAGAATAATACATTGTAATATTGGTTTCAAAACGTAATTACACCGTAGATAGTTTCTAGGATCTAAACATAGCAGACATACGAAGGACACGGACTCAGTATTTCCCCTACGGGGACCACTTAAACGTTGAGCGCCACAGGGCGCAGATTAACATTGTTCCTACTTTGAACACAGCACTAATGAGGAAACTCGTTCTCAAGGAATCGTTCTTATACACAGAGACAGTGAAACACACATACATTTGTAGGCCTACATACAAATACAAAGCAGAATGTGTAGTGTATATATATTAATATTCTTGAGTGTATTTATAATTTTATATTGAATCTTGAAAAGGATAGGGACCTCCAGATGATGTCAATGCCTCTACCTACTAAAATCTGGCACTACATACATCCATATCTATATATATTATATTTTTTTTAAAAATCGTACTTTCAAAATTCCTTATAGATTTCTCAGCTCGGATTATTTAATAGTATTTACATAAAATAATTACATGACTACTATTTTTTTAAATCCTTATAATATACAGCCGTTTTATTTGTTCTGTTGAATTAGACAGTTATGCGCATGCGTGCGTGTTGGTTGAGCATTGACGAACACAAAAACACGCGGAAGTAAAAGAGCGGAAATGTCTTTGATTGCTTGTACCAAATGGCAATCACTGATCTATACAAGTGTCACCGGATGTTCTACTACGTCACGTCTGCTGCTTGGTGAGGTCTGGGAGAGTTACAAACTTTCATAAACTTAATGTAGCCACTGGGGCACATGCAGTAGAAGTGAAGAGTCAAAAACAAGCGAGACATAGTTGCAAACGAACAGACAATTGTACAAGAAAATTAAAGGAAGTCTGTCGGTTATCTCATAAAGTGTCGCACATCTCATAAAGTGTCATACATCTCATAAAAAGTCACACATCTCATAAAAAGTCACAAATCTCATAAAGTGTCAAACATCTCATAAAGTGTCATACATCTCATAAAAAGTCAAACATCTCATAAAAAGTCACACATCTCATAAAAAGTCACAAATCTCATAAAGTGTCAAACATCTGATAAAGTGTCACACATCTCATAAAGTGTCACACATCTCATAAAGTGTCACACATCTCATAAAGTGTCACACATCTCATAAAGTGTCGCACATCTCATAAAGTGTCACACATCTCATAAAGTGTCACACATCTCATAAAGTGTCACACATCTCATAAAGTGTCGCACATCTCATAAAGTGTCGCACATCTCATAAAGTGTCACACATCTCATAAAGTGTCGCACATCTCATAAAGTGTCACACATCTCATAAAGTGTCACACATCTCATAAAGTGTCACACATCTCATAAAGTGTCACACATCTCATAAAGTGTCACACATCTCATAAATTTTCATTTATCAATCTGGAAATAGGAAGGATGATGACATCAAGAGATTTCCTTATTCAAATAAGCACCAGACTTGTGGGAAATAAACATTTCTATCTATCTATCTATCTATCTATCTATCTATCTTTCTATCTATCTATCTATCTATCTATCTATCTATCTATCTATCTATCTATCTATCTATCTATCTATCTATCTATCTATCTATCCATCTATCTATCTATCTATCTATCTATCTATCTATCTAACTATCTATCTATTAATCTATCTATCTTTAATCAGTAACCTTTTTGCTTTTTTCGCATATTTGATGAACTCTTTCTGTCCTAACTAGCGATACCATGGTTGATTTGACCTGATACAATTGAATTCAACTTGACTTTCGTGTGTTCTATAACAAGAGCCTGCATTCCCCTTTAGACCAAATAAAACATTTTCTGATAACAAACGAAAAAGTTTTTGAAGCTCAATCCTAACAGGGGAGTGAAATAGTTATCACGATGTGAAAAAATAATTACGTAAAGAAAGAGTTAATATACTAAACTGTAGGATTAGAAATATAAGTTGGAATACTCATCTGAAAGGAATGTGCACGCACTGGAAACACTGTCGAGGACTTTCATTTGAACACCAATGGTCGTGAACTAAAAAAATAAAATTCAGCTACAACTGGAAGAGTTTTGAACATTTGAGCCTGCTGTGAATAAAGTTATAGAAACGTAAAGAGAATAACTTTGCCCTTCATATCCAGGTGAGAAATGGCATTGTTTATTGGAGACCTTTCATTATGGAAGTATTCTATCCCTTTTTTATCCCTTTGTATCTTATTGGTTTCCATGCTCTGCGGTGTGGGAGAGAGTGAGACAAAAGTTTCTTAAGTATGCAGATGTATATGATTGAATTGTGGTTGAACAGATAGTGCAACTAGACCTGTTTAATTTGATTGATGTATTTGTATTACAAGTGTCAAGCTCTACTACAGAGGTAGTAACTGTGTGAGATGTCAACTATATAGCAGAGCAGGGGAAGTGTGAGAAGTAAGGTGCAACAAAGTGACAGAGTGACTTGATTGAGAGAAGCTCATTCAAAATGATATAAAATTTAACATATTTCTTACTTTTTTAAATTTGTATATCATAATCAAACGGAATTTTTTGTTTTGTGAAATGTTTGAAATATTTAGGATGTTCATTAGGAATTAAAAGAACTTTATCTGAACCCAAACCTCGGGATTTCGGAGAGGGCTGGCGGGTAGAAGTTGAACCCGGGACCATCAAACAACAATCTAGAGCGCATACTACACGACTATGACTTCCTAGCTATACATTTCCTCAGCACTTTTTCACGACTTATATTCGGCCTAGAGAGTGTCTATACAATCGACGTAAGCTTCATATGTTTAAAATGTAGACATCGCTAGGAGTAACAGTGTGTTCTAAATTCTAATGTACTGTCTGCTCGGACAATGCGTTTGTTTATTTGTTTTTTTCCTTCTACAAATTCTGCCACCATTTACTGTAAGCTGACCCAGTTTCACACTGTCTCGTCTAAAGACAATAACTCAAGAGATCGTTCGACACACAAGGGACTTCTGACACCATTCTAGGAAGGCTGGTTGTCTGCCCTTGAAATTCAAATTCATCTAATGTTGAAATCATTTCCGCTCTTTCTTCTAACTCTATCCAAAAGATTTCAAGAGAAATGTTTCACGGCGGCAGTGCCCTTTGTTTCTCGAACACTGCGAGCAATAGGAAATTACAATCAATGGATAAAATACCCGAATTGAAAAAAGTGACGCTAGCTAGCTCAATCTACACTTCACCTTCTATTAACCACGTTGTGCTTACACTAGACATTCTATTGACTAGTTGTGAGTATCGTCCAAAGTAGTGAGTGTAACATTGAGTACTGGGTATAGGTTGATAGACGAACACGAATTGAACTATATGAGGTTTTCATACAGAGTACTTGGTTTATCTGGGGATAAAAAAAATACGAAAGTATAATAGTTTCCATATACATAGACTTTTTTTTTTCCTCCACATTTCCTTAGATCAATGCTGACTTTCTAAAGGAATAAAAGCAACTAGAAGTAGCGTTTAGAATTTCTTTTTAATTGTTTTTTTCTCCAGGTCTTCTGTCTAGTTTTGATTGAACTAACAACAAAACAACTCATGCATTAATGAGGTCAAAGTTCATATAAAACAAGACGAAACCTAAGCTACAACCCAGATATATATAACCTTCAATGTCAGGTATCAACACGTTTCTGTGGCGAGACTTGAACATCTTAGTAACAAATAGTTTTATTTCTCTGCGTCACTCTTCTCTTATCTTATCTTATAAATTACAGACGTTTCTTCAAAAGAGAATATAATTACATCATACACTTATCCGTGTGTCAATCTAACTATGCAGGTTAATCAGTGATATTAAATCTGCCAAGTCGTCGGTTTTCCTGGCTGATTCAGGCAACCCCTTTTATTCTCTAATAGCAATAAGGAAAAAGAAGTATTTGTATAAGTTTGTCCTAGCATATAGAATAAGAAATGTGTTTTTATCTTTTGTCTCTTTCTGAATATTTTATTAGGTTTTGTCAATGTGTAAATTATGTTTCAGTGTTTTATGTATTACAGTTACTTGACATTAGTTTTCAGTCCTGAAGGCTTTCTAATTTAGCTCATGTACTAAAGGGGGTTACTCTAATGAAATGTGAATACGTTTGTTATAACTTTTTTGCATCTGTTTTACTTTCTTTTTGTATCTCCGAGCTGCGACCGTAGTAAGCCCTGAACTTTCATAGGCCCCACGCTAATCATTGGTGTAAAATATTAAATTAAACCATTTCATAACGGAGCACCTGGACATTTCCTGAAATTGCAAAATATACGAAAAATTCCAGGAAATCTCCGGAAATTATTTAAATCGTTTGAAAACTAATAAAATTCTCCTGAAATATTGACAAAATTATTATTTTGGGGTTTAAATTCAATATGAAAACACCAACATACACGCGATTAAAAAAAAACGGCATTATACAATACCCGAAATTGTGGAATCTGGTGAAATAAGCTTCTAGCGCCTCAAACTAATGAAGAATTACTTGAGATCAACAATTCTCAAAGATAGATTGAAACATTTGGTAATTCTTGCTATTGAGCGTGATCTATGGAGAAATGAAATTATAATGATATACTGTATGACTTCACTACACACAAGGCTCGTAAAGTAATTTTGTAGGTAGTAAAGAATGAATAACATGCAAAGACGAATTTATTTTCTAATATTTTATTTTTTATTTTTCTAATACTCTTAATGTTCACTAATTATCCGTATCCTTACCCAAACAGGGCCCTACGCAATCCGGTTTGCATAGGCCCCGCAATGGTTATGTCTAGTCCCGCTATTTTGTGACGGGTGAATACTAATGGTTCCCCCCCCCTCCCCCTTCTTTTTTTTTTCCCACTTGCAGAAATAAAAGAGTGATCTTTCCATGACTTCTAGCTGCTGTCAGTAATGGTTGAGCCGTGGAGAAGATTTGATATATAGATAGTGGCCAAAATAAAGATAAAATTCTAGTTTTATTTTCTGGTTTGATCTGTAAAAATATCATTCAATGGAATTAACACGTCAGATTACAAATACACGGGTATAAACAGGACGTCAATAAATTATAAGATCAGAAGCCATACAAATATAGAGATTTAGATCTACTAAAACTTTCCTAAACAGAAGATTTGTGCGTTGAGACCTAGGAATCCACCAGAAATAGAGGAGAAAAGGGGAGACAAGAAAGAATGAAAACTAGGTCATGAAATGATGCAAGCTTGCACCAAGTGCGCACGTGACATGGCTTAAGAAGCAGCTGGTCAGTAACGACCTTGTTACAATTCTTGACCACTATATTCTTTGATGTCTCGCTAGGAGATCACTTAATCCTGTTCTTATGTCTCGAGACTATCTGTCAGAAGAATTAACTAAGGGCATGTAGGGGACTCAATCCACTGATGCACACTTAGTGCAGGATCAGTTGTCTTTCTTGTTTCTCCAAAACTAGGATTGGTGTAGTTTAAGAGTCAATGAATTTTACACAGTCAATGTCTCTCCTAATCCGAGACCAATGGCTTATAGAAGGCATGAACACTGACCTGCAACGTCGCATCCTGTGGGCAGTTTAGACCAATAGCGTGTTGCTACGTTACAGGCCTATACGGCGTGTCAACGAGCAATTGACTCTACAGCCCACAGGTTGTGATGTCGCAGGTCAGTGGTGAGGCCTTCTATAATGAATGGTCTCGCCTAATTTCTAGTCCGTTGAAATAGAAGCATTATTTTCCTTATACTTACCTACTTAGACTTCTTATACTTACCTACTTAGACTTAGATTGGGCGGCAAGCTGTGTCCACTAAGATCTGTTACTGGCAGTCTTAATCCTCTTCCCACCTGGTGCCCACTGCTCTGACTCCCAGTTCAGCACAGTATTTTCATGTTTGAGGCCCCATCTTTAAAACTGACTTCTAAAATCCGTTGTAGCCATTCTTGTTGAGCCACATTTAGTCTTTTCTCAATTTTAGCAGATGACTTCCATGTCTCACATGTCTCACATGCATTTGTTGCTGTTGGGATGACGACTGTGTTAAGAAATTGTATTTTTGACTCAAGTCCAATGACTTGGCTTGTCCAAATGCTCCCTGTCTTTCCTATTCGGCACACTACGTCATGGTAGGCATCCTCATCTTTTGTTATGATGCTGCCAAGGTGTGTGAACTTGTCCAACTCTTTAAGCTCTGACTCGCCTAGTCTGACGGGGCACCCTTTGCCTTTTATCCTATATTCTTCTCTTGCTGCCGGCCCTGGCATAAGTGTTGTGGCTACAAAATTGCATACCATCTTTAGGATGTTAAATGTTTGATGCATTATGCTAGACTCTGTAAAATTCTCTTACTAATAAAACTATCATTTTGATATCTGCATTTTAATCTCACACCACCTGCTTCTCTTCTAATCCCACCATTCCTCCAACACGTTCTTCCTGTCTCTAGGCCCCGCCCCTTGAGTTGCAAATTATTACATCATTTCCTGAACACGCAAACATCTCATAACATCCCTAGTGTAACAAACACAGTCTACCCAACCCGCCTTTTCACCCAACACTAGCAACAGATTGTAATGATTATCATGTTGTATGCACTCAGGACTGTCCTCTCGATGGTCCCGGGTTCGAGCCTTGCCCATAGCCATCCCCTGCAATCCTGCTGGATAAGCTAGGTCGATTCTAAGGAAATCATCTGGAAGCATGTCAAACAAACAGCCCTAGCTTAGAGTAAGGCTACGTATAGCTCTCACACGTAGATACGTCGCCTTTTTTCTTCTTGGGCTAGCATGTTTATGTCAGCTGATCAAACTTGATTTGATTCCAATGTAGACTAGCACTGACCGTGAAACTCGTTCACACAGCCAAGTGAGGAGAAGAAGTCGGCCTTCAAAGCTTGTGTAATGTTTCTCCTGGTAAGAGTAGGGCCACTTCTGTCGTTCGTCTGTGTCAACCTTAGCTTACATTTAATAAGCTTACTAGATCCAGATGTTGCTTTTCTAAGAGTCTAGCATCTTGGCGATTTACAGCAATGGCGGATAACTATAAATAGCTGGTTATTTTGGGGTATTAAAGAAATAATAATAAGCTATGTATTTTTAAAACTATATAATACACTTTTTTGGGTATATTTTTAGCATTGTAAAATCTATTTTTGTAAGTTCTTTTACTTGAAGCACTCAATTAGTTGTACTATTGACCATCATTTCTTCATAACATGAAAAAAAAAATCTGGAATGAAAGAAAAATACGCACAAAAAAAGTGTCAATAAGTTCTTTAGACGGAAGGAAATAGTTTTTTTTTACTTTAGACATTTACATGTCGGCTTTAAAAAACATATTGGGTAGAAATTGCGACTTAAAGAATCGTTTTGGTCAATTGAACAGCTGCATCGTTTGATGGTCACAATGACAATGAGTTGTTCTATGTGCCTTCAAAGTTTTAGTTTCGTATTTCATCGTCCATAGCAAGTGGAAGAATTACTAAATTATCAGCGAGTGAGCCATCAAGACCAAGAAGTGTAAAAGATAACTTCTTCTTCTTCTTCTATTCTTCGAGTCTTTGGAGTTCCTTTTCTTTGTTAATTTTATTACCGTTTCACTCTATTTCTCTCTCGCGTTTCTCTCTTTGTGTCTCTCTCTTTTTCTTTGTTTCCCTCCCTCTCTCTCTCTCTCTTGCATACAAACACATTTTATATTTTAAAAACTCTAAACCCTTCTATTATCTTTAGTATTTTCTCTTGTTTTATTCATTCCCTTTTTCTTCATTTCTCTCTCTTTCTTTCTCTCTTTCTCTCTCTGTTTGTTGGTATGTCTGTCTGTTGTTATATGCCTTTCTTTTCCTCATTGTTAAACTATATCTCATTGTTGGACTGAATGTCTAACTCATTGTTGGACTAAATGTCTGTCTCATTGTTAGACTAAATGTCTGTCTCATTGTTAGACTAAATGTCTGTCTCATTGTTAGACTAAATGTCTGTCTCATTGTTAGACTAAATGTCTGTCTCATTGTTGGACTAAATGTCTGTCTCATTGTTAGACTAAATGTCTGTCTCATTGTTGGACTACATGTTTGTCTCATTGTTGGACTGAATGTCTAGCTCATTGTTGGACTAAATGTCTGTCTCATTGTTAGACTAAATGTCTGTCTCATTGTTAGACTAAATGTCTGTCTCATTGTTGGACTAAATGTCTGTCTCATTGTTAGACTAAATGTCTGTCTCATTGTTAGACTAAATGTTTGCCTCATTGTTGGACTACATGTTTGTCTCATTGTTGGACTGAATGTCTAGCTCATTGTTGGACTAAATGTCTGTCTCATTGTTAGACTAAATGTCTGTCTCATTGTAGGACTACATGTTTGCCTCATTGTTGGACTGAATGTCTAGCTCATTGTTGGACTAAATGTCTGTCTCATTGTTGGACTAAATGTCTGTCTCATTGTTGGACTACATGTTTGCCTCATTGTTGGACTGAATGTCTAGCTCATTGTTGGACTAAATGTCTGTCTCATTGTTGGACTAAATGTCTGTCTCATTGTTGGACTAAATGTCTGTCTGATTGTTGGACTGAATGTCTGGCTCATTGTTGGACTAAATGTCTGGCTCATTGTTGGACTAAATGTCTGTCTTATTGTTGGACTAAATGTCTGTCTGATTGTTGGACTGTGTCTGTGTCATTTCTAGGATCATCCATTCCACTCGCTCTCTTGGTATCTGCCCTTGTTTGTCTCCGCTGATGTCTAGCAATGCCCTGACTCACTCGTGAAAACCAACACAAAATCTTAGACCAACTAATGACTTCTTTTCAATTCCAACTCACGTCCCCTTCCCCTCTCTCCAAATAATATCCTTCCATTCTGGTCTTGAATCTGTCCCACATCTGGCCACCACCCATTCTACTGTCACATCCATGCGCCTCTAAACCTCTCACCCATCGTTCTTTTTCTTCATCAACTCAATTTGTGTTCAGAAATCTCTGTGAATTTCATGTTTCTAGTCAATGAGCCTGGTATGTTGCTACGCTATTTGTTTTTAAAAACAAAATCTTCTATCAACTCATTCTTCGTCTGGTACAACTTGTGTACAACGTTATTTCTCCCACACCCATTCTCAGATCAAGTTGAAACATTACACAATTATTTGTTGTACCTAACAAAGCATTAATCAATTACAAAAGTAACCAATTATCAAGTTAATTATTGGCAATAAATTATTTTGTTTGGTATCGAAGAAGGGAAATAAATTCTAATTATTTAGAGCTCTAATGGCTACCTGACATGCGTTGGTAAGGAGAGGCGGTTGGTTGTTATGATGGCTACATGACATCCTCGTTGACCGCATCCATAGAAACAGAGGTCTGTCCCCATAGATCACACGGTCTTAAAGGGGTACCTTGACCTGTGTGTTGCGTCATTAATAACCTTAAGGTTTTTTTTTTTATTTTGAGTTATTTTAATGTATCACCTGTTGTTGTTGTTTTTTTGTTTTTTTTTGGGGGGGGGGGGAGGGGAGGGGTTAGCATTTCTTGACATTCGAATGAGAAATGGGAGATTTTTTTAACGGATATCTGATTTATGCCAGTGTGCTATTGAGTGATTACTGATTAACCAATATGATGTTGAGTGATTACTGATTAACCAATTTTATGTTGAGTGATTACTGATTTACCAATATGATGTTGAGTGATTATTGTTTAACCAGTGTCTTGTTGATTGCTTACTGATTAACCAATGTGATATTGCGTGCTTACTGATTAAGTATGTCTTATTGAGTGCTTACTGATTAACCAATGTGATATTGAGTGCTTACTGATTAACCAATGTGATATCGAGTGCTTACTGATTAACCAATGTGATATCAAGTGCTTACTGAGTAAGTAGTGTCTTATTGAGTGCTAACTGATTAGCCAGTGTGTTGTTGGGTGTTTGCTGTATTTGCTAACATGATTTTAACCCTACTCGTAACCCGAATGGGCTCAAATGAAGTAAACCCTTCAACACTAATGCACTAATACAAGAAACAAATCGATTTAATTATTTTATTTCCTTCCCTAGAATGATATAGACCAATGTCAAAGTTATTTATCGTTTGTAATCTCAATATTACTTAGTTTTCATCCAAAGATTGAGAAAATCATATAAAACAAGTCTGGCACAAGAGGGATTCAAGCCGTGACACATATAGTCCAGTGCACTAACAGTTAGCGAGAAATGTAATGCCGCTGCTATAGCCCCAATGACATAGAACTTTATTCATATCAACATCGGTTTCTACTATAAGAAACCTGATGCCTCTCTAATACAATCTCCAGAAAGAACTTTTTCGATTATACAAAAAACTTTAAAATTATTTACAAATCACTATTTCTAAAAAGAAAAAGACTTAACATTTAGCAGGGCGAGAGCGGTACATGTTTGAGAAACACTGCTCATTTGCCTGTGATGATGTCAGATGTCTCTCACATTTCAGTCAGTCCCACCCTTTCTTAATTTAATTTTGTGTAACAAAAATCTTCTTATTAGGAGATTTAAGGAGAATGAGCTTCTGAAGCTCAGAAGTGCAAAAAGCGCTTTGCACCAGGGTGCTCTGCTCCGGACTCTGCTGTATCAGCTTTAAGCGCCTCCCCCAGACCAATTGCTGACTACGGGGGTGGCAAAAGTATATTATCTGTTAGTAAAACTCTGTATAACACTGCATAATGTTAAATCCTTTCCGTCTACAAGTTTAACATAGGAAACACGTTTGCTTTGTCAAATATGCAAAAACTGTCGGGGTTGTATATTTTGGCCAGGGAGGTCTCGTCTGCCCAGGCACCCCTGACAGTTTATAGGTAAATAAATAAATTAACAAGAGGACACGTAAAGGCAATATGTTAACAGCAAGCGTTTATATCACAAAGGTTTAATGAGAGAAGCGTTTATATCACAAAGGTTTAATGAGAGAAGCGTTTATATCACAAAGGTTTAATGAGTCAATGATAGGATGTGACATAACAGAGATGATGGTTATACATAATAATCCATACTAGATGAACGTACCTAAGTTTCCATACTAGATGAGCGTACCTAAGTTTCCATACTAGATGAGCGTGCCTAAGTTTCCATACTAGATGAACGTACCTAAGTTTCCATACTAGATGAAAGTGCCTAAGTTTCCATACTAGATGAGCGTACCTAAGTTTCCATACTAGATGAACGTGCCTAAGTTTCCATACTAGATGAGCGTACCAAAGTTTCCATACTAGATGAACGTGCCTAAGTTTCCATACTAGATGAGCGTACCAAAGTTTCCATACTAGATGAACGTACCTAAGTTTCCATACTAGATGAACGTACCTAAGTTTCCATACTAGATGAACGTACCTAAGTTTCCATACTAGATGAGCGTGCCTAAGTTTCCATACTAGATGAGCGTGCTTAAGTTTCCATACTAGATGAAAGTGCCAAAGTTTCCATACTAGATGAAAGTGCCAAAGTTTCCATACTAGATGAGCGTACCTAAGTTTCCATACTAGATGAGCGTGCCTAAGTTTCCATACTAGATAAGCGTGCCAAAGTTTCCATACTAGATGAAAGTGCCAAAGTTTCCATACTAGATGAAAGTGCCAAAGTTTCCATACTAGATGAACGTACCTAAGTTTCCATACTAGATGAGCGTGCCAAAGTTTCCATACTAGATGAACGTGCCAAAGTTTCCATACTAGATGAGCGTACCAAAGTTTCCATACTAGATGAACGTGCCTAAGTTTCCATACTAGATGAACGTACCTAAGTTTCCATACTAGATGAAAGTGCCAAAGTTTCCATACTAGATGAGCGTGCCTAAGTTATGTGCAAGAAAAAAAAAAAACCAATATAGTTGACATGCAAGCACACTTTAGTCAGAGTGCAAACAGTCCACTCCGGGCTCGCGATGCCCACAACCCAATGTGATATTAGGTTGCCAATGCCAATTAGAGTCCATACAAATACAGATCAGGCTTGACCTCCGCAGAGTCCAAAACCTGAATCTTATCTTATATAATACAGACGTTACTTCAAAAAAGAAGATGATTACGTCCTACGCGTCATGCAATCCCTATAAAAGAGAAATATCCATTTATTTGGGAAATGTTTGTAGAAAGGTTTTTGTTTTGTGCTTTTTTTTTTTGGTGGGAGTGACACCCTGAGCTGACCGCAGCGGGTGACACCGACCCTCGTGACGCCCCTGACTGTAAAATGGCCATTGATTTAGTGACTATTTTGTTTGTTAGTATGTAGCTGACCAATTCATCGAAATTCACCGTAACTAAAACGTCCTCTGTTGTGGACCAGAAAGAATGCCCCGACTTTTCCATTGAATATTCCATGACGTTGTACGTAGGTGTTCCATGACGTTGTACGTAGGTGTTCCATGACGTTGTACGTAGGTGTTCCATGACGTTGCACGTAGGTGTTCCATGACGTTGCACGTAGGTGTTCCATGACGTTGCACGTAGGTGTTCCATGACGTTGCACGTAGGTGTTCCATGACGTTGTACGTAGGTGTTCCATGACGTTGTACGTAGGTGTTCCATGACGTTGTACGTAGGTGTTCCATGACGTTGTACGTAGGTGTTCCATGACGTTGTACGTAGGTGTTCCATGACGTTGTACGTAGGTGTTCCATGACGTTGTACGTAGGTGTTCCATGACGTTGTACGTAGGTGTTCCAAACATCAGCACTCCTACGACTTAGATGAAACCACGTGACATGTGTCGACTGTCCGGTACGCCAGGAAGCATTTTAAATTATTGATGAGGAAACAACCCACATCAAAATGATTTATCGATGCCAAAGTAATACCTAGATAAGTGGTGCACCAAAGTAATGTCTAGATAAATGATGCCCCTAAGAAATATCTAAATAAATAATGTCCTAAAGTAATGTCTAGATAAATGTTGCCCCAAACTAATATTTAGAACAGTGCTGCACCAAAGTAATGTCTTAAATATTGGTGCCCAAAACTACTGTCTAGCAGCTGCTAGCACAATGGTGCCTCGAAGCAACTTTTACAACAGTGTTGCCCAAAAGTAATGTCTAGAACAGTGGTGCCCCAAAGTTATTTTGTAAAACTGTGGTGCCGCAAATTAATGTCTAGATAAATGATGGCCCTACGAAATGTCTAAATAAATGTTACCCCAAAGATATGTCTAGATAAATGGAGCCCCAAACTAGTTTCTAGAACAATGGTGCCTCGAAGCAATTTCTATAACAGTGGTGCCCAAAAGAGTCTCCGCCTGGATGCCATTAAATTTCGATAAGCCTTTCGCCTGACGTCAAAATGTGTTTAGTCCAATGATACCAAGCATGAAGGGCGCCTTATAGGCAATGTGGACGTTTCTTGGGGCCACATAACACCTCGTTATGGGCAGGATATTGCCCGTGGATCGTAGTTTGTGCATCACTAGTCTAGAACTCAACGAAACGAGATCCAGAGAAAACAATGGTTCAGCGTTTCGGTTTTAATTTATTCAGCATTCTGTTTGTCAAAGGAAGATTAGAATAAAGGAAGCTTAGAATACACATGATGACAAGTAAATAAAAACTTTGAAACTGGTGGCATTGACATTTGACATTTTGAAAGCAACAATGAATTAAACAAAGGCTTCTATTTAGAAATGATAACGTAAGATTAACAATAAATTCTCGATGACCAAATACACTATGCATTGAATCTGTCACCTTCGTTAAGGTAGGTGTACAGGCTGACAAGGCTACTATGGCATTTATATTTCCATTTCTTTTATTCTAGATCTATATACAATTAAAATAATTTTGATGGAACGAAATCTATACGAAATCATTCTTTGCTTTGTTGAACCATCTAGTTCTTATAGTAACCTATATATAAGCATCAGAGATCATGATTAGACATAAATATACATTAGGATCTACATCTTTTATAATAGTATCTAGACTCTAGATCTAAAAATATATATATAGGCCAACAAGTAAATGTTTTATAAAAAAAATGGATTTAAGTCGATTAACTATTTTAATAGCTTCATTCATGCTATTTTGTTTTTACATTCACGCTTTCGCTTTTCTTATACTATTATTATTTTTTAAAATTGTTTAACCCAGGGATGCCCAACCTAATTCGATCTGCGGGCAATGACTGAAAAGTTACAAAAACTAAATGAAATTGGTCTGAAACTATTTTACCAGAACCCCTGGGATTTAGTACTACATTCATGTCATATTTGACGATTATATTTTGTACGCGTCAGAAAATAGCTTCATTTCTCTACTTGAAATGTGAGCAGCAGTGTAGTTACCTTTACAACCGACACATTTTCTGGTCTCTTCTGGTTGAATATTCTCAACGATCTTCCAATCTCTGGTTGGAGTTAATCAGTCTTTTATTCGTGGTTCAAACCAAGGATGCCGCCCTATTTTTTTTTTATAATGCCCATAAATATGTTGTTTTTTTGAAACAGCCACACTTTCTTTATAATGCAAAGATGTTTTGGCTTTTTGTCATGTTCCACAAAAAAAAAAAAAAAAAAATCCGCCCGATTTTCTTGGTAGATTCTTCATACATAAGCACACAAACGTTAAAGGTCATGGTACCATTAGTGCCAATCTATCAGAGAAAAAATGAGAGCCCTAAAGTAGGTAAAAATACATTTTTCAATCTTTTTTATTTATGGAGGGAGGATTTTCTCCACTTTGTGCCGACCTTTCTGCGGGCCGGATGGAACCGCATAGCTGGCCGGTTCTAGCCCTTGGGCCGTATTTTAGGCATCACTGGTTTAACCCTATCAGTATCAGTGATATGCAAATTAAGACCCGCGGGTAATATATGGCTGAGATATATATATATATATATATATATATATATATATATATATATATATATATATATATATATATATATATATGGATATATATATAGTCCTTTTTATGTAAAAAAAAAAATAGGTGCCGGAACTCAGTGATGGATTGCCTAACTTAAATACAAGTAAAGTAACATTTTACCCCACATTGAAAAAGGTGCGGATACGCCGTACCAGTGCGTACCGTCACTAATAAAGCCCTGTATATATATATATATATATATATATATAATATAAAACTTGCATTTCTTAAGTAACAACGGCCCCGAAAACACAAACTCCTTCTGGTATCTTTTTATTTTTTTGCTGGGGGGAGGAAGTGTTTTATAAAACCAGCGAGTTTCTTTTGTGCAGTTACATTAGCCTCGCTATGGAAACAGCATGTCAAAAACTAGGTCAATATTTAGACCATGTTCAATTTACGAAATACATTTATTTCCTCGCCCTATGAAGCAACATCTGGACACACCGGAACACGAAAATAATGTGTGCATTAGCCAATCATCTGACGACGTTTCACTGGGTTCTGTCACCTACCGGATAAGGAAGGGGGGATTTTTTTGTTGTCCAAATACGGGACGTACTCCAGATGATGATGAAATACCTCTTGCCTATACAGACGACACCGAAGGCCATCTCTTCCTTCCTCCCTCCCTGTGTCCATTTCCTTTCCCCTCCTCCCTGCTTACCCTCCCCCCCCCCTTCCCGTGCTAAACACTGCACGTGCGTTATTGATGTGATAATAAATCTGTTTCGTGTCAGAAGCAATAAGTGACATAAGCTTAGCGTCAGGGTGACGAGGCTCAAGACGTCAGTTCTAAGGACATACGACATTCTGTCAAAGAAAAGAAATACGACATTCTGAGGTAAAAAAAAATACGGCATTCTGTCTCAGAAAGAAAATACGACATCCTATGGCAGGTAATACATTTGGTCTAAGAAAGGAAATAAGACGTTCTCTTTAAGACAATAGACACGACATTCTGTCATCAAAATCTATATAATTCTCTTCATGGCTCAAGAGTTTGGACAAGAAGTAAAGGAAAGATCACTCTTTTATTTCTGCAACTTTGACTAGAGTTACCCTATGAAAAAAAAAGAGAGGAGAACAAGTAGTATTCACCCATCACAAAATGGCAGGGCCGGGCTTAACCGTTATGACCAAGAAGTCATGTAAAGATCACTCTTTTTATTTCTCCCCCAAGTAGTTATATCGGCGAAAATAAGAGGGGGCGGGAGGAGAACAAGTAATCTACTCTGTATTCACCCGTCACTAAATAGCAGGGTCTGACTCAACCGTTGTGGGGCCCTATGCGAAACGGATTTCGCGGAACCACGTTTGGGTAGGGATACGGATAATAAGTGAAATTTAAGAGTTTCTATTATAAAATAAATTCGTTTTTGCATTTTATTCATTCTATACTACGTACAGAACTACTTTACGAGCCTTACGTGTAGTGAAGTCATACAGTATATCATAAAAACTTTATTTCCTACATAGATCACGCTCAATAGCAAGAATTACCAAATGTTTCAATCTATCTACGAGAATTGTTGACCTGAAGTCTTCATTAGTTTCAGGCGCGAGAAGCTTCTTTCTCTAGATTCCACAATTATGAGTATTACATAATGCCGTTTTTTTTTATGATAGTCGTTTTCCATATTGAATGGCACCTCCAAATTGACAATTGGTGTCTATATATTTCAGGAGATTTGTATGAGTTTTCTAAAGATTTTAATCATTTCCGGATATTTCCAGGACTTTTTCGTATATTTTGCAATTTCAGAAGATTTAGAGGGGCTCCTGGTAAATCGACAGGAGGTCGATGGAAATCTGTTTTAAGTTATAAAATGGTTTAATTTAATAATTTATACACCTAGAATTAGCATGGGTCCTATGAAAGTGCGGGGCCCACTGCGGTCGCATAGGTTGCAGTAGCCTAAAGCCGGCCCTGCAAAATAGCGGCGCATGATACGCCGTCGGTCGACTAGTAAATTAAATCTGGCTCCAAATCTGCATGGCCACGGAGAGCATACCCCCCATTCTACTCATGGAAACGAATTCAGTGCATTCTATTTCATTCCTGGTGATAACTATTTTAGGCCTATATATTCCTCATCATGTTTATTTTTTAGTTACAATTGATTGCTGGAGTCTGCTTACTTTAGTGGGTAAACTGGAAACTGAAATGAGAATAGATTGGATGGAATAAAATTGCTAATCACAACAAATTTCCGTAAGGATCAATAAAGCAGTCTTAGTCTTAGTCTTAGTCTTAGACTCAACCGTGCTTGACATAATTTAGGAAAATGTTTAACTCTAATCTACACATAGAAAAACAAAACCCTATAAAATACTCAGCAAGACACGAAGATAAAGCACATTTCTTATTCCATACGCTAGAACTAACTCGTACAAGTGCTCCTTCTTCCTTAGAGAATGGAATGGGTTGCCTGAAACAGTGAGGAAAACCAGCGACTTAGCAGAGTCTTTAATTAACATGCATGACTAGATTGACACATGAAATACCTTGGACGTAATTATTTTCTTTAAGTAACGTCTGTAATCTATAAGATAAGATAACCCACCTGTCTACAGATTATAACTATAGATTAAGTCTATTGTCCGTCTCAAGGTGAACGAAAAATACAAGATCAAATCTACATGCATGTTTTCTATTCCGTGATATTTTTTGTTTACAATACCTCTATTCAACTCATACCTTCCTGGAATCTGCAACTTTCTTGAGGGGGTATGAAAAACCCGGAGACGGATCTCGACAAATGGCTCAAACCTCTAACGATTCTCCTAGAACTTTGACAGTACATTGTTGGGAAAGGAATAATTAGCTCGTTGGCCACACTGGGAAAACTCTAATTGGACCTTTATAATATATGAGAGTATAAAAAGAAGTACAGTTAAATATTTTTATTGAACGAGAAAATATTTATCTTGCAAGAAGTAAATGTCTTCGTGTATTTCAGCATGCGTCATGATGCGTCTTTATGATCATTGAAACGTTTCTTCAATTAATGTTTAGGAACGTTTTGCACATCCGGTCTAGATCTTAAGGCCAATCATTAGAATATTACAAGGTGTAATAGATTTAGACCTTCCCTTCAACAGGATTTTATTTCCTTGGGGAGAAGAAGGGGGAGTGGTAAAAATGTTTTTTTTAATTTAACATTCTTAGTTATTCAAAGCAAAATAATCGCTCTATACGTTTTATAAAAGAGGTATTGTTATTGTTAGAAGAGAGCACCTGGTGGCATGCGGCTTCAGAACGAGACAGCTGGAGGTTACTCACACAAAGGCCGCGTGATACACACTTGAGACCAAAAGAAAATTCGCTGCCGAGGACAGACGCAGACAGCGAAAAGAATATCCAAATCGACCACCTGCGGACAATGGTTATGCTTGCTCTAGTGTGGCAAAATATGTAGGTCACAGCTGGGGCTGCGCAGCCACTGGAAATACTGCATCCCTCACTAATGTTGGGACTCAAAAGACAAGCCTTATTATGATTATTGTTATTTTTTTAAAAGTATCTTTTTATATTTTTCTTGTTTAGAAAAGCATTACTCAAACACCGATAGAAATTAACAAAATTAATAGCTCTAGATATGTAGAAAACTAATTGATCACTTGTGTGGTACTAAGGAAGAAAGCCCGGATGTAAAGTTGCAAATAAACGTAAAGTTCTATTCACGCCTTGCTCGCCTAGTTGGTCATTTCCATTTCTCTCGCTCTTTACAGCAACTGTGCTGCTAATAACACTACATGCTGTACTTGATAGCCATGCTGTAAAGCCACAATGCTCTCTACAATGATATCAATAATAGGAAGAACTGAATTAGCCAAGTTTATGATTAGACCGCCCGCCAGAATGCTTTCTGATGTAAAAATAACATAGAATCAAGAAAAGTCAATATAGATTTCTTGTTTTCGTTCAACTTTGAATTTTGCAATAATCGCATGTTGATCGCAAGTTGTTTTTCTATGCCGCTAAAATAGATTGGCTAACGGCAGTGCCAGGAGGTTATTTTTATTTTTTTCAAACGGGACTTGTGTAAGGTTAAAAAAAATGGCGCAATACAGATCAATGGGTGCTGAGAAGAAAAACACGAGTTGTGTGGCTGGGCAGACGATCAGAGATGATGAAACAGTTATTGTCTCCGGTTACAGTTGAACTGTTTTGTTGCGGTGGTAGTGTCAATTGGTTTTGAATTCAGACCAGGATGTTCCCATGATCAGGTGAGGAGTTAGTTCTAATGTTGGCATTTCAAAATGTCATAAACCTATTTGTCTAACTCACTGAACACATTTTTAAAATACTGACACCATTTAAGTGGAATTACTGGCATCTTTTGCACTGAATTACTGACATCTTTTGAGCTGAATTGCTGACATCTTTTGAGCTGAATTACTGGCATCTTTTGAGCTGAATTACTGACATCTTTTGAGCTGAATTACTGACATCTTTTGAGCTGAATTACTGACCTTTTGAGCTGAATTACTGACATCTTTTGAGCTGAATTACTGACATCTTTTGAGCTGAATTACTGACAATTGAAATTCAACTGTTGACTTCATTTGAGTTGAAGTTCTGACCCCATTTGCGTTAAATTGCTAACCTCATTTATGTCCCATCTTTTGCAGTCCTGCAGGACATATGACCAACACATAAAAAATGTTTATTTCTGAACGAATGTCCAACACACGTGTCAATCCAAACAATGAAATGTTCTCCCCTTACTTGTCTAGCCCAGAATGGCGAGGTCAAGGTCAAAGCACTAAGGGTGGGGTCCAGTAGCCTCCCCCCCCCTTCCTCAATTAGTAACCTGCCAATTAATTCCACAACAAACTTTCACTTACCTTCTAAAAATGCAAGTCTCATTAGCAGTACGTTTTATAGCCTGCAGACATCGCAGTGAAAGCAATTTGAAAGACATTGAAACGCTAAAACTTCAGAGTAACCTGTTGTCAGTACCAGCAGACTAGTTTCATTGGTGACAAGCAGAATACACAAACCTTTGGCTCTATTTCTAATATAGTGAAGAAAGATTTTGTTTTTGCATGGGGGTGACCATATAACTAATGTTCATTAATAAGAACAAGAAAATATTAGAAAATTTATTTTAAAAACCATCACAACTAAGCTTATATTAAGCACAGCAATTTCATTTAATTTGGAACAATCATGACTAACAATAAATAAACATTTACTAAAAAAAAAATAATAATAAAATAATAAAAAGGGGAGGAATGACCTGCATTCGAACTCATGGCTCAAACTCCTCCAGCCGATATTGTAGCCACTCTGCTAATCTTTTGACTATAGAAGATTGTTTAGTTCTGTATTGTTGTCCTAGTCTCGTCCTATTTCAGGTTTCTGTTCAGACGACGACCGACCTATAAAGGAGACTAATTCAGGTTATGCTACTACTTCAGTCAAGTACAGTTTCTTTCCCTTGTTCGAGATAACAAACAAAATAATTAATTACCAATAGCTAATTAACTAATTGGTTAATTTCTTTTATTTGATTCTTGTGTTGTCAGGTAAAAGAAATTGTAAAAATTTTCAGTTTGATCCCAGATTGGGTGTCGGAGAAATAATGTATACACACTTTTTACCAGACAGACAGAGTGAGTTGATATAAGCTTTGTAAAAATACAATATGATTGTTTGTTCCATAGATGCAACACTCAGTTTTAATGGCGAACAATCATTCCAAGCATTAATAAAACGATCTTTCTACTGAAAGTTCAATAACATGTGCTGTCACTCGGCGCTGCTTTATGTGGCTGTGATGTTGTGACAAGCTGCTTTATGTGGCTGTGACAAGCTGCTTTATGTGGCTGTGATGTTGTGACAAGCTGCTTTATGTGACTGTGACAAGCTGCTTTATGTGGCTGTGATGTTGTGACAAGCTGCTTTATGTGGCTGTGACAAGCTGCTTTATGTGGCTGTGGCAAGCTGCTTTAAGTGGCCGTGGCAAGCTGCGTTATGTGGCTGTGACAAGCTGCTTTATGTGGCTGTGATGTTGTGTCAAGCTGCTTTATGTGTCTGTGGCAAGCTGCTTTATGTGGCCGTTTCAAGCTGTTTTATGTGGCTGTGGCAAGCTGTTTTATGTGGCTGTGGCAAGCTGCTTTATGTGGCTGTGGCAAGCTGCTTTATGTGGCTGTGACAAGTTGCTTTATGTGGCTGTGGCAAGCTGCTTTATGTGGCTGTGGCAAGCTGCTTTATGTGGCCGTGACAAGCTGCTTTATGTGGCTGCGGCAAGCTGCTTTATGTGGCTGCGGCAAGCTGCTTAATGTGGCTGTGGCAAGCTGCTTCATGTGGCTGCGGCAAGCTGCTTAATGTGGCCGTGGCAAGCTGCTTTATGTGGCTGCGGCAAGCTGCTTAATGTGGCCGTGGCAAGCTGCTTTATGTGGCTGCGGCAAGCTGCTTAATGTGGCCGTGGCAAGCTGCTTTATATGCGACATTTCAGCTGGATGGAATAATGAAATGTTGTCAAAATAAATTATTCAGATTTTTCACTCATATTTTGAGTTCACAATAGGAATTGAAAAAATCAGAACTTGTTGACATTGAACTAGTTCACTTGACTGTTTATATTATAATTGTGATTTGAGTGTTGTATGGGCCACGTGACTGGGCGAGGATCTGAATTACCCTTGATGTCTAGACGATGGCCAGACGGTATCATTAGAACACAGATACTATACACATTTCACACATACCAGCGTGGTGTGGTCACAGCGGTCTCCCTTCATACTGACCAACTTATGGTGTGGTCACAGCGGTCTCCCTTCATACTGACAAACTTATACCCTTTATTCCCCCATCCCCAAAAAAATTCCAATCCTAGTCCTACATTTCTCAAGTAATTGTTAGTGATCAGATTTCAAGTGTTGATTACTCATACAGACAAAAAGAAAAAGAAGGGAGATAACACGAGATTTGCAGACGATCATTGTCTCTCGGTGTATCATGTAATATAGCAACAGACGTCTATTTGGGATGACTTACTTTGGTAAAATATGATCATTAAAATAGAGGCTAAGGACAAAATAGACATATAGAGAGAGAGAGAGAGAGAGAACAGAAAACGAAGAGGCATTGAAAAGGTTGTAATTGCATTGTGGTACAAATGTCTTTGGTAAATTCTCACAGATATTGCAATAGATCCGAACTCTTACTATTGTATAGTATTTTGACATTAAAATAATTAATTTAATTTAATCTCCCTCTTTCGATTCATTAATTGCTACAATAAAAAATTGTTTAAAGTTTCAAATTCATCAGAAGGTTACTTTGGAGAAATAACTTGTACTATTATTTAAATGACAAAACCCGACCTATTCCACCATAACTGTCAATAAAAGTAAAGTCAAGATGATGTAAAGGTCATCTGTTTCTCTGGCCAACGTTTAACGAAGGTGTCATATGGCTAGCAAAACGACAAACCACCATAACGTTTCTCCAACTAATGTCAGAGCTGGGTGGACTCAGAGGCGCCCAAGGATCCCGAAATTAAAAATCCTAGTCTTCATCAGGATTCGAACCCAGCATCCCGTTTCGGAAGCCAAGAGCTTTACCGTTCATCCATCGCGCCTCCCTAACTGTCAGTACTGAAGGATTAAATTCCCTTGTTGGTATCAAACAGAATAGTTAATAACCAGTAATTCATCGACTAATTGGTTATTTTTATTTTATTGATTTATGCATTGTCTACGCCAATAACTAATTGTGTAAAGTTTCTACTTGATTTGAGATTGAGTGTAGGAGAAATAACGTGTGCAAACTTTTCATCAGACAGACATACAGACAGACAGAGTTGATAAAAGCTTTGTTAAAATATTCTACTAAAAGATTATTTGAGAAATCTGCTTGCTAGAATCTTCACATGAATTCTTAGTTTTTGTAATTATTTTTTTTTTATTTTAAGGAAAAATAATTGTTACACTTCGTGAGATTGTGCATACTGATATCAATCTGTATTTTTTATACAGTACTGTCTGAAACTACATAGAAGCCGCACATGTGGATAAGCTCACCTAATACTATCAATCATTCAAGAGATTATTTGCTTTGAGAATATATTTGTCACGCAATAAGACACGTCACTGAAACAAACAACGGCAAGTTGTTTTCTGACAATGTTAGCCGAGAAGCCTCTGAAATTTACTGGCAGAGCTAGCAAACAAAACAAAAACAAAGTAAAAATGACTCATACAAGACCAAGAACCTAATTCTAAGTAGAGATTTTGCATTACGCAGATCTGAATTTTCTAGAACTAAACTTAGAATAAAGTGGAATAACTAACCGTTTATTCGTGCTTCTTTTCAGCTTTCTTATTTAGTTATTCCAGTTTATTTATTATTATTATTTGGGGTTTTTAAACTGAAATCATCAAATGTTCTAGCGTATTCCAGAAGGAAGTGATGTGAACTCCTGGCATATGGCTCTGACATGGACACCTAACGTATGTATATTCAACCACAAAACATAGGCCTCTGACAACAATAACAATATTTCAAGGGCTGTCACTCCACTTTAACCAAGCAATCAATGAAATAATAATAAATAAACATAGAATTCTTTAAATCTTACACCCAAGATTCTATCAAGTGCTGTTTACAATACTATACATACTATATACTATATACACAACCACCAAAGAAGCTTCATTAAATTATTCTTTATCCTAAATAGTAAATAGTATTCGTTCATGCCACGCCGAACGGTCATGCAAAGCTACAATGTTATTGTCACGAGATTTATATCTTGGTATATCTAGACTGAATTCACATATATGTACAAGTCGTTAGATAACGTACGTCGTGGCCAATATGTCCAAATTGGGCTGCCCAGACCAATTCATAACAACGGTGCGCTAATTTCATGATGACATGCAAGCAAAAGTCCAAGTCAAAGAAGACCAGTTTAAGCCTTTCCTGTCTCAACCTGTCTCAGAGTTCACTGCCACGCGAAGACATTGTTGGAGTTGACATTCAATATCGCACTGCCACAAGTCTATTCAATGCTCAAAGATTTAAGGCGAAGACCAAAGTCAAATAGGACTGCAACACAGAATTGCTATTGGCAGACGACATGCCCTAAATGTCTCAAATGAAGACTTTCAAATGAGCTTGTCCCTCTTCACCAACGCCTGCAAAAATGTGGCCACAGCATCAATGTAAAAAAAGACAGAAGTGTTGCAACAACCTCCTTCAAATAAATCTGCCACAGAACCAGACATTCTCCTAGATGGCCAATAACTAGCAAATGTTAAAAATTGTGTCTATCTAGGAAGCACCATATCAGCAAATGTTAAAAATTGTGTCTATCTAGGAAGCACCATATCAGCAAATGTTAAAAATTGTGTCTATCTAGGAAGCACCATATCAGCAAATGTTAAAAATTGTGTCTATCTAGGAAGCACCATATCAGCAAATGTTAAAAATTGTGTCTATCTAGGAAGCACCATATCAGCAAATGTTAAAAATTGTGTCTATCTAGGAAGCACCATATCAGCAAATGTTAAAAATTGTGTCTATCTAGGAAGCACCATATCAGCAAATGTTAAAAATTGTGTCTATCTAGGAAGCACCATATCAGCAAATGTTAAAAATTGTGTCTATCTAGGAAGCACCATATCAGCAAATGTTAAAAATTGTGTCTATCTAGGAAGCACCATATCAGCAAATGTTAAAAATTGTGTCTATCTAGGAAGCAAACCCCAACCTTGACGATGTAGACTTCTATGCTGCTTTTGGCAGACTTCAAGAACAAGTGTGGCAATGGAGAGGACTCAGCATATCCACAAAACTGAAAGTCTACAGTGCTGTAGTCCTCCCTTCACTCTTAGATGCATCAGAGTGCTGGACCTTATATTCCCGCCATCAGATGAACTAGTCTGACCACATATCAGACGTTTTAATCCTACAGTTGTCACATATATACAGCATCCATGCCACAGCAAAAAGTTTCCAATGTCTATGGGTGGGACATGTAGACTGTATGCCAGAAAATTGCTTTCCTAAACGACGTCTTGACGGGGAGCTGTGTGCAGGAAAGTGCTCTCAGGTGGGTCCACACAAGGGTTACAAAGACACACTTAAAAGCTTTTTCAAGGAGTGTGATATTGGCATTCACGGCTGGGAAACACTAGCTCTCGATTGCTCATCATGACGTGAAACCGTGAGTGTTGGAGTCTCAAGATACGAGGCAAAGAGGGCAACCATCGTAAAAGAAGCTGATAGGGCAGCTTTCTTTTTCTTTCTCTTGACTAAATCCGCTTCGCTTCTTTGTCTCTGCGAGGCTTTTTACCAGCACGCACAGTCTGTCTCCATGCTGTCCGGTGTTGGGCTATTTCCTCCCACATACTTTCGTTGATGCCTGTGGTTCTCATGTCTCACTTGCAGACATCTCTATAGATTAGTCTTGGGCGGCCATTTGGGTCTGATTCAAATTCCAATAGGTCTATTTCATTTTTGTAGATAATTAGTTGACTCAGAACCTCCTGTGGGGAGAATTTATAGTAAGAGGGCGTATTATTATTATTATTATTGTAGAAATGAACTTATTTTCAATCTCTGCGCTGCCAGGGTCAAGGAAATCAAGTTAACTTTAGCCTCATTAACAGTGTCCAGTTTTTATTTGGTTTTATTGTTCAGTATTATTATTTTTATTAGAATTCAAAAATATCAATAAAATCTATGGATAAATGATTATTTGTACATTCTTAAAGATTACCAAAATATGTAAATTCCGTATAATTATATTGAGAGTGTCCTAAGCTTGGTTTAGATGTTTTAAGTTTTATGATGAACATGATAGGGTCTGTATAGAATCTCAACAGAATTCGATAGTAGCGAAATGCTGAACAAATATTTTTTTCCTATTGCATTTTTTAAAATTCTGCTTCAAAGGAATTGTACAAAAAAATGTCTTGGGCTGTGGGTAAAATGTCAACAATCCTAAATGGTTCACGACATCTACCTCTTTCTGTATGTCTCTGTGTCTTTCTGTGCGTATCAGTGTGTGTCTGTGTAGAGCATGTGTTTGGTATAATTAGATATCGACATCGTGCCAGGTTCGAACACGCCACGCGCCGGCACGCGCTTGACTAGCAGACTGCACACGTAAGTATGTAAGGAGGAAGGCAGAAGATATATATTAACCTGGGGAGGGAAGGGGGGAATGAAGAAGAAGGCATAATTGATCCTACTCCCAGCGATCAATTAGAAGGAGGAGAGAGAACTGCTTTGTTACAAGGAAGAGAACAAACGTTGGAGGTGGGGAAGGGGCGGGTTGCCCTATCCCTATTTTACACTCCCCCCCCCCCATTTCCCTATATTGTTTGATTCCGAGAAAAGTGTACCAGAGAATCGTGTGTCTCTCCCATTCTGAGGCACTGTGTATCTGTGACATGATTCTACGGAAGGTGAGTACCCCAGGGAGCAGCTGTATTTAACCAGTACGATACCGAGTGAGTAACTGTTTGAAACACAACTGTTCACGGTCTGGGGATTCATTAGAGACTTGACTTTAGACAGAAACAATAATGAATGAGAGGTGAGAGAGAGAGAGAAAGAGAGGGAGAGAGAGAGGGAGAGAGAGAAATTCTTGACAGAAAAAGATGACTATTGATCTGGTTTGTACAATAGTACATAGTGAGAACCAACTAACTACAGAACTACCAATAAATATATACACTCATCATCTAGTGATACAGTTACTTGTTATACTAATGATATTCTCTTCTTTAAACTAACTCAACGTATTTCCAGGGCCGGATGTACCTATAAGCATAAGAAGCTTTAGCTTAGGGCTCCTAAGAAATATTAGCACTGACAAATTATATCTGGAATTATAAGTGGCCCCATATCTAACTGAAAGATCAATGTAGTGGGTTCCCATTGTACTTTTTAAAACTTATTTAATTTGAAGATTTTAAACAACTTTGAATACCTCTCTCTCTCTCTCTCTCGATATCTCTCTTTTTATTTCTCTGTTTCTTTTTTCTCTCTGTCTCTTATCTCTTTCTCACTTGTCTCTATCTCCTTCTCTTCCTGACTCTTGTAGCTTTTATATTTTGCTTCTCTATTTTTCTCTCTGTCACTTTTTCTTAATCTATTTCTCTTTGTCTTCTCTTTGTCTCGTTCTCTCTATTTCTCTTTGTCTTCTCTCTGTCTCGTTCTCTCTATTTCTCTTTGTCTTCTCTCTGTCTCTTTCTCTCTGTTTCTCTTTTCGTCCCTCTGTTTCTTGTTTCTTATCTCTGTCTCTTGTCTCCCTCTTTATCCGTCTGCCTCTTGTCGCTTTCTTTTTTTTTTCTCTCTCTCAAATTCATTCGAATATCCAGGCAGTGGTGTGGGGCTCGATTCCTCTTCCCCTCTCGCCTTGCAGATGGTTGAATACGATAGTTAGACTTTAGTAATTCATTGGTTTGCCAGATGTTTTGTATTGATGAGAAATGATTACCGTCTAATATTATCTAATAAATCGTTCTTTCCCCAGACACACCCACAAGTTACACACCCGTTAGAGGGGGGAGGTGTGAGATATAAACTTATTAAAGGATAATAGCTATTCCTGAAGTGTCTCCAGTAGTCCTACTCACCGCAATACACAGAGCGTACGACCAGCTACATGTAGTGTCAGCTTCAGGACAACTCCACACCCACTTTGTTGTGTTGCTTGTCCGTTTATCTTGAAACGAATAATAACTCATCTATGTTTCATTTCATAACTTGAATGAGAGCAAAAATGTTCGTAATGCTAATTAATGAAATATTCTCTCTCTCTCTCTTTATTTTTATATGTCTCTTCCTCTCTCTTTGTCTCTCTCTCTCTATCTTTGTATGTCTTCTGTCTCCTGTCCTGTCTCTATTATGTTTTGTTTAAGTCACAACAATGCCATCTCTTAGTTTGGCCTTCTACCCCCCCCCCCTTCTCATCCTAACGCCCCCACCCCTCCTCCGCACTATTGTTCTGGTTTAATAAAACGTACCCCATGAGTGGTGGTGATAGATGATCCACTAGGAGCATATCCTCCGGACGCTGTTCTCCGTTGGTGCATTATGGCTTAGTGTGACAGGACATGATGACGAATGTGTCACTGTTTCTTTCATTGGAAGCAACTCAAAACAAGAATACGTCACCTTTTCATAAACTTAGTGTAGAAATGTACTTAAAACATAAAAGTATTGTATTTTTTGTATGTGTTAAACCCTCATTGGCTATTAGCTGCGTTTATAGGGCGACAATGCATTAACAATTTAATAGTTACCTCTTCGTTTATTTAAGCAATAAGACTTGTCTAGAATTGATGACCTATTAATTATGACTAATCTAGAGTTGATCTATAAACAACGGCTTATCTGGGGGTTGATATTCTATAAACCAAGGTTTATCTAGTGTTGATGTGCTATAAACCAAACATGACAAATCAAGTGCTAATGTGCTATATACCTCTCACTATCTAGTGTTTATGTGTCATTGATTAAGGCCTATCAAGTGCTGAATCGCTATAAACCATTGCTTGTTTCGATGTGTTGAAAATTCGTAAACCTGACTTCATCTTCTGTCTAATCAATACGTAAGCTTACAATATTACTTCGGATTCGATCTGAAGGAAGGGCTAGTGCTATTGTTTGACTGTGTTGACTTTGAACATGACTTTATAACATGTGAATAGATTCAACCTGTCTGAGCGTTGTAACATGAATAGATTCAACCTGTCTGAGCGTTATAACATGTGAATAGATTCAACCTGTCCGAGCGTTATAACGTGAATAGATTCAACCTGTCCGAGCGTTATAACGTGAATAGATTCAACCTGTCCGAGCGTTATAACGTGAATAGATTCAACCTGTCTGATTGTTATAACATGTGAATAGATTCAACCTGTCTGAGCGTTATAACATGTGAATAGATTAAACCTGTCTGAGCGTTGTAACATGAATAGATGCAACCTGTCTGAGCGTTGTAACATGTGAATAGATTCAACCTGTCTGAGCGTTGTAACATGTGAATAGATTCAGCCTGTCTGAGCGTTATAACGTGAATAGATTCAACCTGTCTGAGCGTTATAACATGCGAATAGATTCAACATGTCTGAGCGTTATAACATGTGAATAGATTCAACCTGTCCGAGCGTTATAACATGTGAATAGATTCAACCTGTCCGAGCGTTATAACATGTGAATAGATTCAAACCTGTCCGAGCGTTATAACATGTGAATAGATTCAAACCTGTCCGAGCGTTGTAACATGTGAATAAATTCAACCTGTCTGAGCGTTATAACATGTGAATAGATTAAACCTGTCTGAGCGTTGTAACATGTGAATAGATTCAACCTGTCTGAGCGTTGTAACATGTGAATAGATTCAGCCTGTCTGAGCGTTATAACGTGAATAGATTCAACCTGTCTGAGCGCTACAACATGCGAATAGATTCAACATGTCTGAGCGTTATAACATGTGAACAGATTCAACCTGTCCGAGCGTAATAACGTGAATAGATTCAACCTGTCTAAGCGTTGTAACATGCGAATAGATTCAACCTGTCTGAGCGTTATAACATGCGAATAGATTCAACCTGTCCGAGCGTTATAACGTGAATAGATTTAACCTGTCCGAGCGTTATAACATGTGAATAGATTCAACCTGTCTGAGCGTTATAACGTGAATAGATTCAACCTGTCCGAGCGTTATAACATGCGAATAGATTCAACATGTCCGAGCGTTATAAGGTGAATAGATTCAACCTGTCTGAGCGTTGTAACATGCGAATAGATTCAACCTGTCTGAGCGTTGTAACATGCGAATAGATTCAACCTGTCTGAGCGTTGTAACATGCGAATAGATTCAACCTGTCTGAGCGTTATAACATGCGAATAGATTCAACCTGTCCGAGCGTTATAACATGCGAATAGATTCAACCTGTCCGAACGTTATAACATGCGAATAGATTCAACCTGTCTGAGCGTTGTAACATGCGAATAGATTCAACCTGTCCGAGCGTTGAAGCATGTAATAGATTTAACCTGTCTGAGCGTTGTAACATGTAATAGATTCAACCTGTCTTAGCTTTGTAACATGCGAATAGATTCAACCTGTCTGAGTGAAACATGCGAATAGATTCAACCTGTCTGAGCGTTGAAACATGCGAATAAGCTGCTCTAATGATTTTCCTACAAATTTGACAGTGTATGTATCTTTGAAAAAAAAAAACTAGCTGATTGGCCAGACAAGGAAAAATTCCTGTTTGACTGCTACATTTTTTCATAATATAATTATCTTAAAATTAAATTAGATCTAGGACTTAGGTCTAGACTATGATTCGAGCAAACTACGGCAGCGGGTATTCCCGCATGTATTAAAGCAGCGGTTCTCAACCTTTTAAGCTCGGCGACCCCTTTTTACAAATCCCCACTCTTCCACGACGCCCCTCCCCACACACACTTACAGCAATAGAAGAATAGACAATAACAATCAATATTTTCGATGGTCTTAGGCGATCCCTGGCAAATCGTCATTCAACCCCCTAAGAGGGTCGGGACATACAGGTTGAGAACCGCTGTATTCAAGTGTTAAAGAGGACGTTCATATTGAGCAAGGATGTCTAGGTCTGGATCTACAGTCTATTCCTAAAATAGAATCTTCTAGACTGTAGAATAGTGTGTCCTAAACGTTTTGTTGAACAGAACACTTCACACATTCGGGGAACACTTCACACATTCGGGGAACACTTCACACATTCGGGGAACACTTCACACATTCTGGGAACACTTCACACATTCGGGGAACACTTCTCACATTCGGGGAACACTTCACACATTCGGGGAACACTTCACACATTTGGGGAACACTTCACACATTCGGGGAACACTTCACACATTCGGGGAACACTTCACACAATCGGGGAACACTTCACACATTCGTTGATTACTTCACACATTCGGGGAACACTTAACACATTCGGGGAACACTTCACACAATCGGGGAACACTTCACACATTCGGGGAACACTTCACACATTCGGGGAACACTTCACACATTCGGGAAACACTTCACACATTCGGGGAACACTTCACACATTCGGGGAACACTTCACACATTCGGAGCATTTCATTGAACACTTTACTTTTGTTTTTAAAGGAGATTAATTCACGTGGTGGAATATTAGTTAATTATTCCAGTACTTTGTGGAACACCTATTCAGACAGTTCGGGAAACACTACGGTATACCATACATCTAGATTCAGTCTTCTAATCTAGACTACTGTCATCTAATCTAGACTACTGTCTTCTAATCTAGACTACTGTCTTCTAATGTTGCATGTCTGGATCATTATCCCAAAACAAATATGTTTAACCAAATCTTGCCTTTGACCTTTGTAAGTAATGATGGCAAATATTAACTGGGATTTGAAGGTTAAACAATAACATTCTTCACCTTTAGTACAAACAACAATTGTATATAATATTACTGTCACTCAAATATTTCTTGATCTTTTTTAGGTGAACTGACTTTTTTTTACTCACGAACGGATTATAAAATGTTTACATTTTGGAGAACATTGACTTTCGATCCAAATGGAAAGTTCACAAAAAGACAAGAGAATGTAAGAGATGTAACTTATTGAATGTTCAGCACTTTGTAGATGATTCAAAGCATTTTAAATGGCTACAACTGAGCTGGGAGAAACGAGTAACGCTAGAGGCTACTTCGAAATATGGGCCTCGGCTGTGCCTATGGTGGCAATATGTGTCATTACCATTGCCGCCAACGGGGCCATACTGACCATGTTTATCAGCAGGCGAGGGCTTCGGCGCTGCAAGAACCTTTACTTTTTCAGCCTGGCCCTGTCAGAGTTTCTGATTGGCCTGTTAGAACCATACAAGCTATCTAATGATCTACACATGACGTGGGACAGTGGATGGAGATGCAGGATCTTCCAGACTACGAGGCAGTCTCTTGGATACATCTCATTTTTAAGCGTGTTTCTAATCACTTTGGACAAGTGGCGAGCCACTCATTACCCGGTGTCTTACAGAAGCAAGTCCACTAAATGCATGACTGTTGTGGCCGTGGTGTCTGTTTGGTTCATTGGCATTCTCATCAATTCTTTCTCTCAGATCTGGTGGGATGACTTTCTCCTCTCCCTAAACGCCGTATCGGTTCAATCCAAAGTGTCAAGCTCCTCGGATAACGGAATGAACGCCAGTCCTAGGCCAAGCGTGGTGCTGGGACAGATAGACGGCGCGTCCCGAGACGTTCAGTATTCCATCGGCACAGGGCCATTTCCTTACCATCATAACATATGTCCGGAAGGCTACCATCTGAGCTTCAACTTATCCATCTTCTCGACAACAATTTTCTACATCATGCCCATCATTGCCATGCTGGTGTTCGACATTAGCCTCTACCTGAAGATTAAATGGAGGAAGAGTGTCGAGGTTCAAAGGTCAACCAGCGTCACTGACACTTATTTCATGACGCTGAAGAAGCCAGCTCTTGAACTGCCTGAGAGCTGTATGAACTCTCACGATGAAGACCCCGCCAAGGAATCCTTGCTGAAGAACTCTGATAACAAGCCGATCAACAAGCATCTCGCCATTGGAGCAAGGAGTGAGAGGCGACACAGTTCTCTCCCGGCGATCTCCCCGATTATAAAAGGAAGGACATCTAGTGGGAGAAGAGTCTCGATGCCGGAAAGCAACACCGGAAGCGGTGGATGTCGATACGTCGGCCGAAAGTGGTCTGGATGCGCTACGGCGTTAACCAATAACCAAAACGCCCCGCCCACCCCACTTGCCAACCTGGCGCCTCGCCTGCACACCGAAGACATGGTCCACGACATCCTTGTCAAGCAGGACAAAACTACCGTGACATGTCTCTGGCTGATGCTAGGCGTCCTCGTCACGTGCTGGCTGCCCCACGCCGTGGTCAACATGGTCAACTCCAGATGCTGGTGTCTGGACAGCGGAGCTCTGACCGCCACGTCCTGGTTCTTCCTGCTGGACCACGCCGCCAACCCCATTCTCTACGGACTCATGTACGTTCAGTTTAAAAACGTCCTGAAGCAGTGGCTTCTGGTGGAAAGGATGCACGCCTTCAAGATGAGAGACACTTTGATCCTGAAGAATCTTCAGAAGAAGGTGAGCTGCGAAGAGAATAGCAAAGACAAAAGTCCGAACCCTTCAACCAAACAACAGCAGTTTCAAGTGCCTAAAATAGCCTCGCACGTCAGTCTGGCTCACAATGACTCGGACAATACAGCTTTGTAAATATCTCCTACCATGAAAGGTGAGTACATCTATTTAGTTGAAAGCTACCTTCCCAGCGTAACACTCAGGGATTTCAAAGCTCAATGTATATCAGTGCAGAAATTAGTTTCTGTCTGAAATAATGCTGTAGTCAAAGAGTTAAAGCTATGTTCTAGTCATCGTCTTTTCAAGAAAAGAAAGCTGAACAAATTAATTCAGGGCTAAAGGGACTAATTAAACATATACCACCACATTTGTCAAGAACGATTTCATTCCCATGTTCAATACACCAAACAAAGTAATTATTGACCAATAGTTAATTACTTATTTTTTATTGATTCTTGTGTTGTCCGTTAAAAAAATATAATTGTTCAAGATTTCAGCTTAATTCGAGAGTGGCTGTGGGAGAAAAAACGTTTAAAAACTTTTTACCAGACAGACATACAGACAGACAGCGTTCGTATACTCATTGTAAATATAAGTTTATGCCCATATTTCAGTGTTTACGTATGTTGCTTTTTTTGTTTAGCCATTTTAATATCGTCATTTGTCGGTTGGCAAAAGAATAATGAAAAGGATTCATCCAGATGGCTGCCTGGTCGTGTGGTTTGCGCGCTGGACTGTCGTTCGGACTTTTTGATGGTCCCGGGTTCAAACCCTGCCCGCTCTCATCTCCCGTCGTCTTGCGGGAGCTTTGGGCTAGAAGTATATTATCTTCCACTCCGAAGGAATATCCGAAACATAGAAAACATTTTAGAAACATTTTTACAGTCTGGCTTCATCTGACTACAATCTGTTAGCAGTCATGTGTGCTTTGATCCATTCAGTCTGAAGCTGTTGGACTGTAAAGTGAACTTAGCAAATTTCAAAATGTGCTTATGTAAAACAGTTATCCTCAATGTAACAAAGAGCAATTATTGTTTAGGTTTTAATAATGAACGTACGACACTTAAGAAAGATGAAGTTTGTTGTGATTTCGGCTGCTCGCGACTTCCAGCTTTCTTGCCTCTAGCTTCATCTTGTTGCTCCGGTGTCCTCTTCACAGCTTGCATACTTTGTTGTTGTCCTTTTTCTTAGTGCGTTACCATTAAATGACTCATTGACTCCAGAGACAATGCCAAGACAAGAAACAATTAGTTTAGTTAATACTTTTAAATGTGTCAGAGAAGCGCATACAAATACATGTACCGTTTTGTTTCTAAAATGAAACCTGTCTGTGGGGCAATCAGCTTTTTGTGACATTTTCCATTCTCGATCAAGTTGAAACTTCATACAATTGTTTATTGGAATAGATAAAACATAAATCAATTTTAAAAAGTCACAAATTAAACAATTACTGGTGATAGATTATTTTGTTTGACACCAACAATGGAAAGTAATCCTTCAGTATTTGGGTCTATGGTTTAATCTGTTGGGTTTAGTCCCCTTCAAGAAGTGTTCACGCTATTTCTCCCTCAAGTATTCTCCGATCAAGTTAATACTTTAAACAATTATTTATTGTAGCTAAGAAAACATAAACCATTTTTTTAAATACCCAATTACTCAATTACTATATTCGTAAATAATTATTTTGTTTGATATCAAATGAAGGAAATAACTTGTACATTATTGATAGATATAGTTTTAAGGGAGAGTTATTCCCCTTTCGAAAAACTGTTGTTTTTTGTTTTTGTTTTTTACATTGATTTTTTTAAATATTTTGCTTGTTTTGTAATTACAAAACATCAACAAATGTAGCGCTTAGTGTAGCACCTGATGTAGCATCTTCTATTAGTTAAGTTCAAAGACAGCTTGAATGAAGCTTTAGTTTTCGTCCTTGTGTCTGTGAGAACTCTTCAGTCGAGAGAAATGGTTTCCAAGGTAAACAAAGAAAAAAAAAAGGAAATGGATTCGTCTCATTACGTCTCCCATGCAGTGCAGTTGTCTAGGAATGGAAACATGACCGGTTCTTTCAATCAACATGAAGAGAAATGATCTCACTGGACATGCAGTGCAGTTGTCTAGGAATGGAAACATGACCGGTTCTTTCAATCAACATGAAGAGAAATGATCTCACTGGACATGCAGTGCAGTTGTCTAGGAATGGAAACATGACCGGTTCTTTCAATCAACATGAAGAGAAATGATCTCACTGGACATGCAGTGCAGTTGTCTAGGAATGGAAACATGACCGGTTCTTTCAATCAACATGAAGAGAAATGATCTCACTGGACATGCAGTGCAGTTGTCTAGGAATGGAAACATGACCGGTTCTTTCAATCAACATGAAGAGAAATGATCTCACTGGACATGCAGTGCAGTTGTCTAGGAATGGAAACATGACCGGTTCTTTCAATCAACATGAAGAGAAATGATCTCACTGGACATTCAATGCAGTTGTCTAAGAATGGAAACATGACCGGTTCTTT
The DNA here is from genome assembly GCF_947242115.1 of Biomphalaria glabrata. Lineage (NCBI taxonomy): Eukaryota > Metazoa > Mollusca > Gastropoda > Planorbidae > Biomphalaria > Biomphalaria glabrata. The sequence continues at coordinate 20,098,934 of NC_074717.1, forward strand.
CAATCAACATGAAGAGAAATGATCTCACTGGACATGTAGTGCAGTTGTCTAGGAATGGAAACATGACCGGTTCTTTCAATCAACATGAAGAGAAATGATCTCACTGGACATGGTTCGATGTCAAACCAACAAGCTAGACCAGTGGTTCTCGGACTGTGAGGTGTACCTCCCTGATTGGGGGGTAGTGGGTGCTATGGTGACAGACTAGGGCTCTGTGTCTCACTTCATTTGTCCCGCTTCCCATTCTGGGTTAAGGTTGAAACTACACAATTTTTTATTGTCGATAGCTTGTGTGAATCGATTAAATAAAAAACTATTGCGCTATACGAAGGTGTGTTTTAAAATTTAAAAAAAAGGTTTAATTAATTTAGATGAAAATTTTGGCGAAACCAGTACATAGATTTTATTTCCATATCTTATACTACAATATCCAAATATTTATCAACATACAGTTATAATATCCAAAATAACTCTTTTAAATGATTGGGTTCGTTGGTCATTATATCTCTTGTTCCACTGTTGATCGAAGGGTCAGTATATTTCATCCGTGTGTGTCAATGATAGCCATCCTCTCTTCTTGAGATAATCAGCTTTAACGCCCCTTGGTCACTCTAAGCTCTGGACTGGTCATTCAGTGATCGTTTCCCTTTATTGAATTGAAATCCCGCACACACACAGAGAATTTCCCTTGGTCCCTTCGTTAAGCCAGTATCTTAACAATCTCCTATCGTGTTGGTCAATTTCTCTTCTGGTTAATCACTCAGAATCGAACGAAAAGCGGAGTTGTCTACCTTATCCAGCGTTTGTCTTCTATTTGAGAATCCAATGCTGTGAAATAGAAGTTTTGTTCAATGTGTCAAAAGCTCAAATGTTTATTTGTCGCTCTCTAAAACTAATGGAATGATACAAATATTTTAGAGGGAGGGAAACGTAAAATTGAAACAAAAATCAATAATGGATTGCATAGAATTTATATATAAAAAAGGTAGTTTGTGTTTTCTCAAAAACTCGTAAGAGACACCTGTGGGCAAAGCCGGATGAAATGCAAGTTTTCATCTCTCTTGGCAATATGATCATACATAGTGAAATAATACAGCAATAGAAAGATTTTTTTTATAGATAAATACATATCACCAGTGCTTTTTTTTTTTGGTGACAGTAAGCACAAGTAAGGCGTACCGGCACCTTTTTCAGTGTGGGGAAAAACATACTTTTCTTGTATTTTAAAGTTTATTATAAATGTATTAGTAGTTAAAATTTAGGTAATCCATCATTGAGTACTGGCAACTATTTTTTTGCAAAATTCAATTTATTTAATAATTTCATAACGACATTTGGGAGCAGCTCAAATAACTTTTTTTTTTAATTTACAAATCAGCGCGTTAAAATGACTTGTCTCATTACATGACTGTAGAGTCTCTGGCTGAGGAGAAGGAAGTCAGGATTAGATAATATGAAGATGACAAATTTAAAAGGAGATTCCAAAAGACTTCTATGCTGTTGAAAAAGATGTAGATATCTTCAGAATGCATTTTAGTGAGACTGGCTTGCAGCTTAAATGAAATAAACTTCAAATTGATTAAAACCTCAAACAATTATTTCTAAATATTTTAAATAGATTTCTTTTAGAGGCTTATCGAATTCCAGTTTTCCAAATTAAATAGCTGGTTCAGAAAATATGTGCAATGTGAGCAGTCTAGAAAAATCTGTGGCAGAAAAAGATTGATGATATATAACTTGGTTGACTCTTAAGAAATACTATTTCCCTATTGAAACTATTATCAAAACACTATTAGCTTGAATTCATACGTACCATTAGCTTCATTTCGATAGCTTTAGATATAATTTAAAATAACTAGTCGACCGGCGGCGTAGCATACGACGCTATTTTGCATGGCCGGTCTTAGGCCACTGCAACCTATGCGACCGCAGTGGGCCCCGCACTTTCATAGGACCCGCACTTTCATAGGACCCGCGCTAATTCTAGGTGTATAAATTATTAAATTAAACCATTTTATAACTTATAACAGATTTCTATGTAGGAAACAGAATTCTTATGATATACTTTATGACATCGCTACACGCAAGGCTCGTGTAGTAATTCTGTGCGAAGTAAAGATCGAATAAAATGCAAAGACGAATATATTTTCTAATACAAACTCTAAATTTTCACTTATTATCCGTATCCCTACCCAAACTTGGCCCCGCGTTTCGCACTGGGCCCACAATGGTTAAGTCCGGCTCTGCTATTTAGTGACGGGGGAATACTACTTGTTCTCCCCCCCCCCCCCCCCCACTCTTTTTTTTTTCGTCTCTAAAGTTATGTGGGGTAACTCTAGTCCGTCCGATCTCTTTATTACTTGGTGTCCAAACCCTTGAGCCATGAAGAGAATTATATATATAGATTCTGTATTTTCTTTATAAATATTTTCTTTATATAAAAACATATATAATATTATGGCCAGCAAAATTTTTCCTCTAAATGTTGAGCCCAATGTTCATCTTAAACCACGTGATCTGAACTCTCCACTATTTCATAACAGCTTGATCACCAAAGTCAACAAATAGCATTCATATCTGGAGTGTTTGTAGTTGTCTTCCCTTTTTTTGTGTGATATCGGTTAATGAGCTGTGGGAATCTAAACTACAAAACATAGACTCACATGAACACACACACACACACACACACACACACACATACACACAACGAGTCTGGGAGAATGAAAATTGGAGGTCTTGAGATAAGAAAATAAAATCAATTCCGCTACAAGTTTATACAAGTACTCACACATACACGAACATAATACACACGTACACATATTTAATGTTTCACACATATACACACAAACAAACAAACAATGCTTGGCATATGCGTTTTTTTTTTGTCTGTTTTTTTTTTTTCCATTAAAAAAAACAGAATTGGAATACATTTAGTTGTGAGTGGGCGGGCATTCCATTTCATTCAGCAGTATACAGACTGTCGCTGTGACGCTGTGTTTTTATGTGGTTAATATCAGCTTTACATTCTAGATGTGACTGTAGTGACATACTATCCAAGCGTACGCTATAGATGCATGAATACTTTGTAAATGAACACAAATTTAATCTAGCACAATTGAGTATGTTAACATCACGAACTTGAAATACTTCAAGAAGACACAACATCAAAGTTTCAATACATAGTCCATATAGACAAAGTAGCCCGGAAGTTTCACGTTGGCTTCAATTTGTATTGATGAAGCTGAAAATACGTGTGACTTTGTATTCTCAGTGTGACATTGTATTCTCAGTGTGACATTGTATTCTCGCTAGTTCTCTTCAAGCTTTTTTAATCTGACAAAAGAATCGTTGCTTTTTTTTTTTGCTTATGACACCTTTTATTTCATGAACCAAACCTTTGGATATTCATATCTTTTTTGTAGCAGTGGGTATAGTATTTAAATAAATTGACACAGTTTCTGATTCGAATGAATCCACTTAATCTTTCAATGTGCCTATAGTTATGCTGTCGTTTTCCTTATACATAAAGCTGTTATAATGTAAAAAAAAAAGTCTTGAAAAGTATAATAACTATTTGTGCAATGTGTAAATATTGGTACAAAACCATTAAAGGTATTGACATCCACGAACAAACATTCAAAAGTCAAGCACTATGAGCCAAACAACCTACACAATAGCTCTATGAGTGAAATCCAAACATATTTCATACAACTTTTATTTCTTTGTGTGATAGTTAACTATTAGAAGTTATATTTCTGTAAAATCACAGAGTTTTCTATTTTGGACATATCTCGTCACAAGCTTTTAACTGAGATTATGTTTTACATTTATTATTTTTTAAAGTAAGTACTATAAAGTAAAAGTAGCCATTTCACACCTTACGATCTTTGGGGGCAAATAATGAAAAGCTCATCTGTTTCATAGGCCAAAATTGGTATGTGGCCAGCACAACGACAAACTTTCATTGCTTAGAGCTTATCAAGGGCGGCGTCTTAAATGTCCCGAACTTCAAAATTCAGGCCTTCACCCGGACTAGAACTTAAAACCCAACTGTTTGGAAGGCAAGCGCTTTACCTCCCGGCCACCATGGCCCTTATTTAAAATACTCATTGACAAATAAAGTACGTCAAAAGGAAATGTTGGCTTCCACATCAACTCTCATATCTGTCACATGACACAGAATTGAACTTAGGACCCAGGTCTCAGTCAGACATTTATTATTAGTATATCAGACAGCATCGAGTCTCGCTACGCACAAGTCAGAATCGACTCTTTCCATTTTCTGTGGTTCAGATTGAAAGAGTCGATACTGATTTCGCCATTTCCCAATCCTTGTTGTTCCTGTCTTTCTATATCACTGTGATTGGTTCTATTAAACGTGAGTCATTCCCCCTTGTGAACGAACACCCACTATGGAGAGTATACTAGATAGGTGGCGCTTTGTTTTTTTATAGGTTGAGATAGACATTTTGTGTATGTGTGTGTGTGTGCGTTTATAGAATAAGGATTGTATATGTAAATAAGCGTTGTATCTGTTGTTACTTTTAAAAACGAGGTATAAGTCTCTAAAAATATCGTGTTATAGTGTAGTCTACTATACACCAAGTTTCAATGTAGTCTACTATACACCAAGTTTCAATGTAGTCTACGAATTCATCAAGTTTCAATAAAATATTCACAAAAATGTCCGGGATTTAAAAATAAGATTGCATGATTCTTCGGGATACTTCTAAAGGACAATGTCGTTGATGAGTGTGCTAACTATGCAGTCAAAACTGAAAGGACTAATTAAAATATACTGACATTCTCTTCATAGCTACTGTCTTTCCAATTTTGGTTTCCGAAAGGCAAACAATTATTTCAGTTATATTTGTAACACAATCACGAAGAACCCATTCTATTTCCTTAACAGAAACATTCTGTCTTGATACTTTCTGATCAAAGTATCAATCAGGGAGGGATATATCTGTAGGTGTACCATGACATTTTAATGTCTGCTATCATACACCCTGAACTCCAAGCCTGGGATCTATATTTAAGTCATTTGCTTTAAATAGATAAGAAATAAAAGTCATATGCAAATTACAATAGGCAATATCAAGGGCGTAGCTGATTTTTAAGAATGCTTGATTTATCTCTTACATTTAGTAAAAACTTATTCTAAAACTACAATCTCGATTCATCTCTCTCGTTCTTAAAAAAAAAAAGCTTGTTCCTATTTCGATGGCTGACGGTTCACGAGGGTGTCATGTAGCCAGTAAAACGAGCAACAGGGTCTACTTGACCTAATTAATGTCAGGTAAACATTAAATTTATGCTGACTCAGGGGCATCCTAGGGATGCCGAAATTCAAAATCCCAGTGTTCAACAGATTTTGAACACTAATCCCCTTGGTCCGGAAGCTAAGCGCTCTCCCCCTCAGCCACCAGTCTCACGGTCCAACCACTGTGTTGTCAAGAAGACAAGGTTTCATGGTTCAAACATTTGAGCTAGAGACAAAGCTAGGCTAAAACATTTTCACTTCACTTGCTATGCAGTTCCTTGCAGTAAAAATAAAAACAACATTCATCTCCCTTTTCCCTTTTCTTCCTTATGAGTCCGTATTTACAAAAACTTCTTTCTGCGACAATAAATCGATACTCGGGAATACGGTACCTGGAAGGGCAAACTTTCAATTAGCTCTTTCTAATTTCGCTGGCCTCATTATCTTGGTCTGCCCCGTCCTGGTCCAAGTAGAGACAAAAACAAAGATTGATTCTGTTCCAGCTGTTGATCTTGGTTCATGGCGTTCTCTCTATCATCAGTGTGCTCCTTCTTTTGAGGTGACTTTGTGACCAGAGAGTTTTGTGTGCTCCATGTAACTCAACATAACTCGAATGTCAAGCACAGACCAATAAGATAACTCACTAGGCTATCTCACAAAGGTATATCACCAGGCTATATCACTTAACTATCGGACTAAGCTCTTTCACTACGCTATTTCTATCACCTATTTCACACAGCTGTCTCCCTAAGCTCTAAGCTATCTCACAGAGTTCTTACACTTAGCTGTCTCACAAAACTGTCTTTCTTAGTAAGCTATTTCACTAAGCTATCTCAAAGAGCTATCTGGCCAAACTGTCGCACTAAAATGTCTTACAAAGCTTTTTCACTATGCTATTTAACTCAGGTGTGTCACTAGTGACTCACTAGGGTGTTTCGCTAAGCTGTTTCACTAATCTTTCACTAATCTATTTTACACAGCTGTCTCACTAAGCCATTTCACAACCTTAACGCTCTAAGCTATTTCATAAAGCTATTTTTCTAAGTTATTTCACTAAGTTATCTCACAGAGCTACCTAACTACGCAGTCTCACTAAGCTGTCTTACTTAGCTGTCTAACTTAGCTATTTTACTACGCTTTTTCACTCATTTATTTAACTTAGCTCTGTCACTATGATGTCTCACTAAGCTGTTTCACTAAGCTGTTTCTATAACATATTTAACTAACCTATTCTACGCAGCTGTCTCACTAAGCTATTTAACTAAGCAATCTCATGAAGCTATTTAACTAATCTATTTCAGGGAGCTATTTAGCTAAGCTATCTCACGGAGCTATTCCATAGAGGTATTTTACAAGCTATTTAACTAGGCTATTTCACGGAGCTATTTAACTAAGCTATTTCACGGAGCTATTTAACTAAGCTATCTCACGGAGCTATTTCACAGAGCTACTTCAAGGAGCTTTTTCACTAAGCTATCTCACGGAGCTATTTCACAGAGCTACTTCAAGGAGCTATTTCACTAAGCTATCTCACGGAGCTATTTCACGGAGCTACTTCACAGAGCTATTTTACAAGCTATTTCACGGAGCTATTTAACTAAGCTATTTCACGGAGCTATTTAACTAAGCTATTTCACGGAGCTATTTAACTAAGCTATTTCACGGAGCTATTTAACTAAGCTATCTCACGGAGATATTTCACAGAGCTATTTAACTAAGCTATCTCACGGAGCTATTTAACTAAACTATTTCACGGAGCTATTTAACTAAGCTATTTCACGGAGCTATTTAACTAAGCTATTTCACGGAGCTATTTAACTAAGCTATTTCACGGAGCTATTTAACTAAGCTATTTCACGGAGCTATTTAACTAAGCTATTTCACGGAGCTATTTAACTAAGCTATCTCACGGAGCTATTTAACTAAGCTATCTCACGGAGCTATTTAACTAAGCTATCTCACGGAGATATTTCACAGAGCTATTTAACTAAGCTATCTCACGGAGTTATTTCACAGAGCTACTTCAAGGAGCTATTTCACTAAGCTATTTCACAGAGCTATTTCTCTAAGCTATATTTCTTACCCAGTGACGTCATTCATGTTTTATAGGGACGCTACCAATGACGTAGCAATGACGTAGCAAGGCACCCTTCAGATCGGGCTCAAGAATGTGATGGTGGCCCCCTGCACTCTTTGAATGTCTTATACTTTCCTGTCGTAGAGATCATGTTTCTCCTTACAATGTGTCGACTTTTTCCAGTACTAGCAAAGTCTCCAATAGCGCAGTGGGTAGTCCCAAAGCGGGATAGAATAGTGTTTGTCTAATTCCCATCAAGACTCTGACCTGCCTGGGAGAAAACCTCCCGTCCCGCTCAGAACTGACCCCAGCTTTTGTAGCACTTGAATCTCGTCTTGAAACAGATCGTGCTCAGTCACTTTCGAAGCAATGCGGTCCTTCTAGTGAGTTCCGAAGAGTTTTAAACATACCCAAAATATCAACTTGATCATTTCCCTTTAGGGGGACACCCAGTGCACAACCAGATTGTATACCGTCATCCCATCATCATGTTCAGTTCATGATGCTATACAGGAACATTTGTGATCAATTATTCGTATCTTAAACTGTCAGAGACATTTCAAGTTCCGTTCCAAAATATCCTACGCAACGATCTCATGAATATTCATGCTAAGTTTCAACCAGCTTGGTCACATGGTGTTGATTCCTATAAATAACCTGCAAACAGACACTAGTGGCTTTGTGTATACAAGTGTTCGTGTTGTTGTTGCTGGTGGTGGTGGTGGTATTGTTGTTGTTGTTGTTGCTGGTGGTGGTGGTGGTATTGTTGTTGTTGTTGGTGCTGGTATTGTTGTTGCTGGTGGTGGTGGTGGTATTGTTGTTGTTGTTGGTGGTGGTATTGTTGTTGTTGCTGGTGGTGGTGGTGGTATTGTTGTTGTTGTTGGTGGTGGTATTGTTGTTGTTGTTAAATAAAGTGCACTAAACAAAATTCAAGTGTGCACTCATTTTATTCCTTTTTTTAACGCACTCAAAGTATTTCAGACATTGTCACTCAATTTTTTCTAAGCCCATTTTCAAAATGTGTATGTGTGTGTGCGCGTGTGAGTGAAAGAGAAAAGATGTAGAGAGAGTAAGAAAGAGAGAGAGTGAAAGAGAGAAAAAGAGAGAGCCAGAGAGAAAGAGAGAGTGAAAGAGAGAGAAAGAGAGAGTAAGCGATGAGCGCATAGAAAACTAAAGTGGTCAAAGAGAGAACATATAAAAGAACTGAGACTCAGGCAAGACAGTGAGGAGATATAGTGAGGAGACAGTGAGGACATATAGTGAGGACATATAGTGAGGACATATAGTGAGGACATATAGTGAGGAGATATAGTGAGGAGATATAGTGAGGAGATATAGTAAGGACATATAGTGAGGACATATAGTGAGGACATATAGTGAAGACATATAGTGAGGAGATATAGTGAGGACATATAGTGCGGACATATAGTGAGGAGATATAGTGAGGACATATAGTGAGGAAATATAGTGAGGAGATATATTGAGGAGATATAGTGAGGAGATATAGTGAGGACATATAGTGAGGAGATATAGTGAGGAGATATAGTGAGGAGATATAGTGAGGACATATATTGAGGAGATATAGTGAGGAGATATAGTGAGGACATATAGTGAGGACATATAGTGAGGAGATATAGTGAGGACATATAGTGAGGACATATAGTGAGGAGATATAGTGAGGAGATATAGTGCGGACATATAGTGAGGAGATATAGTTAGGACATATAGTGAGGAGATATAGTGAGGACATATAGTGAGGACATATAGTGAGGACATATAGTGAGGAGATATAGTGAGGAGATATAGTGAGGACATATAGTGCGGACATATAGTGAGGAGATATAGTGAGGAAATATAGTGAGGAAATATAGTGAGGAGATATATTGAGGAGATATAGTGAGGAGATATAGTGAGGAGATATAGTGAGGACATATAGTGAGGACATATAGTGAGGAGATATAGTGAGGACATATAGTGAGGACATATAGTGAGGAGATATAGTGAGGAGATATAGTAAAGACATATAGTGAGGACATATAGTGAGGATATATAGTGAGGAGATATAGTGAGGACATATAGTGAGGAGATATAGTGAGGAGATATAGTGAGGATATATAGTGAAGACATATAGTGAGGAGATATAGTGAGGACATATAGTGAGGACATATAGTGAGGACATATAGTGAGGACATATAGTGAGGACATATAGTGAGGACATATAGTGAGGACATATAGCGAGGAGATAGTGAGGACATATAGTGAGGACATATAGTGAGGAGATAGTGAGGACATATAGTGAGGAGATATAGTGAGGAGATATAGTGAGGAGATATAGTGAGGAGATATATTGAGGAGATATAGTGAGGAGATATAGTGAGGAGATAGTGAGGACATATAGTGAGGACATATAGTGAGGACATATAGTGAGGACATATAGTGAGGACATATAGCGAGGAGATAGTGAGGACATATAGTGAGGACATATAGTGAGGAGATAGTGAGGACATATAGTGAGGAGATATAGTGAGGAGATATAGTGAGGAGATATAGTGAGGAGATATATTGAGGAGATATAGTGAGGAGATATAGTGAGGACATATAGTGAGGACATATAGTGAGGAGATAGTGAGGACATATAGTGAGGAGATATAGTGAGGAGATATAGTGAGGAGATATAGTGAGGAGATATATTGAGGAGATATAGTGAGGAGATATAGTGAGGAGATATAGTGAGGAGATATAGTGAGGACATATAGTGAGGACATATAGTGATGACATATAGTGAGGACATATAGTGAGGAGATAGTGAGGACATAAAGTGAAGACATATAGTGAGGTCATAGAGTGAGGACATATAGTGAGGACATATAGTGAGGTCATAGAGTGAGGAGATATAGTGAGGACATATAGTGAGGAGATATAGTGAGGAGATATAGTGAGGAGATATAGTGAGGAGATATAGTGAGGACATATAGTGAGGAGATATAGTAAGGACATATAGTAAGGACATATAGTGAGGACATATAGTGAGGATATATAGTGAGGAGATATAGTGAGGACATATAGTGAGGACATATAGTGAGGACATATAGTGAGGACATATAGTGAGGAGATATAGTGAGGAGATATAGTGAGGAGATATAGTGAGGAGATATAGTGAGGAGATAGTGAGGACATATAGTGAGGACATATAGTGAGGACATATAGTGAGGACATATAGTGAGGACATATAGCGAGGAGATAGTGAGGACATATAGTGAGGACATATAGTGAGGAGATAGTGAGGACATATAGTGAGGAGATATAGTGAGGAGATATAGTGAGGAGATATAGTGAGGAGATATATTGAGGAGATATAGTGAGGAGATATAGTGAGGAGATATAGTGAGGAGATATAGTGAGGACATATAGTGAGGACATATAGTGATGACATATAGTGAGGACATATAGTGAGGAGATAGTGAGGACATAAAGTGAAGACATATAGTGAGGTCATAGAGTGAGGACATATAGTGAGGACATATAATGAGGTCATAGAGTGAGGAGATATAGTGAGGACATATAGTGAGGAGATATAGTGAGGAGATATAGTGAGGAGATATAGTGAGGAGATATAGTGAGGAGATATAGTGAGGACATATAGTGAGGAGATATAGTAAGGACATATAGTGAGGAGATATAGTGAGGAGATATAGTGAGGAGATATAGTGAGGAGATATAGTGAGGAGATATAGTGAGGAGATATAGTGAGGACATATATTGAGGACATATAGTGAGGAGATATAGTGAGGACATATAGTGAGGACATATAGTGAGGACATATAGTGAGGACATATAGTGAGGACATATAGTGAGGACATATAGTGAGGAGATATAGTGAGGAGATATAGTGAGGAGATATAGTGAGGAGATATAGTGAGGAGATATAGTGAGGAGATATAGTGAGGAGATATAGTGAGGAGATATAGTGAGGACATATATTGAGGACATATAGTGAGGAGATATAGTGAGGACATATAGTGTAGACATATAGTAAGGAGATATAGTGAGGACATATAGTGTAGACATATAGTAAGGAGATATAACGAGGAGATAGTGAGGACATATAGTGAGGACATATAGTGAGGAGATATAGTGAGGAGATATAGTGAGGACATATAGTGAGGAGATATAGTTAGGACATATAGTGAGGAGATATAGTGAGGAGATATAGTGAGGACATATAGTGCGGACATATAGTGAGGAGATATAGTGAGGACATATAGTGAGGAAATATAGTGAGGAGATATATTGAGGAGATATAGTGAGGACATATAGTGAGGATATATAGTGAGGACATATAGTGAGGACATATAGTGAGGACATATAGTGAGGACATATAGTGAGGAGATATAGTAAGGACATATAGTGAGGACATATAGTGAGGATATATAGTGAGGAGATATAGTGAGGACATATAGTGAGGAGATATAGTGAGGAGATATAGTGAGGACATATAGTGAGGAGATATATTGAGGAGATATAGTGAGCAGATATAGTGAGGACATATAGTGAGGACATATAGTGAGGAATTATAGTGAGGGGATATAGTGAGGAGATATAGTGAGGAGATATAGTGAGGAGATATAGTGAGGAGATATAGTGAGGAGATATTGTGAGGAGATAGTGAGGACATATAGTGAGGACATATAGTGAGGACATTTAGTGAGGGCATATAGTGAGGACATATAGTAAGGACATATAGTGAGGAGATAGTGAGGACATATATTGAGGACATATAGTGAGGAGATATAGTGAGGACATATAGTGAGGAGATATAGTGAGGAGATATAGTAAGGACATATAGTGAGGACATATAGTGAGGAGATATAGTGAGGACATATAGTGAAGACATATAGTGAGGAGATATAACGAGGAGATAGTGAGGACATATAGTGAGGACATATAGTGAGGACATATAGTGAGGACATATAGTGAGGAGATAGTGAGGACATATAGTGAGGACATATAGTGAGGACATATTGTGAGGACATATTGTGAGGACATATAGTGAGGACATATAGTGAGGACATATAGTGAGGACATATAGTGAGGAGATATAGTGAGGACATATAGTGAGGAGATATAGTGAGGACATATAGTGAGGACATATAGTGAGGAGATATAGTGAGGAGATAGTGAGGACATATAGTGCGGACATATAGTGAGGAGATAGTGAGGACATATAGTGAGGACATATAGTGAGGACATATAGTGAGGACACATAGTGAGGACATATAGTGAGGACATATAGTGAGGATATATAGTGAGGACATATAGTGAGGAGATAGTGAGGACATATAGTGAGGACATATAGTGAGGACATATAGTGAGGAGATATAGTGAGGAGATATAGTGAGGACATATAGTGAGGACATATAGTGAGGACACATAGTGAGGACATATAGTGAGGACATATAGCGAGGAGATATAGTGAGGAGATATAGTGAGGAGATAGTGAGGAGATATAGTGAGGAGATAGTGAGGACATATAGTGAGGAGATAGTGAGGACATATAGTTAGGAGATAGTGAGGAGATATAGTGAGGAGATCTAGTGAATAAAAAGTGGAATAGCGGAAGAGTTTTCAAAATGTTACGGTTAGTAAGAGACGGCCTAAAATGTGCCCTGTAATCCCGAAGCCAGAGAACTTAAAAACATCTTATCCAAATTGTATTGATTTCTTGATTCCAGTTGACCCTGAGAACGAGCAACAGGATCATCTGTCTAAAGCAATTACACTGGACACCGCCCACTGCTGGCCAGGGGGGTTCTGTCACTGCCGAGTGTTCCAGTAGTTTAGACTATGAGGTTTCTAGTCACATTTTGAAAAACAGTTTTTTTAATCTTCGAAAAAAAAAAGCTGTTATAGGACTGCATGCATACCCGAATTCTTTGTCGTACGGTATCACTAGGACATACCTGTAACCTTTGTTTTACACTGGAATGATAGCTTACGTCCACATATATTACAAGTCAAGGTGGCATTAGCTTTGGTGGTAGAGGAGCCGGCCTATATATTTATATATACGTTTGAATTGAATACTGGTTGGGCTGTCAAACTCCCCTCACGCTATAACACTCTCAATGAACTGCCATACTTATTATGTTGTATTATAACCGTAGATGTAGAGGAGGTACAGAGTCGAACAACTCGATGAACGAGAAAAAAGGCAGAGACGCAGCATCGACTAACTACATCTACCAACTACATCTACTAACTACATCTACTTACTACATCTACCAACTACATCTACTAACTACATCTACTAACTACATCTACCAACTCATCTACCAACTCATCTACCAACTACATCTACCAACTATATCTACCAACTACATCTACCAACTACATCTACCAACTCATCTACCAACTCATCTACCAACTACATCTACCAACTACATCTACTAACTACATCTACTAACTACATCTACTAACTACATCTACTAACTACATCTACCAAGTACATCTACCAAGTACATCTACCAACTACATCTACCAAGTACATCTACCAAGTACATCTACTAACTACATCTACCAAGTACATCTACTAACTACATCTACCAAGTACATCTACCAAGTACATCTACCAAGTACATCTACCAAGTACATCTACTAACTACATCTACCAACTACATCTACCAAGTACATCTACCAAGTACATCTACTAACTACATCTACCAACTACATCTACCAACTACATCTACCAAGTACATCTACCAAGTACATCTACTAACTACATCTACCAACTACATCTACCAACTACATCTACCAACTACATCTACCAAGTACATCTACCAAGTACATCTACCAACTACATCTACCAACTACATCTACCAAGTACATCTACCAAGTACATCTACCAACTACATCTACCAACTACATCTACTAGCTACATCTACTAGCTACATCTACTAACTACATCTACTAACTACATCTACCAAGTACATCTACTAACTACATCTACTAAGTACATCTACTAGCTACATCTACCAAGTACATCTACTAAGTACATCTACTAAGTACATCTACTAACTACATCTACCAAGTACATCTACTAACTACATCTACTAAGTACATCTACTAACTACATCTACCAAGTACATCTACTAACTACATCTACCAAGTACATCTACTAACTACATCTACCAAGTACATCTACTAACTACATCTACTAGCTACATCTACTAACTACATCTACTAACTACATCTACCAACTACATCTACCAAGTACATCTACCAAGTACATCTACTAACTACATCTACCAAGTACATCTACTAACTACATCTACCAAGTACATCTACCAAGTACATCTACCAAGTACATCTACCAAGTACATCTACTAACTACATCTACCAACTACATCTACCAAGTACATCTACCAAGTACATCTACTAACTACATCTACCAACTACATCTACCAACTACATCTACCAAGTACATCTACCAAGTACATCTACTAACTACATCTACCAACTACATCTACCAACTACATCTACCAACTACATCTACCAAGTACATCTACCAAGTACATCTACCAACTACATCTACCAACTACATCTACCAAGTACATCTACCAAGTACATCTACCAACTACATCTACCAACTACATCTACTAACTACATCTACTAGCTACATCTACTAGCTACATCTACTAACTACATCTACTAACTACATCTACCAAGTACATCTACTAACTACATCTACTAAGTACATCTACTAGCTACATCTACCAAGTACATCTACTAAGTACATCTACTAAGTACATCTACTAACTACATCTACCAAGTACATCTACTAACTACATCTACTAAGTACATCTACTAACTACATCTACCAAGTACATCTACTAACTACATCTACCAAGTACATCTACTAACTACATCTACCAAGTACATCTACTAACTACATCTACTAGCTACATCTACTAACTACATCTACTAACTACATCTACCAACTACATCTACCAACTACATCTACTAACTCATCTACCAACTACATCTACCAAGTACATCTACTAACTACATCTACTAACTCATCTACCAACTACATCTACCAACTACATCTACTAACTACATCTACTAACTCATCTACCAAGTACATCTACTAACTCATCTACCAACTACATCTACCAACTACATCTACTAACTACATCTACCAACTACATCTACTAACTACATCTACTAACTCATCTACCAACTACATCTACCAACTACATCTACTAACTACATCTACCAACTACATCTACTAACTACATCTACCAAGTACATCTACTAACTACATCTACTAACTCATCTACCAACTACATCTACCAACTACATCTACTAACTACATCTACCAACTACATCTACCAAGTACATCTACCAACTACATCTACTAACTACATCTACTAACTCATCTACCAACTACATCTACTAGCTACATCTACTAACTACATCTACTAACTACATCGACTAGCTACATCTACTAACTACATCTACTAGCTACATCTACTAGCTACATCTACTAACTACATCTACTAGCTACATCTACTAACTACATCTACTAACTACAGCTTGTAACCTTCTTTTCCTTTTCATGACTTGTCACAGATCTCACTAGAACACAGTGGCGTCACTAGGGTGGGTGTCACCCGTGCGGTCAGCTCAGGTCGTCACCCCCTCCCCATTTAAAAAAAACCTTTTTTTTCTTTCGTTGGTTATTTGCGCTGTAATATATATAGTTTATAATTACCTACTTTTTTGTATTGTTCTAAAAACACTTTAAAATGAGTGTCTATTATATTTTAAAATTCAGTTATTTATTACAATTTATCTACAGTTCACTGGGTTTGTGTAGTCTTGTGAAACTCGGCACTCATCCTTAAGAAACGGTTGAAGGCTTTGTTAAATGATATAGAGATATTTTTAAGGTCTTAGTGATATATGAATCACGCACTGTCAATTTTTACTTCCTTCAAGAATAACTTTTGTTGCCTTTAGATCTTTTCATAGTCATAGTATTTTTGTTGGAATGTCGCCGTTTAAAAAAATCAACATTTACGCCAATATTTTGAAACTGACATCTACAATACTTTGTTGGTTGTTGAACTAAAGAATTTTTTTAGTTGTAATGCTCCAAATTTATCTGCTACATCAATAATTGCTTCCAGTAAGAGTTGAAGCTCAGATTTATGAAACGATCAATGCACATCAGAATGAACATTTTTTTCTCTTCTTCAATAGCTCGCCTAACATTTTCTTCTTGTTTTAATATTTTTTTTCTTCTGAATCACACAGTGGCTATTTGTTTAGAAGAGCCTTTTGTTATAACACTTGACGCTAAAATGTTATCCCTTTGTTAAAGAAAAGGTTTAATTAGTCACCACATTATCAATAGTTTTAAGATAGGCCTCAACTCTTCTGTATCTTTGGCCTTCTTGTACATCTGTTCCCACCCCCCACCCCCAAAAAAAAAAAAAAGTAAAGATAGGTAAAATAAAAGATTTTAAGCTGCGCCTCTAGCGGCAATAATTTCAGAACGAAAAAAGTATCTCAATCGTATCAAATAATGCTCAGCTAATTTGTGAAAAATAATGTTGACCACATACATTGAGTGAATGTGATACACATCAATTAAATAGCTTTTCTGTTGCTTCTTAATAAATTTCCTGTACTCCTCCATGGCTCCAGACATTGAAGCTGCATTTTCATATCCCTGAGCTCCACATATAAATTCAAGCTCAACCTTTTATAGATATTTTAAGATATTACGTTGATCTCATCAGTTGTTTTTTTTTTTGTTGGTGTCCCCCTAAATCGTATAACTTCTGAATCTGATCAGTGTGTGCTATATTAGGTGTGTTATATCAGGTGTGTTGTCAAACAAAATACAAAAGTGCCTGCTGTCATTCTGACATATCTTTTACGTGGTTTGCTAAAACCTTTATAACCTTTTTAACATGACAGATGTACTTTCAGCAATGGGTTTTATCTACATAACATTTCCATCATCTCATGGAAATTCTATATTCAATAAAGACTCGTTGTTAAAATAGTCACAAAATGTCAAATTTTCTGCTTTATAGAAAGCAGGATGCTCTTGTTTTCCAATCTGCCATCCAGATGAATTCTTCATACGTCTTTTAAAACGTCAATATCGAACTTTATTACACACATTTAATTAAGTTACAAATTTCTATTTCATTTCAATAGAATTAGTTGAAAATAGTCGACAACAAAAGAATACAGTTGCTAAGTGTCTAAATCGTCCCCATTAGGAAGCAACAGAACCATTATTGGCTAGAAGAAAAATCCCCTACAATATTCAAGTATATCATTCGACTGATACATTGTAACAATTTGTTCATATTGACTGCAGTTTCTTTTACAGAAAAATGGAAATCTTCGGAAATCTCAACGGCCACTTATTTACTTTCCAATTCTACAAAAAAATACATTAATTACGTTTAAGATTTCAATAATATTTTATGCCTGAAGAATGTCGTCATTTGTTAAACAGTGACAATTGGTTGGCATCCTGATATTATTATTATTATTGTAGCTTTTCTATAGCGCTACTTTCATGCTTATAGCATGCTCAGAGCGCTTTTGGTCCAATCTCATTTGTGGACCAGTGGGGGGAGGGGGTATCTAGGAGTTGGTTTTCTGTGCTGCCTTTAGGCGCTCAGTAAACACAACTCTGCCCGAGTCGGGTGTCGAACCTCGAGCCCCCTTCTAGGTAGCCAAGCCAAGCCAAGTTCAAGCGCCTCTCGACCACGCTTCCCACATGCTAGCTACAAATTCAATAGATTAAGACATTTCGTTGTAATCAAAGCAGTGTTCCTATACATACATGCAGCTGGTAAACACCTGAAAGTAAGGTTTCACGTTTTCCTTGATATATTAAGTGTGATATGGGATTTAAAACCTTTTGATAGAATTTCATTAAACAAATAAAAAATGTTTAGTCTAAATTAAAAAAAAAACTATATTGATCTATTTATTAATTGTGTATAGCATGTTCCAATATTTGGCCAGTAATTTTTTTTTAATTGTCAGATATTCACAAAGTGAATTATTTTTTTACTTGGGTGTCACCCGGTGCGGACCGCACCCCCTAGTGACGTCACTACTAGAACATACTTCTTTTGTTTTGAACTCGTAGACATAACCTTTGAACTTCATCTGCAAGGCAGCAGTTTGGTTTGGAGTTGTCTCTCCTGCTTCACCTTCATATATAGTTCGTCCATCGTGGTTCGATGATGACCACTTTGTCATCCAGGGGGCTGAGGGCTTTGCACTGGGTTTTTATGCCTCCTCATGTGGCTGGTGAGACCTATGTGAGCCCGGAATGTTCGGCCGCACACTGGGCAGGTTATTCCAGCTGGAGCTAGTGTCGTTTGCCTTGCTTTTCTTCTCTGGCGTTTTTCTTCTGCCAGCGTTGTTCTTTTTTCCTCAGCAACCTGTGTCTCAGTTTTCACAGCGCGACGCCATGATGCTCTGTCATGTGCCTCTGTCTCCCAGGTGCCTGGGTCTATGCTGGGTCTATTGAGAACAGGTCAGCATTTTGTTCTTGGCATTTTTTCTGGAGCTGCCTTGCTGCAAAGATCATGTCAATGGTTCCACGCTCTTTTCTGAAGCCGCACTGGCTTTCTGGTAGTAGACCATGTTCTATGTGTTGCATGAGCCGATTCTCCTTCAAGAGGCCCGAACAAGTCACTTGCTTCAACCCCCCCCCCCTTTTAAAAGAAAAAGTATGTAGAGCTGCTTAATCTAAAACCACTGCGCAGTTCATCTCAGATATTGTATTAGGCATACTCATCTGAACCTTCCAATACAACAATGAGGACGCAGAAGAAACTCGGCTAATGGCATAGACATAGAACATACTTGTATTCTTTAGATTAGATTAGATTAGATTAAATTAGATTAGATTAGATTAGATTAGATTAGATAGATAGATAGATAGATAGATAGATAGATAGATAGATAGATGGATGAATGGATGGATGAATAGAAAAAGAGAAAAAAAAGAAAGAGTTAGAGAGAGCTAATATGTTTATCCAAAAATACTGCATATTTAAAAAAAAAAGGTTATTGAAGAGGTATTACTACTCTTCACTTCTATCTCCCCCCTCCTTGAAATGGGTGCGAGTTTGTCACCATCCGTCACTTGCGATAGGTAACTCAGGCATTAACTTTTTCATCTGAGGGCCACCAACCTGAACTCAGGCTCTCAACGGGTCTGTGGAGCTAGGGGAAGGTGCTTTGGACAAACATTGTCTCGAGGCTGAAGTATCACTTCCGCTTCTCCATTGTCAAAGTCAACAATATCTCTGCGTGCGAGTATGTGTGTGTATGTGTGTGTGTTGGAGTTTATGGTTGAGGACCGGAAGAGAAAGTTGAGAGTGAAAAGAAATTCTGTCATTGTGTTTTGTTGTTGTTGTTTTATGTGTGAATGGGAGGAGTGTGTGTTTCATTTGAGAAACTTGGCTTCTTGTAAACTATGTCTCCTAAACCACTGCTAAATCTGGGTAATTTCTTGCTAAAGTTGGTTGATTTTAATATTAAAGTTATTTGCATTCTTAAACTATTTTCAGAAGAGATTTTGGCAATTTTAATCCCTCTTGATCGCTTAATATTATTAACAAATCATTTGTAAGAAAAAATGCCATGAGTCCAATAGTTTAAAGAAATGCAAATGTGTCTGTTGAATTAGACATGCGCTAGGTAGTAGGTAGATACCAGAGAGGCTTAAGACTTTGAGAAATGACGTTTTGGTGTCGCTATAGACCCCCCCCCCCAGTACTCTTACTCTGTAACAATCTTTTAATAATATCAGCAGTTTTAGACAGAGTTAACGGTCAGATAACAGATCCAGCTAGTGATTTATTTCTCTTTCTCTCTCTCTCTTCTACATCTTTTTCCTCATCTCTCTCTTTCTTTATCTCTCTTTTTCTTGCACTCTTTTTCAAATCCACAAAAACACACACACACACACACGCACCGCCTCTCGCTTGTTCTTGTCTAACATCCCACTACAGTCCTTGAAACGACTAACCACCTTTGACTTTGACTTTGAATGACGTCCTGAACATAGTTTGAACGTTCCAATGTTGAAATGTAAAGTTTTATCCTAAAATGGGCTACAAGAGAGAGAGAGAGCCCTAAACATGGCGAGATGCCGTGCCTGATTTAGACTTCATAAGGGCCCTAAGCTATTGAAGATGTGGAATGCCTTCTATGGCAATATTGTAATAACTTAAGTGAGGCAACTCAACGAGACATAGACGTTTATTTACACGGAGACATGACAAACACAAAGGACATCTGCCTTGAGCACAGCATCTCCATATTGGCTCTAGACTTGGGCGGAAATCGTTAGTCTCTTATGTCAACATCCGACTTGTCTGGTCACTGATAGTGCGCACCTTCTTTCTGCACTATCTTGGATGGCGGTGCGCATGGCAAAGTCATAACAATATTTTCGTTTGCTCTTTCTCAAAAATGGTTGTAACTTTTTTTGTGGGGCCCCAAGCAAGCGGGGCTTTAAGCTATAGTTTTGGTTGCCTGTAAATAAATCCGGCACTGGGAAGATTATATATATATATATATATTTAAATCTCCTGGCAAATAAATATTATTTCGGTTCGCCAGATTAACATGTTTGTGAAGTCGATATGGGGATTCCCCTTTACTTTATTCTTATGGATACAATGGGCAGACCAATATATTTTGTCCTTATTGGATAGAACTAATTGGACAACAATTATGTGTGTAATAATTGGTGTGGAAGATAACTGTTTTGAACGGGTGTCCCCTCTCGGGCTGTTATATTGAAGAAACAAAAGTAAAAAAACTGTTATCTTTAAGGGTACTGGAAATTATGGACCAATGTATTTCAATGGGAGATAAAAAATGTTGACTGTTCTGCTGGTAAAAAAAATAGTTCCTGTAAAAATAAACAGCTTAAAATAAAACCTAAATCCATACTGACTCTAAACACAAGCTTTTCGCTTGCTTGTTATAAAACCCTCAACGTTTTCACAGCACAGAAGCGCTGGTATCAGCTACATCGTAGTCTGAAAGGTCACAAAATAGAAGGAAACAAATGTGTTGAGTTTTATCCTTACTGTAAAAACCTAGAATCTTGGTATTTGAAAGAAGAAAAAAAAAAAACAACCTTAAATGTCAAGACTGGTATTGATCATTGCGCATCTCTTGGGTCACGTGAGACTAAAACGGCCGGATAATGGTTTCACCGTAGCAGAGATTGGACAAGGAGGAAACAAACGAGGGACTTGAAGGGATAGCGGCTGGGCCACGGATCTAATGTTAACAATAGCTAGGGTTGGAGTTTCTCTTGTTTTTTTTTTCAATGACCAATGGCCATCACTAAAGGATGAACGATGGAAACTCTGGTTGAAAGGAGAGAGGCTTTCCGTTTGTACACCTCTGTCCAACTGGATCGGGGGGGTAGTAGACTTGCTTCACAATATCCGGCCCCAAGGGAAGACAATCCCTATTCTTGGCGTAAATTACTAGTGAGTTCCCTGTATTATTTCACACATTATCTGTACATTAGTGTTTATTTATCTATGGAAGGAGCCCATGGGGACAAGTATATGAAAATAGGAGGAATTAATTATAGTTATATTTGAATGAATTAATTATAGTTATATTTAGTTGAATTAATTATAGTTATATTCGGATGAATTAATTATAGTTATATTTGGATGAATTAATTATAGTTATATTCGGACGAGTTAATTATAGTTATATTATGAGGAATTAATTGAAATGAAGAACCTGTCTGAACCAGCTTAAAGACTTCACCTAATTTTTACAATTTCACCTTCAAATACGTAATTTGAAATATATATATATAGGCCTACATCTTATTATTCTTATATTATAGATTTTAAACAGTGGTACGATGATGACCACTTTTGTCATCCATGGGACTGAAGGCTTTGCACTTGGGGTTATAGGCCTCCTCATGTTTATAGTGAGATCTATGTGAGCCCTGAATGCTAGACATTATGATATTTGAGATCCTTCAAAAGTTCTGATGCAACGGCTACTTTTTTAGCGGCCCTGAAAGGGAAAAAGACGCTATTAGTTTTGTGTGGCCTGTCTATCCGTCGGTCCGTCCGTCCGTCCCGTTTAGATCTCAGAAACTAGTAGAGAAAATGAAAATCGGACATCATGATATTTTAGATTATTCAAAGTTCTGATGCAACGGCTGAAATCAAAAAAATCTTTCATAAAAATACACCATTTTTACAACTATTCACTATTAATAGTAAGAAGCACCGGAGGCTTTTTAGTACGGTAGATGACGATTTACACTTTTGAAACACATTTATGCAAATGGTTTTAGATTTTCGATCAAAAATATTATTTTTTACTTGTATTGCCAAGTTATGTAAGTTTTATCATTAGAGCATGGAATGGGTTGCCTGAGCTAGCCAGGAAAACCAGTGACTTGGCAGAATTTAAGTCATTGGTTAATATGCATGACTAAATGCATGACGCGTAGGACGTAATCATCTTCTTTTTTGAAGTAACGTCTGTATTATATAAGATAAGATAAGATAAATACTACATTTACAAAAAAAAAAGTGTTAATTTTTTTAAAGAGAAAAAATCTATTTCCTATGCAAATAAGTTGGACATAATTTAAAGTAACAATTAATAAGAAGTGTATCATATTATACACATGGACAGTACGCAGGACATAGGTTTGCTCAAAAATGGAAAAGTTCTTTTGTTGGCGCTTTGAGTGAAAGATTGGCCCTTTATAAAACAGAACAATCAGATAATCATTCAATGACATCAATTAGGCCAGGCTCACATTTAACTATATATTTGTAGCTATAAGTTCATTGAATACATATGAATATTAGCAATGTAATAATAATAACAGTCATTTCCGTATCCTATTGTTTCCACACTTGTATCAACAGTATCTACAACACTTTTTTTACACTTTTTTTTACAGATACATAGATAGGGTTAGATAGATAGATAGATAGATAGATAGATAGATGCGACACTCTTGTTGACTTAACCGATACAATTGTGTAATAATTCTTATTTGAACTGTTTGTTCAGGAAATGTCTAACTCTGGAAATGTCTAACTCTGGAAATGTCTAACTCTGGAAATGTCTAACTCTGGAAATGTCTAACTCTGGAAATGTCTAACTCTGGAAATGTCTAACTCTGGAAATGTCTAACTCTGGAAATGTCTAACTCTAAGCTTGTTTTGATGGAGGAGTTTCTATTATTGACCTGCCTCCTACTCATACACACAATTCGTTTGCATTTTTCTCTTGGTATCGTGTACCCGACAATAGGACTAAGTGTGAAACTAACAAAGGACAACTTCTCCTAATGACTGAGTAAACTGCCAAGTAAACTCTCTATTTCTATATGTGGTTTCTGTTGAATCTAGATCTGGCATTTGTTCACCCAATTGTTCATCCAACCTCCAAGACAGAGCGTTCAACTACCCTAAACAGAAATAAAGAAAGACAACCAATGATGCATTTTAAATTTGATCCTGAAGATACTTCTATTCTTCTATCTCTTCAGAGCTCACTCATGATAAATGTGTTTGAATTGTTACAGAAGTAAGCGATTGGCTCGAAAAAGCATTTCAAATTACATGTGAAATTCATATTTTATAAATGTAAATGAATTATGGAGTATTTCCCCCTTTTCACTGGTTTAAAAAAGTAAATTATGTTTGTTATCGACCAATAAACTCGACTTTTCCCAGCAGATGTTAACTAGACATTAGGGCAGTGAGTTCTGGATCGCTCTCACAAAGCTGACAACCAAGGAGGACCAACCACATGAAGACAGTCTCTTGACTTCAGTATAGCGTGCAACGAGTGACAGCTAGTACAGACAAATGTTCAGAGGATGGGGTTTATTTAAATGTTATTAGAATACAAAAATATGTGTAACTAAAAGACGCTGCATGTCTACTATACACATGTTTGTAGCATGAAACAAATTTAATTGTTTTTTACTGAAAATAAAAGTTGGAAACATAACGAAACACATTTTGTGAGACGACTAACAAAGAATGTACGAATAGGAGCATCCCATCCTAATGATTGAGTAAATTGCAAAGTAAAGTCCCTAGTTCTATAAGTGGTTTCTGTTGAATCTGCAACGGTCTTTGAGACCTTTGAAACCTGTGGTCTACAGTCACAAATTATCAGTTTAACTAGAGAACGTGTTTGTCCACTGTGTAGACATTCACATTTAAATGGTTTTTTTTTTCTTGTCAAAATTGACTACATTAATCCGCCACCTCATTAGAATAGGAAAACTATCTTAAATCCTCTCCAAAACAAACATAGGGCTATACACACCTCTAATACAAACACATGGTGATAGGCCAATGTAATACACACCTCTAATACAAACACAGGGTGAGGGGCCAATGTAATACACACCTCTAATACAAACACAGGGTGATAGGCCACTGTAATACACACCTCTAATACAAACACAGGGTGAGGGGCCAATGTAATACACACCTCTAATACAAACACAGGGTGATAGGCCACTGTAATACACACCTCTAATACAAACACAGGGTGATAGGCCACTGTAATACACACCTCTAATACAAACACAGGGTGATAGGCCACTGTAATACACACCTCTAATACAAACACAGGGTGATAGGCCACTGTAATACACACCTCTAATACAAACACAGGGTGATAGGCCACTGTAATACACACCTCTAATACAAACACAGGGTGATAGGCCAATGTACTACACACCTCTAATACAAACACAGGGTGATAGGCCACTGTAATACACACCTCTAATACAAACACAGGGTTATAGGCCAATGTAATACACACCTCTAATACAAACACATGGTGATAGGCCACTGTAATACACACCTCTAATACAAACACAGGGTGATAGGCCACTGTAATACACACCTCTAATACAAACACAGGGTTATAGGCCAATGTAATACACACCTCTAATACAAACACATGGTGATAGGCCAATGTAATACACACCTCTAATACAAACACAGGGTGATAGGCCACTGTACTACACACCTCTAACCCAAACACAGGGTGATAGGCCACTGTACTACACACCTCGAATACAAACACAGGGTGATAGGCCACTGTACTACACCTGTGAATCAGGGCCGGATGTAAGTAGATGGAGGTATCGTGGCAGATTGTTGGGTCCTCTACAATTTTCGAAAGCTTTAGTAAAAAAAAAATGATTAATAAAAATACTAATATCTGAAAGCATGACATATTATGAAAGAAAAAGAGTAGTTGTAAATTAAATTATATTTTTCTTGGATTTAAAAAATATTTAATATTAATTTTTTTAGCAACAAAAAAAGTAATATTTTAAGGTTTACGCAATGAAGTAAATCCGGTGTGTATGACGAGGCTATGAGCAGACTAAAAGCTGACGATTTTTAAACCACGACAATGTTGCCAACTGTAAAATTTAAAGTAGTTTTGGTCAAATGGGAACATACTTTGAAGAAAACAACAACACGTTAAGTTGCTGACCCGTCGTACTATGTTTTTGTCCCCTCTATTTTGGGTGCCCCCTTTTTGTGGAGGCTGTAGATCTGCCTGCCATCCCTTAAGTCCGGCCCTGCTGGGCAATACGTCACTCTAATACACACAGGAAAATACGACACTTTAACACATACGGGGCAATACGCCTCTCTAACACACATGGTGCAATACGCCTCTCTAACACACATGGTGCAATATGCCTCTCTAACACACATGGTGCAATATGCCTCTCTAACACACATGGTGCAATATGCCTCTCTAACACACATGGTGCAATACGCCTCTCTAACACACATGGTGCAATACGCCTCTCTAACACACATGGTGCAATACGCCTCTCTAACACACATGGTGCAATATGCCTCTCTAACACACATGGTGCAATATGCCTCTCTAACACACATGGTGCAATATGCCTCTCTAACACACATGGTGCAATATGCCTCTCTAACACACATGGTGCAATACGCCTCTCTAACACACATGGTGCAATACGCCTCTCTAACACACATGGTGCAATACGCCTCTCTAACACACATGGTGCAATACGCCTCTCTAACACACATGGTGCAATATGCCTCTCTAACACACATGGTGCAATACGCCTCTCTAACACACATGGTGCAATATGCCTCTCTAACACACATGGTGCAATATGCCTCTCTAACACACATGGTGCAATATGCCTCTCTAACACACATGGTGCAATATGCCTCTCTAACACACATGGTGCAATACGCCTCTCTAACACACATGGTGCAATACGCCTCTCTAACACACATGGTGCAATACGCCTCTCTAACACACATGGTGCAATACGCCTCTCTAACACACATGGTGCAATATGCCTCTCTAACACACATGGTGCAATACGCCTCTCTAACACACATGGTGCAATACGCCTCTCTAACACACATGGTGCAATACGCCTCTCTAACACACATGGTGCAATATGCCTCTCTAACACACATGGTGCAATACGCCTCTCTAACACACATGGTGCAATATGCCTCTCTAACACACATGGTGCAATATGCCTCTCTAACACACATGGTGCAATATGCCTCTCTAACACACATGGTGCAATATGCCTCTCTAACACACATGGTGCAATATGCCTCTCTAACACACATGGTGCAATACGCCTCTCTAACACACATGGTGCAATATGCCTCTCTAACACACATGGTGCAATATGCCTCTCTAACACACATGGTGCAATACGCCTCTCTAACACACATGGTGCAATACGCCTCTCTAACACACATGGTGCAATACGCCTCTCTAACACACATGGTGCAATATGCCTCTCTAACACACATGGTGCAATATGCCTCTCTAACACACAAAGGACAATACACAATTAAAGGCTAAATTTGAAAAAAAAAACAGCTTGACATTTTTTCTTCCAATTTTTTTTTTTATGCTTAGAAAAAAACTTGTTGAAGATGCAGCTAGTTAGGAGCTGGATAAGGCGTTACTTTAGGTACCCAAGCAACATGATTGGTTGATGTGATTCCGTCAGAATGTATGTCATATAGGACAGACTATAACGTATTTTCTTTTCTGTTATCTACTTTTTAAATGTTTAAAGCCGTTTGTTTATGTTTTGGTTATAGTTATGAAGGTTAAATGTCAATTGATAAACTATCGAACAGTATTTGGCATTGAATGAATGAAGAGAGTTTAATGATAGTCAATAAAGTCATATACTTGAATATGTATACAGCAGCAAGTTCAGTTCTAATTGGTGTCCATTATTTTGGGTAATCGATGATAGAATGTGATTGTTTTGACCACATAATAGCCCACTATGGGTTGACCGGAACAGTAAACATTACTATTTTACTGACTGAATTCTGTATTATACCTTTCAGAACATTAAATACACACAGAATGGCGATTGAGGCAATGAAAAGTGTGGGGGGGGGGCACACTTTTTGTTTATAATAAAAATTATTTTTAAAAAGTAAAAACTGTAATAAGACCTTTTATATTATATCTACTAGTCGACCCACAGCGTAGAAAAAAACATGAACTACATCCTAGCGTGAAAGAAAAAACATGAACTACATCCTAGCGTGAAAGAAAAAACATGAACTACATCCTAGCGTGAAAGAAAAAACATGAACTACATCCTAGCGTGAAAGAAAAAACATGAACTACACACTAGCGTGAAAGAAAAAACATGAACTACATCCTAGCGTGAAAGAAAAAACATGAACTACACACTAGCGTGAAAGAAAAAACATGAACTACATCCTAGCGTGAAAGAAAAAACATGAACTACACACTAGCGTGAAAGAAAAAACATGAACTACATCCTAGCGTGAAAGAAAAAACATGAACTACACACTAGCGTGAAAGAAAAAACATGAACTACATCCTAGCGTGAAAGAAAAAACATGAACTACATCCTAGCGTGAAAGAAAAACAAACATGAACTACATCCTAGGGTGAAAGAAAAAACATGAACTACACCCTAGCGTGAAAGAAAAAACATGAACTACATCCTAGCGTGAAAGAAAAAACATGAACTACACCCTAGCGTGAAAGAAAAAACATGAACTACACCCTAGCGTGAAAGAAAAACAAACATGAACTACACCCTAGCGTGAAAGAAAAAACATGAACTACACCCTATCGTGAAAGAAAAAACATGAACTACATCCTAGCGTGAAAGAAAAAACATGAACTACACCCTATCGTGAAAGAAAAAACATGAACTACATCCTAGCGTGAAAGAAAAAACAGGAACTACACCCTATCGTGAAAGAAAAAACATGAACTACACCCTAGCGTGAAAGAAAAAACATGAACTACACCCTAGCGTGAAAGAAAAAACATGAACTACACCCTAGCGTGAAAGAAAAACAAACATGAACTACACCCTATCGTGAAAGAAAAACAAACATGAACTACACCCTATCGTGAAAGAAAAACAAACATGAACTACACCCTATCGTGAAAGAAAAACAAACATGAACTACACCCTAGCGTGAAAGAAAAAAAAACATGAACTACACCCTATCGTGAAAGAAAAACAAACATGAACTACACCCTATCGTGAAAGAAAAACAAACATGAACTACACCCTAGCGTGAAAGAAAAAAAAACATGAACTACACCCTATCGTGAAAGAAAAACAAACATGAACTACACCCTATCGTGAAAGAAAAAACATGAACTACACCCTATCGTGAAAGAAAAACAAACATGAACTACACCCTATCGTGAAAGAAAAACAAACATGAACTACACCCTATCGTGAAAGAAAAACAAACATGAACTACACCCTAGCGTGAAAGAAAAAAAAACATGAACTACACCCTAGGGTGAAAGAAAAAACATGAACTACACCCTATCGTGAAAGAAAAACAAACATGAACTACACCCTAGCGTGAAAGAAAAAACATTAACTACACCCTAGCGTGAAAGAAAAAACATGAACTACACCCTAGCGTGAAAGAAAAACATGAGCTACACCCTAGCGTGAAAGAAAAACAAACATGAACTACACCCTATCGTGAAAGAAAAACAAACATGAACTACACCCTAGCGTGAAAGAAAAAACATGAACTACACCCTAGCGTGAAAGAAAAACAAACATGAACTACACCCTAGGGTGAAAGATAGTAAACAAAAAAGTGCTTTTCTGGTTATTGTCTTTATCTGATGAATTCTACTCCTAATATTTTCTTACTAATAATTTCATTATAAAACATATAAAATTCCCCTAAAGAAATGTAACATGTATATATGTTATAGTTGTTATTATTATGATGCAGAAAACCTTGATAATCATATTTACATTTTAAAGTTTGTTAAGTTCAGAATTAAAATCACTAAGTTAAACAATTTTAATTAAAATTTTATTGAAATTTTCTTCAAATTATTATTTGTATAAGTTCTTTGCTAGCAAAGCTAAGCGTCCTCGTGCCGTCTGCTCTGCAAACAAACATGTCCGTTTAATTATAAAGTTTAATCCTTGAAGATTGAAAGATTCAATCTAATACATTCGAGATCTGTGTGATTAAAAACCAGCCGAGTTGCTGTGCGTCGAAGAGAAGACAACTCTCGTATTAAACTTTGTGATCTTGGTGATTATTTCTCAACGTAAAGGCAGCGATGCACAAACTGCGGCCCGCGGACCAATTCCGAACTGTAACGTAGTGCTATCTGGCCACTCGTAATTTCCGCCAATATGGCGTAATAAGGTCATGGATGATCGATTCCACACAGGTTACGCGACCCGTAACTCATGTATTGGAAAATTTAATGGCCCATAAGCAAAAAAACAAACAAACAAACCCTGGTTAGATGTCAAGGGAAGAGAGAACAAGAGATCACGTGATGGGTTTTAATTAGGTCTACTTGTTACGGAGTGTGTGTTTGTGTTTCTGGTGAAACTAAGAGGAAAGTTTTTGGTTGTGTAGACTGAACATTTTCTGATGAAACCACGATGTGGTGTGTCGTAATTCACGTCAATCAAGACTTGAAAAGTCCCTATGCTATTTGCGATATAGAGACGTTCATGAGTTTAGATATGATGTGTGTCAGTGCTAAATATTTATCGGAGGCCCTATGCTATAGCTAAAACTGCTTATAGTTAGATCCGGCCCCGAGAGAGAAAGAGTGGAAGAAACAAAAAAAAATACGGATATTTGAAATGAGATTTTCTTGAAAATATCATTTTGTTTGTCTTTCTATATATCTACTTTCAAGTTGAGTCAGTGTACATCTAATATATAAAGTAGAATGTTTGGCGTATGTATGTATGTATGTCCCTATATAGAAATAAAAACCGCTTGACCAATCTTGATAAAACTTGGCAGAAATGTTCCTTGGGTACCAACTTAGACCGTAGTGTATGTGTTGTGGCCCTAAAACAAACTTAAGACCCTCAAAACAAAAGACCAACTCTATTACAGCTATAGTATTTTATGGATCTAGGCCATGCTTACAATGTTGACATGAGAAAAGATCGAAAGAATTTAGATCTAGATCTAATTTTAAGAACTAAACTTTGCAATTATAGTTGTTGTTTTTTTCGACACATGAAAATACAAAATATAATTTATTGATTTCATTATTTAATAAAATTAACCTTCAAATTTGTGTTTCAAAAGCATTTTTACATTAATTCGTTATTTATATCTGCGAATTTAGATATTCCGATGCACATTCTTTCATAAGTCACTCTCAGTGACTATATCGAAAGTAATACGCAAATAAAGACCCGCGGGTCGCGGGTAAAATATGTCTAGTTAAAAATAAAATTGTGTTGTCAGCAAGGAAGATATTTCTTTTATAGAAAAAAGTCTACCCAAAAAGTAAGATGGAAGAATAAAACAGGTTAATCACATAGATCTATTAAATACGATGAAACGTGTTCTAGTCATCAACTTGAGACTTGTTGAGAACGATAGTAGGGGGTGCAAATAGGTCACGCTGCCTCTTTTCAAGTGTCAATAAGAGTGTGGTCATGTGATCATGTGGTCATGTGATCATGCTTTTTGTTTCTTTACTGAAACACGTCATGTATTTCTACATTTTCAAAAATGGTTTCCCAGATAACTGTTAGGGTCATCTTTGACTTCTATTGTCAGCCCTTTGAACTTTTCATGAACTAAATGGATGGCTGCCTGGTCGTGCGGTTTGCACGCTGGACTGTCGTTCAGATTCGTTCAGATTCATCGATGGTCCCGGGTTCAAACCCTACCCGCTCCCATCCCCCGTCGTCCTGCGGGAGGTTTGGACTAGGAAGTAAACTATCTTCAACTCTGAAGGAACATCCGAAACATATAAAACAAACAAAACAAATAAATATTTTTGACCACATATTTTTTTTTAAATTGCTTTTACTTAGTGCATCATTCATGCTTAGTGCTTAGAGATCAGTGCTGTATGATGTCATCTCTTTTGTGGACCTGTGTGGGTAGGAGGAATCTGGGAGAAGGTTTCTGTGCTGCCTCTTCCAAATTGAGCTCCTTTTTAGGTGGCCAAGCCCTAACCAACAGCTTTTGGCCTCTGAGCCACACATCATGCAGGGATGTCTACATGGCAAAATGGAAATGTGTATTCCCAGACCAGGAAATTGGTATTTTGAGGAGCAAATGTGTATTTTCTTAAATATTAAGCTCTGTACTGAATACAAATAAACATTTCAGTGGAGTGCCGTAATTTCCCTTGAAGCCACGTAATGAGAAAAAAAAATACAACTTAATCCATATTTAATTTTCAGATAATTCTATTTTGACAAGTTATTACTGTCATGTTTTTACTGTGTGGCCAATTAGCTAGTATTTTTTTCCCTAAGATATACATAAACTGTCAAATTTCTTTGAAAATCGTTCGAGGCGTTTGTGTAATAATAATAATAATAATCTTGATTGTCCGTAAGTAAATTTGTCTTACAATGTGTGCATTACACCAAACAAAAAATTATAATAATTTTTTTAAAAAATTTACATTCGTATCAGACTCACACATAATTTAAATGCGAAAAGTTACTATCAGAATGTTTCTATTTAATGATCTGATTGCCTGTCATGAAGGCTAATAACAGGAATCATTACAAAAACAAGGTTACAAAAACAGCTTGTGTGGAAACGCCCCCCCCCCCGAAGTGCTCCACCTAGGCAGGTAAAAAGGCAGGTTTCAATATATTCAGAAAGAATATCAGAATGAAATTCTATCAAAGACAAATGGCAGAGAGGAAGGAAGAAAGAAGGTTGACGGATCTTGTGTGGTCCCCCAACGTCCAACAGACCAAGGGATAGGTGAAGGTGAAGTTACATGTGAACATGTTACATTATTCAAATGCTATTGCAAATTTTTAAACAAAAATTATAAACAGACTTAACATTATATGAGCGTTAGTTGTTCTTTAAGACAGAAATGGTATAACGTTGTGTTGTATCATTAACACTTATACTACCACCTATATGTGTCTAGGCATATTTGGGCATATATCTCGAGACTTTATTATTATCTTTTCCGATGTGTCTGCTTTTACCAAGTTATATTTTTTCCAACTTGTTTATCATCCCCAAAATGGTGTCGACCGGTGCGGACCACACCTCGCCCCCCTCCCAAGTGACGCCACTGCTCCAAGATACCTATCTCTTCCCAAAAATGTTGATTAATATATTGGAGTAGACGGATTAGGAATTTTTTTTACATGAGCCTGTACAACTAAACAGGTTTCCCATGCGAACTGCATAGGCCTAATACACTATTACTTATTAGTAGGCCTACTAATCCTGCTGATTATAGCTCTATTAACCTTATAGGTCTAGATTTGATCCAGAATATAGAAGATATCAAGATCTAGATTTCTAGATTAGTTCTAGATAGAGTCTCGATCTAGATTTACATCCCTTACCCTAGACTCTGATTCTAAACTAGATCTCGAATCTATGCTAGCTCTAGATCTAGACTAAATAGACTCTAAATCAAGATTTAAAACAAACTCTAGAATTCAGACTCGATCTAGAATCTAGACTAAATCTAGAAATACAATTCGTATGACTTTACACGTTTAATCTTAAAATTACTCGACCTAGAGCTAGGTCAATATTATGATCAGGTTTAGTAGGCCTACTACTGGGTAATAATGCACTTATGCTGTTCGCATCAAATTTACTTCTTAATGTGACACCACTGCTTACATAATAAATACATCTGCACTCCTAAGCTGTAAGAAGATAAGCTATTTCCTTAATAGATTATCGATGTAAATTTTGTTCAATATTTTTAATACAATTAAATCTAAATCTAGACCTATATCATGCCTCTATTTAGTGTAATTTAGATTGTTGTCAAGTGTATAATGAGGATAAGTCAAATGTAGTTCCCTTTTGCGGGACGCAAAAAAAAAGACATTTCCCTAAAAAAACAAACTTTTCCCTTTGGAGTGTGTGTATTGATGGGTTGCAGTTCACGCGATAATATGAAACACTACTTATTAATTGTTGTTTTAAATTATGTTTCACTTATATGCATACTAGATAGATTTTTTTTCTCTTAAACATTTCTTTTTTTTTGTAAATGTAGTATTTAGTATGACAAAACTAACTTACTTCGCAATACGATTGGAAAAAAAATTGACGGAAAATCTACAATCGTTTGCATAAATGTGTTAAAAATATG
Organism: Biomphalaria glabrata; assembly: GCF_947242115.1. NCBI lineage: Eukaryota > Metazoa > Mollusca > Gastropoda > Planorbidae > Biomphalaria > Biomphalaria glabrata. The sequence goes on from NC_074717.1 coordinate 20,133,040, forward strand.
GTATATAGGGCCTACTCATCTCTCTTACGATGTAGTTTTTTTTTTTTTTTTTTTTTTTACAATTAATATAGTGAACAGATGTAAAAATGGTGTATTTTTATGAAAAACTGCATGCATAGTTGATTTTAAAAATTTAATTTTTCGCTTTTAGAAAAGAAAAAAGTAGCCATTGCATCAGAACTTTGAAAGGTCTAAAATATCATGATGTGGGATTTTCTATATCGTTTCTAGTTTACGAGATCTAAACGGAATAAACGGACGGACAGACAGACCAGACAAAAATAATAGCGTCTATTCCCCTTTCGGGGGCCGCTAAAAAGCGAACAAATATTATTATCAAACAAATTGTTTAGTAGGTTGGTGTTATACTTTTGAGTGTTACGCTATATACTATAATATAAAACTAGCTTTGACTGTTGATATAACAATTGATTGTAAACTTGATCATTATACAATGTATGTACTTTAACTCCATCTCTCCTAATTAACGATACCATCGTTGATTTGACCCAATTTAATTAAATTAATTTGTGGTTTTAGAAAGCATAACTTGTCTTATATAAAAAGAGCATGCATTCTCCTATAATTCTATACCAAAAGTAATGTTTTCTGATTACAAACAAAAATGTGATTGAAGTTTAATCATAACAGGGTAGAATGTTCAAAGGTGAAAAATGAACAATTCTGACAGAACGTCGAAAAATAATTACGGAGATAAAGAGTTATAGTGTTTGAAAACATTGCACGTTTTTTTTTCTTCTTCTTTTCAAACTAAGTCCTAACTATCTTGATACAACAGAACTTTTGGGGGATTTAAAGAAACAAAAATGGGGGGGGGGGGAGGGAATCAATCTATGGTTGGTGGATATTTGTGTTGAAGTACTAAAAGGGGGCCCCAATGAGAGTACGCTTCAACAGACCACTTACCACCATCACTTGGAGTTGTTTGTCACTCTTTAAAATACAGTTTTCATTTTCAACAAGCCCTGAAAATGGGGGAGGGGTAGCTGTGGTGGGCACTGGGGATGGCGACCATTGCCTGGATGTCCTCAGATCTGACGTCAACTTCTTTGATGCAGGAAATCCTATTACACGACATGAAGTCATTGTTTAACTCCACCCTCCCCCTTTTTGATGCACATTCCGTCCTAACAATGTCTCACTGACAAACATGCTACTGAACAGATCTGTGTGTCACAGTGAGCTCTTGTGTCATGACTTCAAACCATCATTGGAGCAGTGGATCTGCTGAGAGACGAGGGTAGCATTTCACACATTTTATAGAAGGTCCTACAGTTTGAAATACACGAAGTCACAAGTGTTATTTGGTACACACTAGATTGTGTTTTGTTTTACAAGATGTTACTTCAGGTTTGAAGATAATTACATCGTAGCTCAAACAGCAGGGGATTTACATCGTAGCTCAAACAGCAGGGGATTTACATCGTAGCTCAAACAGCAGGGGATTTACATCGTAGCTCAAACAGCAGGGGATTTACATCGTAGCTCAAACAGCAGGGGATTTACATCGTAGCTCAAACAGCAGGGGATTTACATCGTAGCTCAAACAGCAGGGGATTGACATCGTAGCTCAAACAGCAGGAGATTTACATCGTAGCTCAAACAGCAGGGGATTTACATCGTAGCTCAAACAGCAGGGGATTTACATCGTAGCTCAAACAGCAGGAGATTTACATCGTAGCTCAAACAGCAGGAGATTTACATCGTAGCTCAAACAGCAGGGGATTGACATCGTAGCTCAAACAGCAGGGGATTGACATCGTAGCTCAAACAGCAGGAGATTTACATCGTAGCTCAAACAGCAGGAGATTTACATCGTAGCTCAAACAGCAGGGGATTTACATCGTAGCTCAAACAGCAGGAGATTTACATCGTAGCTCAAACAGCAGGGGATTGACATCGTAGCTCAAACAGCAGGGGATTTACATCGTAGCTCAAACAGCAGGAGATTTACATCGTAGCTCAAACAGCAGGGGATTGACATCGTAGCTCAAACAGCAGGGGATTGACATCGTAGCTCAAACAGCAGGAGATTTACATCGTAGCTCAAACAGCAGGGGATTTACATCGTAGCTCAAACAGCAGGGGATTTACATCGTAGCTCAAACAGCAGAGGAATGACATCGTAGCTCAAACAGCAGGGGATTTACATCGTAGCTCAAACAGCAGGGGATTTACATCGTAGCTCAAACAGCAGGGGATTTACATCGTAGCTCAAACAGCAGGGGATTGACATCGTAGCTCAAACAGCAGGGGATTGACATCGTAGCTCAAACAGCAGGGGATTTACATCGTAGCTCAAACAGCAGGGGATTTACATCGTAGCTCAAACAGCAGGAGATTTACATCGTAGCTCAAACAGCAGGGGATTGACATCGTAGCTCAAACAGCAGGGGATTGACATCGTAGCTCAAACAGCAGGGGATTGACATCGTAGCTCAAACAGCAGGGGATTGACATCGTAGCTCAAACAGCAGGGGATTGACATCGTAGCTCAAACAGCAGGGGATTGACATCGTAGCTCAAACAACAGGGGATTGACATCGTAGCTCAAACAGCAGGGGATTGACATCGTAGCTCAAACAGCAGGGGATTGACATCGTAGCTCAAACAGCTGGGGATTGACATCGTAGCTCAAACAGCAGGGGATGTCACCGGGCAGGGTTCGAACCAGGGAGCATCATAACTATCGAACAACAGTCCAGAGCTTATACCATTTGACCAGGGAGCCATCCGTACTTAGAGTGTAGAAGAAAACAAAATATATTTGGATGGCAAATGAAAGTAAGAAGAGAACTAGAGAGAAATGAAGGAGCACTAGGGAGTGGCAGGAACGGAGAGAATGTACAGAAAATAATAGAAGAGAAAAAAATTGTTAATAATGAGAAACATTAAAAATAGTGAGATAGATTAAATAAGAAAAAAAAAGAAAGAAAACTAAACAGAAAATATGTTTAAGTGAGCTAGTGATGGGCATATTTTAACTAGAGAGCTAGAAACATTTAGTTGAACTTAAAAAAGAAAATGCCAAAGTTTAAATATAAAAAAACTAGTCGACGGCGGCGTAGCATACGCCGCTATTTTGCAGGGCCGGCCATAGGCCACACCAACCTATCCGACCGCAGTGGGCCCCACACTTTCATAGGACCCGCATTTATTCTATGTGTAAATTATTAAATTAAACTATTTTATAAATCAAAACAGATTTCTCGCGGCCGCCTGATTTATCAGGAGTTCCTGGAAATCTGAAATTGCAAAATATTTGAAAAAGTCATGGAAATCTCCAGAAATTATTAAAAATCTTTTGAAAACTCATACAAATCTCATGAAATATATAGACAAAAATTGTCATTTTGGGGTGTCATTCAATATGGAAAACGCCAATCCTACGGCAGATAAATAAAAACGGCATTATGCATTAGCCGTAATTGTGTAATCTGGTGAAAGAAGCTTCTCGCGCCTCAAACTAATGAAGAATTACCTTGGTTCAACAATTCTCGTGGATAGATTGAAACATTCATTACTTGTTGCTATTGAGCATGATACACTGTAAGACTTCGCTACACGCAAGGCTCGTAAAGTTCGTAGGATAACTCTATCCGCAGAAATAAAAGAGTGATCTTTCCTTTACTTCTTCTTCTCGTCCAAACTCTTAAGCGAAGAATACAAACTCTTTTAAATTTCAATTATTGTCCGCTTCCCTACCCAAACTTGGCCCCGCGAAATCCGTTTCGTATAGGGCCCCACAATGGTTAAGTACGGCCCTGCTATTTACATATATATATATATATATATATATATATATATATATATATATACATAGTAGATTACTTAATCTCTTTCCATGACTTCTTAGTCACAATGGTTAAGTCCGGCGCTGCTGTTTGTGTTTGTAAAATGTTTGTTTGTAAAATGTTTTACAATGTTTCGAATGTTCCGTCAGAGTTAAAGATAGTTTACTTCCTAGTCCAAACCTTCCGCAGGACAAAAGGGGATGGGAGCAGGCAGGGTTTGATAAATTTAAACGACAGTCCAGCGCTCAGGCAGCCATCCGTAGTGTGAACACTACTCTTGTGTTTTCTCGTGGACTATCCGCAGAAATAAGAGAGTGATCTTTCCTTTACTTCTTGTTTAAACTTTTGAGGAAAGAAGAGAATTATATATATAGATAGTTACGCTAAATTCAAAGTTTTTTTTTTTAGTTACAAGCCCCAAAAATTAAATTAAAATTAAAATTTTTACACTTTTAAAAATGTGGTAGCTGTTGAAACGCACACCCCAATTGTCAATAAATGATGCACTTAACATTTATCTTGTCACAGTCTGCATTTGAAGAGACACTGGTAAAGATGCTGGTAGAAGTTATGGAGCCAGGTAGAGGTTATGGAGACTGATTTTAACAACCTGGTCAGATAGACGTACACATGAAGACCTATAGTCTACTGGACCTATAGTCTACTGAAGTGTGTGATTGATGATAACAGGAGTATCATTCTTTTTTCCGTGCGCGTTACACAGTAGTTTTGTCGTATGTTGAGTGGTCAGGCAAAGTCATATAAATGGCAGTAATTGTGCGGTTCTTTCCTTTCTATGAGTTTATTGTTTCATTGTTTTTTTTAAATATTTTTCTATTTACCACTAACGAAACCCATCTATTATTGAGCGTTGTATGTATTTCTATAACCAGCGTTATTGTCTTCTCCTGATATACAAGTTATCTCCCATTGAAAAGGATGTTAGGAGCATAGACCTATTTATTAAACAATAGATTTGGTTGACAAATAGACACAAAGTAAAGTCGGTACAATTGTACAGATTGTTTGTCGTCCTCTAGGAGCCACCATTCTTATTAGCTGGCCTATTGCGTCCGTCTCCCTTCTGTTGAGATCTAGTCCTACGTATTCGTTCGCTTGGGCCTGGGCCTGGGCAAACAAAACATAAATAGAGCAACGTCTCATCTTTGAGGACAGTGTCGTGACTGCGGACTATTAGACGTCACAGGCAATCACGGAGATCAGGGCGCCGCTTTGTGATGAGTCACTGAGTCTTGGGATACAGGGCTGGTGTTGTTCAAGAAAATGAGATTATTATAGATGACATTATTATAGATGACATTATTATAGATGACATTATTATAGATGACATATCATGTGATAAAAATGTATCGGAAACGATCGAAAAAAAAGAGAGAGAAAAAAGAGGGAGGAAGGAGTGATAAAAGAGAGAGAGAGAGATGGAGAGATAGGGTTATATATGAGAGTGTAATAAAGAGTTAGAAAGAGAATGAGTGGGAGAGAGAGAGAGAGAGATGAGAGATACAATGTAATACACAGCTATGCAGAAGAATCTAAAAAGACTCTCTATTTGCTGATGCTCTAATGTTATGTGGGGTTCCTGATGATCTGGTCCTAATGAATTTAACACTCCAAAGAAAGAAGCAGTTGGTTTAAATAAAGAGAAGAAACAGCATGCCATATTTAGAATAGAGAATGACTAGCAGTACACACCGCCTACGCCCGTTGATTTGTTCCCATGTTTAATGTTTCAACTGAATTTCGCGAATCGCAGTGGTCATGTTGCGAATCTATCAAACCTGGTTATTAGTTAGCGCATAGGAGGTAAAAGGAACCTGTGTACGAAATTTAATGCTAATCCGTACTACAGTTGATGAGATCTCTTGATCAATCCGTGTTATTTTGAGCTTATAATAGAGATATAATTGAAAAAAAAAAACTTGAATTGTAGAATAAACAAGCTCTAGAACTTCTTAAAGTATTAGGACACACTATAAGTAAATGGAGTAGATCAATACATAGTCAGAATTCCGAACTAGAGACAACTGACAACTAACATTAATTTTTAATTTTGGATTTACTATTGAAATAAGTTTAGAACTAAAAAAGAATCAAAATCTGAAATAAAGTAAAGCCTCACAATTTAGCGTTCTAATTTTTTAAAGCATTCTTAGTACTGGAAATAACGTATTAGTCTATGCCAGGCACTTGTCAGACCGGCTTGCTAGTTAATAAATCGTACTAAACAGCGTCTATTTTTATTAGTTACAGGCGACGCTTTTAATTATTTGACACTTCATATTTTTGACAGATAATCTCGTTCTGACCCACGTTTATTGACTGCCAAGGAGAGAGAGGCAGGGAATGTGACACATTTCACGAATGTCCGATATACAGCTTGAGCACTTACATGTGGAAGTTAATATTTTGTCTACAAAACAAACATTCTCTTGATCGGCAAGTCAATAGAATCTGCAGCCATGCGTTTGTATTATCCTAGGAGACAGAGAGGTCCATTGGTTAGATGGGGTCAATTTGGGGACACAGATTCATTGGTCAGTAGGTCCTTGGGAAACATAAAATTCACTTAGTCTGTTGAAGTCATGTTCCTTGAGATACGTGAATATTGTTGAAAAAGCGGTCAGGGGAATCTTTTAAAAAGTGAATTATAATGAGCAAACCGTTGGCCAGCTAACAGAAAGTTGTTATTTCTAACTAACAGAAAGTGGATATTGTAGAATAAAAGAAAGTTGATATTGTTATCTTAACAGAAGGTTGACATTGCCAACTAACAGAAAGTTGTTATTGCCAACTCTAAAAGTAATTTAATATTGCTAACTAACAGGGCCGGTCCTAGCAATTGCGGAGACCTATGCGAAACGGATTGCGCGGGGACCAGTCTGGTTAGAGGTAAGCATAACGGTCAAAATTAAGATTTTGTATTAGAAAATACATTCGTCTTTACAATGCCGTGTTTTTTATTGCGCGTAAAATGGGCACCCCAAAATGAAGCTTTTGTCTATTTTACAGGAGATTTTTATGAGTTTTCAGGAGATTTCAAGGACTTTTTGGTATATTTTGCAATTACAGGAGATTTCCAGGAGCCCCTGGAAAATCAGGAAGCCGCAGAAAACCTGCTATTATATATAAATTTTAATGTTTTAATTTAATAAGTTACACCTAGACTTAGCGCGGGGCCTATGAAAGTCCGGGGCCCACTGCGACCGCATAGGTTGCAGGTCGCAAAGTTTGCAGTGACCTAAGTCTGGCCCTGCTAACTAACATTATGTTGATATTGTTAATCAACAGAAAGTTGATAGTGCTAACTAAACGAATATTGATAACAAACAAAAAGTGGATATTGCTAGCAGACAGAAATGATATTGAATGTTTTGTAATTTAACTGTAGCCATGTGTAGCCATATGGTAACTTGTATTCTTTTTTTTTTCAGATGTCAGGTTCGTACGATGTTCGATCATGTGTTGACATCATTCAGCAAAATCCTCGTGCAAGACTTCTCCTCGATTGATCTATGTTCTGTATTACTTGGCAGAGAATGACAATCTATCAAAGACTTTGTATTGAATGTTAGAACTGTGCAGTGGAGAGCTAATGAAACAAGACAATGTCATCTTCAGAAACATAGAAATATATGCAGTTGGCAGCAGAGGCTATCCAAGAGATTCACACAGTGGTAATCTAATTGTGACTTGTGTTTTTCTAAGTGCAGCGTCCTTCTCAGTACCCAGACTCATTCTGAGCCTTGAATTCTTTTTTTTTTTTTTTTTTTTTTTTTTTGGGGGGGGGGGGGGGGAAGGAGAAGAATGGATGAACATGAATTCATTTTATAAATAACTTGTAGGAAAAAAAAACAGTTTTTCCTACCTGCGAACCTTTCAATACCAAACATATCAAACATGCTCATTTTAAGACATGTTCAGTTCAAAAATGATCAGTTGAAGACACGGTCATTTCAAGGCATTCATAGTTCAGGACATGATCAATTCAAGAGATGTTCAGTTCAAGACATTCTCCGTTCAAGATATGTTCATTTGTCTCTTAACAATGACGATTTCTTATTCAAGGCAATACTGTTCGTTGTAGAATGCAACCTTTCGGATTTCGATTTCTCAAAATATGCATTTCTTTGTACTTAACAAAAACACAAGGGTCCATTAGTTCAAGTGTGTCCCAAAATATTTATAAAAATATTTCAGAAAGATAATTCTAGATTATTTATTGAATCAAGAGAAGAAAACAATGTGTTTCTCTTATTCCACTTAACCACCTTCAGCTTTATACAGCACAAATGAATAAATTTATTTAAAACAACAAAAACAATAAATAATTTGTGTTGGAAATAATTGACGTTATGTTTCCGCTGACCAGATTTTTCTGAGCCATTAGGCTGTATTCGCTCTCTTAACTGGCCAGGAAATCCTATGTTGTTTGTATAAACAACAGGCCAAGAACGGAGTTGCCATTTAAGGAAGGGATGAATGTTTTCAAATATATTTTTAGTTTTAAAACAATATATTTTATGTTTATATTCTCCTAACCTCAAGGTTAGGAGACAATTTTGTGATATATATATATGTATTTAAAATCCTTTTGTTTCTGGACAGTTAGTGAGTGGCCAGATTTAGAAGGCTTAAACGGTAAAAGCCGTTAATAAATGTGTTGTAACATTGGCTGGCAGCAAGGTCTCGATGTAACTACTATAACATAGTCAAGGAGAATGAGTTTGTCAATCTATTTATAGATCTGCTTTCCATATTTGGAAGCCAAGTTAATGAAGTTAGAGTTAGCAGAAAGAAAGAATAATAGGACCATATACAGAGAAGGAATTAGGGGGGTGGGGAGCTGTCTAAGGAGGCGAATAATGTTGATGTTTTGTTAAGCTTATACTCTCTCTCACGCTCTCTCTCTCTCTCTCTCTCTCTCTTATTCTCTATTTCTCTCTCTACTTTGGTCTCGTTTAATCTTATTCAGTTTTACCTTCCCGTTCTCTCTCTCTCTCTCTCTTTCTCTCTCTCTGTCTCCCCCCCCCCTCTTTTCTCATTCATTCTGGACTCGTGCTGACATGACATGGGGGCTGGACCTAATTACTTCTAGATGTTGCACTCCCCTTTCTTCCCTTCACCCGCCCCCCCCCCTAACAATTTTCTTGCGTCAAAACCAAATTTAACATGGTAGAAATACGTCAGAGACAGAAAGACACACATCAGAGAGAGAGGGATAGATAGAGAGACAGAGAGAGAGAGAGAGAAGGAGAGAGAGAGAGAAAGAGAGAGAGAGAAGGAGAGAGAGAAAGAGAAAGGAAGGATGGAGAGAAAATAGAAATAAATGAGAGCCTGAAGAATTACAAGGCCATTGCTGTATCTTTTTATCAGTTAATACATGAAAAGGTCACGGGTAGTCAGTGAAACTTTTTGTCTCTCAAACGCATGGTCATTCAAACGGATGGTCAGTCAAATGGGTGGTCAGTCGGATATTTGGCCGATTAGAATGGTCATTACTCAAACGGGTGATCACTAAAACGGTTCTTTAGTCGAATGTTTGGCCAATCAGACGCCTGGTAAGTCAGACGGATGGTTTGTCTAAAGGATGGTCATTCCGAACTTTGACCAATGAAAATGGGGATCACTCGGATGGTCATTTTAAAATACTGGAGAGGGAAAGGGGCTAGGCTGGACATTGTAGATATGTATATATTTAGTATATAACACATTAGAAAACGTATTTATATGGTTACACTCGATTCTAAAACACTGTTTTTCAACTTCGCAACCTTCATTGAAATAGAGAGACTCCAAAACCAAATGAACCGTGGCTCTCAATGTGTAACCTTAGAGAAACGTTTTGATGATATGTAAATATTAATGTATAGCATGTGAGATTTCATCATTTCTAGCGCAATTTACTTTTTAGGTTAAAAAAAAAGCTAGAAAGATGTGAGATTCTCCACTCCATCGTACAAGTTTAAAATTTCAAATCATTATCAAATCATCTTCTATTAGTTGTAGACTAAAGAAAGAATTCAGCTCTAGCCACTGGTGACATACAATTATTTTTTTTTTTATTTAAAATAGTCATGCTCTGGCACTGGAGGGATATTCATTAAAGTGAACAAGAATTCACTCTAGTCTGGTTTATTAAGACTTTCACACAAAAGCTGGAAGATCTGGAATTCGCTGATGACATAGCCTTATTATCACACAGACTACAGGATATGCAAGAAAAGGTCACAGCTTTAAGTGAAGTAGGAAAAAGAGTAGGCCTCAAGATAAACACCAAAAACAAAAGTACTTAAAGTAAACAATAAACAAATTGGAGACATAGAACTAGATTCTCAGACCATAGACCAAGTAGATAGTTTTATATACCTTGGGAGTGTAGTCAGTATATCAAGTGGAACAGATGAAGACATCAAACGTCGTATAAATCTAGAACGTCAGACATTTACACACCTAAAACTAACCTGGAAATCTCCTCACATCTCTAACAAGACTAAACTAAGAATCTTTAACTCTAATGTCAAGGCTGTCCTATTGTATGGTTCTGAAACATGGAGAACAACTGAAGCAACAACAACAACAAAAGTACAGGCCTTCATCAACAGATGCCTGAGAAATATCCATAAAATAGAAAGCACCAAACTGTTGAACAGAAAAATATAGAGTTGCAGATCTTAGAGAGAAAGTGGAGATGGACTGGTCATACCCTGGAAAAGATACCAACAACATAGCTAGACAGACCTTAGAGTGGAACCCTTATGGCACAAGATGTAGAGGAAGACCAAAAAGAATGTGGCGACGCAGTGTACTAGAAGCCGAGAGGACAGGAAAGATGCCATTAAAAAACTAGCAAGAGACTGTGGAGGGTGGGGTTTATTTTATGGCCCTATGTTCCATGACGAACACAAAGGAAAGATGATGATGATGATTATAGTCCATTGAGAATTTTTCTAATGCAGCTCTGCTGCAGTACCGCTCTCAACAACTTATATAAGAATCTTCTTTGGAATATTCACGGTCTTGAAGATATCGTCCAGGTCAGTTGTTACCTCTCTTCCCTCAAGGTCATGTCTCGGTAGTCCCGGAACATGGGTTGTCTTATCCTAGTGTGTGCTGGCCAAACATTATTCGTTGATCGTTTTGGAAATATCTTGTAATAAACATTTTTTTCCTCAAGTTTGAATAAGAAGTGGTCCATCTATGGGTTAATATCTATATTTATATAATTCTCTTCATGGCCCAACCATGCCTGACACCACAATAAAGTCATGGAAAGATAACTCTTTTATTTTATTTTATTTCTGCTAGTCGGACTAGAGTTACCCTACGTAACTATCGAGGCGACAGAGAGCGAGGCTCAGAAAAAAAAGAGGGGGGGGGGAGAGAACAAGTTATCTTTCTCTTTATACATTCTTTATTTGACTACATGTACGTGTGTATTTTTTTCACACGTCAATGTTTGGTGTCATTAAAATAGTTGAATGTTTTTTTCTGTAGCTCTGTTTTCATTTTACCCCTTCGTATTGACCTTCGTTTCCTAACCAAGGCCACCGCTTCACATATATTTCGTGGAGTCAACAGGTATTTCAATGTAGTCGAAATTCCTGCATCAGGTAACTGTTTATTTCTGTCAGTCGCATATTTCTGGAAAAATGTCATCGACGAAACTGTTGCTCTCGAACTTCGCAAGATGGCTGTAAGCGTGTTTGCGAACATTGGGATAACTATGGCGACACCCTGTCCGTTGTTCTTACTCACGGAAGCACAGTCATACACTCTGCTCGAAAATACGCTCCCTACATGAATACTTACGGCGTTTATGGTGGCGAGGCTGAAATTGTGACGATGTCTCAGATACTTCCATCACTATTCACTTCCGAGAACGTCCGCATGACCCTCCTCGAGTTGACAATCCGGGCCAACGTCTTTCCATATCCCTGCTATTTAGCGGTTGCTTTCACCGCAACGTACTGGAGTGTAAAACTATCGCAGCTGCTACCTCACAAACTGTCCTTATTCCCAGGATATCCCTGACTCCATCAGATTCAAATTTGCCTTTTACCTTTACGCGCAGACAATTTCCTGTTGGATTAGCCTTTGCCATGACAAGTAATAAAGCGCAAGGCCAAACGCTCAAAAAGATATGCCTATATCTTCCAAAACCTGTTTTCAGTCATGGACGTATGTTGCTCTCTCCAGAGTTCCTTCTTTTCATTTACTCACAGTCGTTTGCCCAAACGCACCCATTTGGACAACTGTGTCTTTCAGGAAGTGTTCACCCGTCAATAAATATCTGCGTATGTTACGCCGTGGTTCGACTTGTACTCATACTTTGACATTGTCAGGAAAAATAAATATTAATAAAAAGTATAAATATTATTTATTATTATGTTAAAAACGAACTAATATATTGTTACGAATCTCACTATCCAGGCTCTCTGCAAACTGCACCATACACCACCAACTTAAAGAACTTGACAACTCAGGGCTCCAAAGTAACGTAACACTTTAATAGTTGAATAAATAACAGCCAATACTGTACAATTGGCAACACGTACAAATATCTCTCCGATAATCGCCGTAGCGCCGTATCAACTCTTGCACTGGCCTCTCCGTCTCGTTCCGGGCTTGCACTGGGTTCAACAGTTCAGGACTGACTTCACACACTAGGCTCGTTGTGTCGGACTCGATCGCAGACCAAGATCAAGACGCCAATCGTCTCAACTGTACTTGACAGTACTCCGCACTGAACCGTCGTAATGCTCCGTACAGAACCACACCGTTGAATTGTGCTGTAGAGAACCTTCTGTCGTGAACCCCTTTTCTGAACCGTCTTGACTGCGACACCTCCGCTCTTATATAGGGTCCCTACTGGCCTTCTCGAACCGGACAGAACACTGCTCGACGTTTCTAGGTGGTCAGATGACTGCAACTCTCGTGACGCTCCTGAGCTCTGTTCACGACGTCGATCATTCCCGAACCATCATGTTGACACTCGTCTCGGCTGACCGTCGTAACTCGTCACGGTTGACCGCTCGTCTAGCGCTGGCCTGGGGCGATTTGCGTCGGCTGACTATACACACACACCACTACCCCCATCTGTGCCACCACCAGGTCTATAACAATATGTAAGCGTATTATATAATTTTAATGCAATAACTTGAGATAATTTGAACAAACTTCTTTCTTAAAAAAAAAAATTAGAACTTTCATGAATGATATATGCAGAGGAGAAATGAAAGAAATATTTTATTATCTATTCAATTGTTTTGTTTGACATGTCTCAGATGTTCCCTTCAGACTTGAAGATATTACAAACTAGCCCCCTAGCATCCCACAGAGCGTGAAGTGCCAGTGGGAGGTATATCCGGGGGACTATTAAAATGACAGTCCAGAGCGCACTCCACACGACTAGGCAGCCATCCCGATTCTAAGTATTTCACAAAATAATTTTATTTATTTATTTGACTGATTTGACAAACAAAAAAAATCACCCACGTGACTTCTTAACATAGTTATCACAGAGCAGCTCATGGTTTCACCTTTCTACACCACTAAAAACACGCTCACTTTCTTCGTCGTTACCATGGAAACACACACATACACTCTATAACAAGGGTATATTGTGAATTTCCATGGCCGTTTAAATTAATCTCTAGGCTTAGATTTACATTTTTTTTCGTTTTTTTTAAATATATATGTTGTAATCTAGTTGTCAGTGAGATTTCTCGTTCTTGTCAGTAAAGAGTAAAATCTGGCCAATACAGACGTGAAACTCTGTTTACATATTTTGTGTCTAGGACTCTGTTTACAATCAATACGTCGCTTTGTCCGTCCCAGCTTTCTGTCTTCAGACTTTCTCCTACACTGTCTCTTGAATAACTACATCTCTTCTTGAATGTCTACATAGAACTATAGTTGTAATAAATATCTTCACGTACTGCAGTTTTCAACGCTAGAATTGGAAGTAAGGCATCGCCACTTAATATGTATCTATAACACCCTCCCCTCGGCCTGCTCCCTCCCGCTTCTCTCAGGTTCCCCATGTCCTCCTGTCTGTGTCGGCCGAGTCGATATGGAATATCACTTTAATTCATATGTAAGGTTTTGTCAGCTAACGTCTTCGCGTCTGGTTTACAAGCACGGTTCAATACTCCACCAGACGAGATATTTGCTAACAGTGCTGCCAAAGCTGGGTATTTTCATCTACTTCTGGGCTTAACAGTTGTTTTTTTAATTATTAATATTCCAGCGTTTTTTGTTTTTTTTTGAAGATTATCAGCCAAATTTTTGTTTAATTCTCTTTTTTTTTCATGTTTAAATTAATTTAAAATTGGTTCTTTGGACATCAAGCTGGGTCGATCTTGTAGACTTTTAAAAGAACAATTTATTCCTATTGAATGATGAGTGGAAGGTTTAGTATGTGTTAATTTAAAACAACCCATGTACCTAGACTCTGTGTTTATTTTGTTTATCATAATGTGCTTTGCCATATGTGGAGTGGTAGAACTTTGCGAGACTGAGTTAAGTACAAATCTCATGCGTATGTTTCAATGTGCTACTCAAAAAAAAAAATCACTATAGACCAGCTGTGCGTGCGTGCGCGCATGTTTGCAGAACATCTAGGCAACCGCAGAGCTTTCTGCTTGCTCAAAGTTCGTGTCCCATTGATCCCACGGTAATCTTCGCAGCGTTTCTTTCAAGGCATCGATGCCGGTGTGTTTCAAGGCGTCTGCTTTCAAAGAAGATAAACATCTCAAGTGAGAAATGTCTCCGAGAGACGAGGCTCAAGTATGAGCCCACGTGACATCAGCGGTAATACCCATTCGTAGGATTAGAACGTCTGCTGATTCAGAACTGATTCAATGGTTTTAATTAGTGGCCTATCTGCCAATATGTATTTTTTGGGCAGCAATGATAATGATCCAAATTCAGGTCGTTTGTAATAGGGAAATCGATAAGTTATTTAATGCTATACACAATAGTTGTTGTATTCGATTATGTTCTGATAGCTTATGTAATGTTGACAGTTTCGTTTTCCAAATTGATCCTATATAATTTTATTTTACTCTTATAGATTGAATAGCTTTTGGGATAACTTTTGTTTCTTTGCATACATTTTATTTATAATATCAACGTCTGCTCCATGACAGATTATAAAATTCACATAGCACTATTTTTAAAACGATCTTTTATTTTATAATGACCAGCCCAATACATAATGTATTGCATCTAATGTGGCTCTCACACGTCCGAAGTGTTACTTCCCTTGCGAGACATACATGCACACATTTTGATGACGTCATTATAACTCATGCGAGTGCAACCTGCCCAGATGGACCAATCTGATATCGATTTTTTAAAAGTAAACTAATGTCAAATACATCTGACTCGTAACAGATTAGTAATGGAATTTTTTTATTTTTTTAAAGATAACTAAATTCTACAACTTTGCTACAAAAAAAAAAACAAAGAAAGAATTGTTAAGTCCTAAAAAAATGAAATCTTTCAAAGAATAACAATGGAGTCCTCGACAAAGAGGGCAGAGAATTCCTAGCTGTTGCTAGATCCAAGTGGACGCTGGAGTTCTCAAGGTTTTCGGGGAATTTTGAGAGCCAGTTGTAAAATGTCATTGAGGTTTGAATCAAAGTCGAAGATGGAAACTTCCTTTTTTTTTAAAAATCCGCTTTGTTTGCCTCCGACATGTACAGCATCAAGTGAGAAGGAATGCCAGACTAGAGTAACACAAGTGAGAAGGAATGCCAGACTAGAGTAACACAAGTGAGAAGGAATGCCAGACTAGAGTAACACAAGTGAGAAGGAATGCCAGACTAGAGTAACACAAGTGAGAAGGAATGCCAGACTAGAGTAACAGTGTTCGGGTAAAGTGCACATGGCATTGATTTCACCATACAGAGAGATGGCGGTGTTATGTACAAGTGGAGAGCGCTGATTGGTTGCTTCGTAAATGGTGATCACTTGACTTTGTACAAAGTGTTTCTCGAAGATAATATTCTTATTCCTTGACTTTGTACAAAGTGTTTCTCGAAGATAATCGTCTTATTCTCTACTCTTAGTGTTGAAAAAATGCAGATATTTAAGTTTGGATTTAACTAATGATGATAATCTGATTAAAAGAAGAAAGTATTTAAATGCTAAAACTTCTTAGAAACAAAGGGAGGTAACTATAATAAACTGTGGCAGCATATTCTAAACAGTAGATTATTTTATTGAATAATTATTAGCAAAAGCCAAAGAAAGTGAGAGCGTTATGGAGCATTGGAGTAGGAGTAGAGGGATAGAGCAGTGAAGTAATCTTGGAAGCGTTATAGGGTAGTGGAGTGGTAGAGCAGTGAAGTAATCTTGGAAGCGTTATAGGGTAGTGGAGTGGTAGAGCAGTGAAGTAATCTTGGAAGCGTTATAGGGTAGTGGAGTGGTAGAGCAGTGAAGTAATCTTGGAAGCGTTATAGGGTAGTGGAGTGGTAGAGCAGTGAAGTCATCTTGGAAGCGTTATAGGGTAGTGGAGTGGTAGAGCAGTGAAGTAATCTTGGAAGCGTTATAGGGTAGTGGAGTGGTAGAGCAGTGAAGTCATCTTGGAAGCGTTATAGGGTAGTGGAGTGGTAGAGCAGTGAAGTAATCTTGGAAGCGTTATAGGGTAGTGGAGTGGTAGAGCAGTGAAGTCATCTTGGAAGCGTTATAGGGTAGTGGAGTGGTAGAGCAGTGAAGTCATCTTGGAAGCGTTATAGGGTAGTGGAGTGGTAGAGCAGTGAAAGAGAACAGGAGTAAAAGAACTGTGGAATATTAAAGCTGTGGGTTGATAGAGCAATGGAGTGCACGAGCTCTCTGACAGTAGAATTATGAAGTATTGGATTGGCGGACTGATGGAGTAGTCTAGTGACATTAGATAAATTATGAAGCCCTTAACTGATTGCTTTAAATATTTTTTTAAACAACAGTACTGGAAATATCTTATAAAGCGCTTATATACAATCTAAAAACTATTCCCAGTTTTGTTTTTAGCTAATAAAGCCTTTGAAAAGTGCTTTTAGTCTCTGATTGTAAACGTCACTAGAGTCTGTAATGGCAGATTGTCAATGGGATAAATTGAATAACTACCGAGGAGGAAAAAAAATCTTATCAGAGGCTATTTCCGCTCTCTAGCCTCAGCGAGTCAATATGTTGTTATTTAGATGCAATGATTAGTTCACACTGGTCATCGATTCACTCCAGACTAATCAAGACTACACAGACATGTGGGTCATTATTGACCAACACTTAAAACAGTGGGATGCAGGAGTTCCATAACAACGTGTTTGGTGCTACCCAGTTCGTGGCTTTGTTGCTACCCTGTTCGTGGCTTTGTTGCTACCCAGTTCGTAGGGTTTGGTGCTACCCAGTTCGTAGGGTTTGGTGCTACCCAGTTCGTAGGGTTTGTTGCTACCCAGTTCGTAGGGTTTTAATGCTACCCAGTTTGTATGGTTTGTTGCTACCCAGTTCGTAGGGTTTGTTGCTACCCAGTCTGTAGAGTTTGGTACTACCCAGTTCGTAGGGTTTGGTGCTACCCAGTTCGTAGGGTTTGGTGCTACCCAGTTCGTAGGGTTTGGTGCTACCCAGTTCGTAGGGTTTGGTACTACCCAGTTCGTAGGGTTTGGTGCTACCCAGTTCGTAGGGTTTGGTGCTACCCAGTTTGTAGGGTTTGGTGCTACCCAGTTCGTAGGGTTAGTTGCTACCCAGTTCGTAGGGTTTGGTGCTACCCAGTTTGTAGGGTTTGGTGCTACCCAGTTTGTAGGGTTTGTTGCTACCCAGTACGTAGGGTTTGGTGCTACCCAGTTTGTGGCTTTGTTGCTACCATGTTTGTAGGGTTTGGTACGACCCAGTTCGTAGGGTTTAATGCTACCCAGTTCGTAGGGTTTGGTACTTCCCAGTTCGTAGGGTTTGGTACGACCCAGTTCGTAGGGTTTGATGCTACCCAGTTCGTAGGGTTTGGTGCTACCCAGTTCGTAGGGTTTGTTGCTACCCAGTTCGTAGGGTTTGGTGCTACCCAGTTTGTAGGGTTTGGTGCTACCCAGTTCGTAGGGTTTATTGCTACCCAGTTCGTAGGGTTTGGTGATACCCAGTTTGTGGCTTTGTTGCTACCATGTTTGTAGGGTTTGGTACGACCCAGTTCGTAGGGTTTGATACTACCCAGTTCGTAGGGCTTGGTACTACCCAGTTCGTAGGGCTTGGTGCTACCCTTTTCGTGGCTGTTTTGCTACCCAGTTTGTTGTGTTTGGTGCTACCCAGGGTAACGTTAGTGTTTTAAGAGAGAATATGCTAACACTCATTTCCATGTTTGACATTTGTCATGGGCTTTGTACTCTCTTTGATACATTTATGGGCACGTGACTTGACAAGCCCAGACAAGTGAGACTGTGTATGTGTAGACTGGAACAAGACGTGACGTGAAGTCCTCTCTCTGTTACGCTGACATGAACACCTTGACATACAGAACGCCTCATGGTTGCCCTATTTATTACAAATGTTTACTATATGTGTACATGTACACGCTTAACGTGAA
This sequence comes from Biomphalaria glabrata, assembly GCF_947242115.1. Lineage (NCBI taxonomy): Eukaryota > Metazoa > Mollusca > Gastropoda > Planorbidae > Biomphalaria > Biomphalaria glabrata. The sequence goes on from NC_074717.1 coordinate 20,151,430, forward strand.
CATTGAAATGTTTACTGTGACATGAGTACCTTAGCATATACACCATGACATATTTTCCTTGAAGTATTCCCCATGACATGCATACCAGTGTGATGTTCATAACTCTAAGTGCAATGCGTACTTGAAATGATTTCCGTGGTATGTTAAAAACTTGAAATGCATAAGTATCTTGACATGTATTCATGATGCTTTACAGTTGCCAAATATCTTTTTACAAAGCTTATATCAACTCACTCTTGTCTGGTCAAATACTAGTACACGTTAGTTCTATCACTTTCCATTCTCCGATTAGGTTGAAACTTTGCACAATTATTCATTGTCAAAAACAATATATTAATCAATAAAAATAGATATTAATTTTAGTGTTAATTAATTTATCTTGTTTGATACAGGAAATGGGGGATAAATTGAGAGATATAGCAGTAAATGTGTGGTTCTTTCACCTATATAAGCTTTGTTGTTTTTTTAAACATTTTTTAAAAATATCTTGCTTGTTTCAATGTAATTTGAATATATGCTTAAGAGATTGTTACTCCACTTGAAACAGTTAGTGAGAAACTAAAATCCCCAGCATGCACTGTAGCCAAGATGCCCTTATCTATGCTACTCGTTTGTTACAAGGTTGTATAGAAGAGGCCTAGTTGACACATTCATTATTACGCACTGATTTTTTCATAATGCTTATTGTCAACGCTAGTGACCTATCTGTATCCCGCTCCTTACTTACAAACAATGTTTAGGTCGCTAATTTAAAAAATAAAATAAAACGAAGTGACTGTTGAAAAGTATCACAACTAAAGGGAGATAATCTGATCAAACATGTTCGTATTTGTATATACTTAAGTGTTATCTCCCTTTCGTATTTAGCGACTTTTGTCTAAATATTGTTTCTAATGTTCAATGATTGAACTATTGCAACCACGTGACCACTTTTGTATTTTATAAAAGATGTCAGGTCATTGAGTATTTCTGGAAAACATCTAAAAAAAAATCATGGAAAAAGTTTCCCAGAGTTTTAAAGCCATTTTCATCAATTCGGTTAACTAAGTTTCATTGACCTCACTAGATAGACCTAAATTCAACATGTAAGCGTTATACATCCAATGTCTCTGTTTTAACAGTCCTATAGGTCACAGTATAGGTCATCACTAAGGGGCGGGTTTAGTGGGTATCAAGTGCCTCGTGACTAAAATGATCGTAAAAAGTGTCTTTAGCGATTTTTATTCATCAGGATATACAGTGAAAGGTAAGAAGTCAATAATGCGGCCTCCAGTGGCATTCTGTACAGGGCCTCAACATTCCAAAGTCCGCATTGGCACTCAGATCAAAACGTGAATGTCTGATTGGCGTAAAGTAACAAATGTTTTCATTGGTTGATAGTAAACAAAGTAGAGCAGTAACGATTGTTTGAATTTAAATATAATTATTGTGAGAAATAAGTGTTAAGATACCGTCCCGCGGCCATGGGGGAAAAAAAGGAGTGTAGTCTGGATCCCAACAGAAGAGGGGCCCCTTCATGCTCTTTGTATGCATCTTGTATACGAGTTAAACCAAGGGCCTAGACGTACACAGCTGGCCAAGGCTTAAATATTTATGGCGGCTGGCCCTGTTAAAAGATATGAACAACAAAATAAGAACTTGGGATCTTGTCTTACAGTTTGTATGTATGCTGAGAATGAGAAATGTCTTTGGAAGATTATATATGTGTGTGTGTGTGTATGGTAGCACTTAGCCAAATGTCATTTTTAAAATGTGTTTATGGTGAGACTCAGCACTGGTTTTTATCGATTGAATGAACTATTTTCTCATATTTACTCCAATAATATAATCTAAACAAGCCATGACCTTACCTAAAGGTCCTGATCTAGCAATCTATCTGTGATGCCTAATAAAAGGTCTTTTATATACTTGCGTGTATATAGGGAGACCTTTTTAAGTTGTGCAGAGGTCTTCGACCAGATTGTTGATATTTAGTGTTGTGGCTCTATCCTCGTGTATTTGTTCTCATTGAAAAACATTGGAAGCACTCAGTTAACATTGACAGTAACGTACATTGGTCTAACATCTGTGTGACATCTGTGTGACATCTGTGTGACGTCTGTGTGACATCTGTGTGACGTTTGTGTGACATCTGTGGTGTGTTCATTTTATTTATTTATTTATTTATTTGATCAACTTTTCTATTCAATCTATGTTCTTGTTCAATTGATTTATACTGGTCAGTGCACTTCATTATTTGTCAAATCTTATCATCGTTCGTTGATGTGGCTCTTTGAACGCCATTCCACTGAATGTATTAGATACAGAAATTCCTTCGAATAAGAACACTGTATATGTTTTTCTTCGTGTATTAATTAAGTTGTACATGGTGACTATACATGTGTTAATTTTGTATTCTGGCTTAAATTTACACAGACGCTTACAGTCTTTGCAAACTAAAGATCTTTGGGCGTGAAAAAGTAATTTCTTAGGGTATATAATATATATATACATGACAGAGCATCATGGCGTCGCGCTGTGAAAACTGGCGCACAAGCGACACTAGCTCCAGCTGGAATAACCTGCCCAGTGTGCGGCCGAACATTCGGGGCTCACATAGGTCTCACCAGCCACATGAGGAGGCATAAAACCCCAGTGCAAAGCCCTCAGCCCTCTGGATGACAAAGTGGTCATCAACGAACCACGATGGACGAACTATATATATATATCAACTAGTTCGATCCTTATTGATGCTGATTTAATAAAACGTGTGCCAAACGTACTGAAAACTAGTGATCTCCAATACAGATTAGGAGTTTACAAGGAGAAAAAGGAAAAGGTAAAATTGTTATTATAGTTTTGGACAGAGCAACGTTTCAATGCTAACTCGTGGCATAGTTCAATGTATCTGCCAAAACCATCCTACACATTACAGCACCAGACATCAGAAAGAGAGGGAGACAAAGATGTAAAAAAAAAAAGTTGGGAGCGAATCTTTAGAAACCTGTAGAGACATGTGACGGAGGTTTAGAGGTGACGCCCAAGCAAACGTTCCTGAATCGGAGGAGGAATAAACAATGATTTTTCTAGTGTAGACAACTCTAAGCTTCTCCATCTCAAGGACTGGTGACACTAAACTTCTCCATGTCAAGGACTGGTGACTCTAAGCTTCTCCATCTCAAGGACTGGTGACACTAAGCTTCTCCATCTCAAGGACTGGTGACTCTAAGCTTCTCCATCTCAAGGACTGGTGACACTAAGCTTCTCCATCTCAAGGACTGGTGACTCTAAGCTTCTCCATCTCAAGGACTGGTGACACTAAGCTTCTCCATCTCAAGGACTGGTGACACTAAGCTTCTCCATCTCAAGGACTGGTGACATCAACTAAGCTTCTCCATCTCAAGGACTGGTGACACTAAGCTTCTCCATCTCAAGGACTGGTGACACTAAGCTTCTCCATCTCAAGGACTGGTGACACTAAGCTTCTCCATCTCAAGGACTGGTGACACTAAGCTTCTCCATCTCAAGGACTGGTGACACTAAGCTTCTCCATCTCAAGGACTGGTGACACTAAGCTTCTCCATCTCAAGGACTGGTGACACTAAGCTTCTCCATCTCAAGGACTGGTGACTCTAAGCTTCTCCATCTCAAGGACTGGTGACACTAAGCTTCTCCATCTCAAGGACTGGTGACACTAAGCTTCTCCATCTCAAGGACTGGTGACACTAAGCTTCTCCATCTCAAGGACTGGTGACACTAAGCTTCTCCATCTCAAGGACTGGTGACTCTAAGCTTCTCCATCTCAAGGACTGGTGACACTAAGCTTCTCCATCTCAAGGACTGGTGACTCTAAGCTTCTCCATCTCAAGGACTGGTGACACTAAGCTTCTCCATCTCAAGGACTGGTGACACTAAGCTTCTCCATCTCAAGGACTGGTGACACTAAGCTTCTCCATCTCAAGGACTGGTGACACTAAGCTTCTCCATCTCAAGGACTGGTGACTCTAAGCTTCTCCATCTCAAGGACTGGTGACTCTAAGCTTCTCCATGTCAAGGACTGGTGACACTAAGCTTCTCCATCTCAAGGACTGGTGACACTAAGCTTCTCCATCTCAAGGACTGGTGACTCTAAGCTTCTCCATGTCAAGGACTGGTGACTCTAAGCTTCTCCATCTCAAGGACTGGTGACACTAAGCTTCTCCATCTCAAGGACTGGTGACACTAAGCTTCTCCATGTCAAGGACTGGTGACACTAAGCTTCTCCATCTCAAGGACTGGTGACACTAAGCTTCTCCATGTCAAGGACTGGTGACACTAAGCTTCTCCATCTCAAGGACTGGTGACACTAAGCTTCTCCATGTCAAGGACTGGTGACACTAAGCTTCTCCATCTCAAGGACTGGTGACTCTAAGCTTCTCCATCTCAAGGACTGGTGACACTAAGCTTCTCCATGTCAAGGACTGGTGACACTAAGCTTCTCCATGTCAAGGACTGGTGACACTAAGCTTCTCCATGTCAAGGACTGGTGACACTAAGCTTCTCCATCTCAAGGACTGGTGACTCTAAGCTTCTCCATCTCAAGGACTGGTGACACTAAGCTTCTCCATCTCAAGGACTGGTGACTCTAAGCTTCTCCATCTCAAGGACTGGTGACTCTAAGCTTCTCCATCTCAAGGACTGGTGACACTAAGCTTCTCCATCTCAAGGACTGGTGACACTAAGCTTCTCCATCTCAAGGACTGGTGACTCTAAGCTTCTCCATCTCAAGGACTGGTGACACTAAGCTTCTCCATCTCAAGGACTGGTGACACTAAGCTTCTCCATCTCAAGGACTGGTGACTCTAAGCTTCTCCATCTCAAGGACTGGTGACTCTAAGCTTCTCCATCTCAAGGACTGGTGACACTAAGCTTCTCCATCTCAAGGACTGGTGACTCTAAGCTTCTCCATCTCAAGGACTGGTGACACTAAGCTTCTCCATCTCAAGGACTGGTGACACTAAGCTTCTCCATCTCAAGGACTGGTGACTCTAAGCTTCTCCATCTCAAGGACTGGTGACTCTAAGCTTCTCCATCTCAAGGACTGGTGACACTAAGCTTCTCCATGTCAAGGACTGGTGACACTAAGCTTCTCCATCTCAAGGACTGGTGACACTAAGCTTCTCCATCTCAAGGACTGGTGACACTAAGCTTCTCCATCTCAAGGACTGGTGACACTAAGCTTCTCCATCTCAAGGACTGGTGACACTAAGCTTCTCCATCTCAAGGACTGGTGACATCAACTAAGCTTCTCCATCTCAAGGACTGGTGACACTAAGCTTCTCCATCTCAAGGACTGGTGACTCTAAGCTTCTCCATCTCAAGGACTGGTGACACTAAGCTTCTCCATGTCAAGGACTGGTGACACTAAGCTTCTCCATCTCAAGGACTGGTGACTCTAAGCTTCTCCATCTCAAGGACTGGTGACTCTAAGCTTCTCCATCTCAAGGACTGGTGACACTAAGCTTCTCCATGTCAAGGACTGGTGACACTAAGCTTCTCCATCTCAAGGACTGGTGACACTAAGCTTCTCCATCTCAAGGACTGGTGACACTAAGCTTCTCCATCTCAAGGACTGGTGACATCAACTAAGCTTCTCCATGTCAAGGACTGGTGACACTAAGCTTCTCCATCTCAAGGACTGGTGACACTAAGCTTCTCCATCTCAAGGACTGGTGACACTAAGCTTCTCCATGTCAAGGACTGGTGACACTAAGCTTCTCCATCTCAAGGACTGGTGACATCAACTAAGCTTCTCCATCTCAAGGACTGGTGACAAGTTTTCTTTTTGCGCCTGTTTTTTTATTTATTTCATCTTGTCATCAATATGGCTGTCTGGTTGTGTGGTTATACACCGCCATCCTTTGCCATACTGCGTAAGGTTTTGGCCAGGACTTTAAAAATCTTCATTTCTGAAGGAAGAACTGAAACACGCATGCGCAATAACTTCGCACTATTTGAAAGGGAAATCAATGAGCACGAGAACGTTCCTAGGCAGACTGGGATATAGAGAAAATTGTTTCTGTTTTGTTTTAATATTTTTTAGAATGTTTCCAGGTGATAGTTGGTACATTTCAGATGTTCTCAATTCATTGATTTATTTTTTGAATTCATGGGCCGTTTAGGAAAGCTTATGGTATGTAAGTCTTATGGTATGTAAGTCATATGGTATGTAAGTCTTATGGTATGTAAATCTTATGGTATGTAAGTCTTATGGTATGTAAATCTTATGGTATGTAAATCTAATGGTATGTAACTCTTATGGAATGTAAATCTTATGGTATGTAAGTCTTATGGTATGTAAATCTTATGGTATGTAAGTCTTATGGTATGTAAGTCTTATGGTATGTAAGTCTTATGGTGTGTAAATCTTATGGTATGTAAGCCTTATGGTATATAAGTCTTATGGTATGTAAGTCTTATGGTATGTAAGTCTTATGGTATATAAGTCTTATGGTATGTAAGTCTTATGGTATATCCCTACTGTACTGTTATCTTCAATACTTCAGGCCCTGGACTTGGACTAGAATTTTTTCTACTTTAAAAAAAGTCATCCTTAAGCTTCAAAGCCTCTCTATCCTGCACTTTCTCTAACCAGAAACCAAGCTGGAGAAATCAATACTGGAGATAGTTGACTTCAATTCATTCTGGAGTTAGATTACTTCAAAGCTGGAGATAGTTGACTTCAATGCTGGAAATAGTTGGCTTCAAAGTTGGATATAGGACTTCAATACCGGAGATAGCACTTCAATGCTTGAGCTATGACTTCAATGTCATTGCTAGAGACAGTTGTCTTCAATGCTCATCACGCAATACTTCTGACCGTCTTAAGAAATGGTTTATGATTTATTTTAATACAGTGGTTATTTCAAACACTCTCCAGGCTCGCTAGAAAGTAGAAGCAGTAGCTGAAGGCTCACTAGAAAGTAGAAGCAGTAGCTGAAGGCTCACTAGAAAGTAGAAGCAGTAGCTAGAGGCTCACTAGGAAGTAGAAGCAGTAGCTGAAGGCTCACTAGAAAGTAGAAGCAGTAGCTGAAGGCTCACTAGGAAGTAGAAACAGTAGCTGAAGTCTCACTAGGAAGTAGAAGCAGTAGCTGAAGGCTCACTAGGAAGTAGAAACAGTAGCTGGTGGTTCGCTAGGAAGTAGAAGCAGTAGCTGAAGGCTCACTAGAAAGTAGAAGCAGTAGCTGAAGGCTCACTAGGAAGTAGAAACAGTAGCTGAAGTCTCACTAGGAAGTAGAAGCAGTAGCTGAAGGCTCACTAGGAAGTAGAAGCAGTAGCTGAAAGCTCACTAGGAAGTAGAAGCAGTAGCTGAAGGCTCACTAGGAAGTAGAAACAGTAGCTGAAGGCTCACTAGAAAGTAGAAGCAGTAGCTGAAGGCTCCCTAGAAAGTAGAAGCAGTAGCTGAAGGCTCACTAGAAAGTAGAAGCAGTAGCTGAAGGCTCACTAGAAAGTAGAAGCAGTAGCTGAAGGCTCACTAGAAAGTAGAAGCAGTAGCTGAAGGCTCACTAGGAAGTAGAAGCAGTAGCTGGAGGCTCACTAGGAAGTAGAAGCAGTAGCTGAAGGCTCGCTAGAAAGTAGAAGCAGTAGCTAGAGGCTCACTAGGAAGTAGAAGCAGTAGCTGGAGGCTCACTAGGAAGTAGAAGCAGTAGCTGAAGGCTCACTAGAAAGTAGAAGCAGTAGCTAGAGGCTCGCTATAAAGTAGAAGCAGTAGCTGGAGTCTCACTACGAAGTAGAAGCAATAGCTGGTGGTTCGCTAGAAAGTATAAGCAGTAGCTGGAGGCTCGCTAGAAAGTAGAAGCGGTAGCTGGAGTCTCACTACGAAGTAGAAGCAATAGCTGGAGGCTCGCTAGAAAGTAGAAGTGGTAGCTGGAGGTTCGCTAGAAAGTAGAAGTGGTAGCTGGAGGCTCGCTAGAAAGTAGAAGTGGTAGCTGGAGGCTCGTTAGAAAGTAGAAGTGCTAGCTGGAGGCTCGCTAGAAAGTAGGAGTGGTAGCTGGAGGCTCGCTAGAAAGTAGAAGCGGTAGCTGGAGTCTCACTACGAAGTAGAAGCAGTAGCTGGTGGCTCGCTAGAAAGTAGAAGTGGTAGCTGGAGGCTCGCTAGAAAGTAGAAGTGATAGCTGGAGGCTCGCTAGAAAGTAGAAGCAGTAGCTGGAGGCTCATTGGGAAGTAGAAACAGTAGCTGGAGACTCGCTAGAAAGAGGAAGCAGTAGCTGGAGGATCGCTAGAAAGTAGAAGCAGTAGCAGGAGGCTCGCTAGAAAGTAGAAGTGGTAGCTGGAGGCTCGCTAGAAAGAGGAAGCAGTAGCTGGAGGCTCGCTAGAAAGTAGAAGCAGTAGCTGGAGGCTCGCTATAAAGTAGAAGCAGTAGCTGGAGTCTCACTACGAAGTAGAAGCAATAGCTGGTGGTTCGCTAGAAAGTATAAGCAGTAGCTGGAGGCTCGCTAGAAAGTAGAAGCGGTAGCTGGAGTTTCACTACGAAGTAGAAGCAGTAGCTGGAGGCTCGCTAGAAAGTAGAAGCAGTAGCTGGAGGCTCGCTAAAAAGTAGAAGCAGTAGCTGTAGGCTCGCTAGAAAGTAGAAGTGGTAGCTGGAGGTTCGCTAGAAAGTAGAAGTGGTAGCTGGAGGCTCGCTAGAAAGTAGAAGTGGTAGCTGGAGGCTCGTTAGAAAGTAGAAGTGCTAGCTGGAGGCTCGCTAGAAAGTAGGAGTGGTAGCTGGAGGCTCGCTAGAAAGTAGAAGCGGTAGCTGGAGTCTCACTACGAAGTAGAAGCAGTAGCTGGTGGCTCGCTAGAAAGTAGAAGTGGTAGCTGGAGGCTCGCTAGAAAGTAGAAGTGATAGCTGGAGGCTCGCTAGAAAGTAGAAGCAGTAGCTGGAGGCTCATTGGGAAGTAGAAACAGTAGCTGGAGACTCGCTAGAAAGAGGAAGCAGTAGCTGGAGGATCGCTAGAAAGTAGAAGCAGTAGCAGGAGGCTCGCTAGAAAGTAGAAGTGGTAGCTGGAGGCTCGCTAGAAAGTAGAAGCAGTAGCTGGAGGCTCGCTAGAAAGTAGAAGTGGTAGCAGGAGTCTCACTACGAAGTAGAAGCAGAAGCTGGAGGCTCGCTAGAAAGTAGAAGCAGTAAATGAAGGCTCGCTAAAAAGTAGAAGCAGTAGCTGGAGGCTCGCTAGAAAGTAGAAGCATTAGCTGGAGGCTCGCTAGAAAGTAGAAGTGGTAGCTGGAGTCTCACTACGAAGTAGAAGCAGTAGCTAGAGGTTCGCTAGAAAGTAGAAGCAGTAGCTGGAGGCTCGCTAGAAAGTAGAAGCAGTAGCTGGAGGCTCGCTAGAAAGTAGAAACAGTAGCTGAAGGTTCACTAGGAAGTAGAAGCAGTAGCTGGAGGCTCGCTAGAAAATAGAAGTGGTAGCTGGAGTCTCACTACGAAGTAGAAGTGGTAGCTGGAGGCTTGCTAGAAATTAGAAGCAGTAGCTGGAGGCTCGCTAGAAAGTAGAAGTGGTAGCTGGAGGCTCGCTAGAAAGTAGAAGTGGTAGCTGGAGGCTCGCTAGAAAGTAGAAGCAGTAGATGGAGGCTCGCTAGAAAGTAGAAGTGGTAGCTGGAGTCTCACTACGAAGTAGAAGCAGTAGCTAGAGGTTCGCTAGAAAGTAGAAACAGTAGCTGGAGTCTCACTACGAAGTAGAAGCAGTAGCTGGAGGCTCGCTAGAAAGTAGAAGCAGTAGCTGGAGGCTCGCTAGAAAGTAGAAGTGGTAGCTGGAGTCTCACTACGAAGTAGAAGCAGTAGCTAGAGGTTCGCTAGAAAGTAGAAGCAGTAGCTGGAGGCTCGCTAGAAAGTAGAAGCGGTAGCTGGAGTCTTACTACGAAGTAGAAGCAGTAGCTGGAGGCTCGCTAGAAAGTAGAAGCAGTAGCTGGAGGCTCGCTAGAAAGTAGAAGCAGTAGCTGGAGGCTCGCTAGAAAGTAGAAGTGGTAGCTGGAGGTTCGCTAGAAAGTAGAAGTGGTAGCTGGAGGCTCGCTAGAAAGTAGAAGTGGTAGCTGGAGGCTCGTTAGAAAGTAGAAGTGCTAGCTGGAGGCTCGCTAGAAAGTAGAAGTGGTAGCTGGAGGCTCGCTAGAAAGTAGAAGCGGTAGCTGGAGTCTCACTACGAAGTAGAAGCAGTAGCTGGTGGCTCGCTAGAAAGTAGAAGTGGTAGCTGGAGGCTCGCTAGAAAGTAGAAGTGATAGCTGGAGGCTAGCTAGAAAGTAGAAGCAGTAGCTGGAGGCTCACTGGGAAGTAGAAACAGTAGCTGGAGACTCGCTAGAAAGAGGAAGCAGTAGCTGGAGGATCGCTAGAAAGTAGAAGCAGTAGCAGGAGGCTCGCTAGAAAGTAGAAGTGGTAGCTGGAGGCTCGCTAGAAAGAGGAAGCAGTAGCTGGAGGCTCGCTAGAAAGTAGAAGTGCTAGCTGGAGGCTCGCTAGAAAGAGGAAGCAGTAGCAGGAGGCTCGCTAGAAAGTAGAAGTGGTAGCTGGAGGCTCGCTAGAAAGAGGAAGCAGTAGCTGGAGGCTCGCTAGAAAGTAGAAGCAGTAGCTGGAGGCTCGCTAGAAAGTAGAAGTGGTAGCAGGAGTCTCACTACGAAGTAGAAGCAGAAGCTGGAGGCTCGCTAGAAAGTAGAAGCAGTAGCTGAAGGCTCGCTAGAAAGTAGAAGTGGTAGCTGGAGTCTCACTACGAAGTAGAAGCAGTAGTTGGTGGCTCGCTAGAAATTAGAAGCAGTAGCTGGAGGCTCGCTAGAAAGTAGAAGTGGTAGCTGGAGGCTCGCTAGAAAGAGGAAGCAGTAGCTGGAGGCTCGCTAGAAAGTAGAAGTGGTAGCTGGAGGCTTTTGAAATGCGACGATAAGAGAAAACACTATCATCGTTTAGTTACAATGACGTGACACTGCCAGTAATAAGTGACAATGACGTGACATTGCCAGTGACATCAACACAAATGATAATGACAATGATAATAACAAGAAATTGAGTGACAATGACATAAAAAATGTCGTTTATAATATAATTTAATAACGTAATATTCAAACCTGAAAGAAACCATCCATAAATGTGTATAAAACACCAAACTATTCATGAAAGTAACAATTATTTCTCTCGTAAAGGTATTTGCACTATACGAAGGTTGGATGTGTGGCCGAGACGCCAATTACTTTTGGACTTAGCTTGGATACCCTATAAAAAGAGCTCCAGGTTCGACACCCAACTCGATCAGAGTAGTGTTTACTGTAACAGATGCATGTGTCTAAGTTGTATTTAAAGTATTACTAAAATACCTTGATATTTCTAGAAGCGTGAGTACCTTGTAAGGTGTATTACAAATGCGAGTTCAAACATACTCCTATACAATACAATACAAGATCAAAGGCTCAATGACTAATTTCTCTCCAGATGAGAAAATATAACAATTTTTAATGCAGAATGGGCCATAGTCGAGTCAGCCACTAAAACGATGTTATCCCATTGCGAGCCTAGCAATAACTGATCTCAAAGTCTACACTAATCTCTAGCTCAAACGTCTATGTCACTATAAAATGTGCGTTCACAGTCAGTCTACTAAAGTGCGTTCCTAACTAAACTAAACTAAGTGTCTAACATTACTGAGTACCTAACGTCAGCACGGAAAACCTTCTCCCTGTCATTCCACAGGTCCACAAATGAGATTGGACCATAGCCCTAAATGAGATTGGACAATAGCGCTCTGAGCATATTAAAAGCATGAAAGTTGCTTTCTATATAAAAGCTATATTTTGTTTTTAAAAAGTCAATATCAGAATGTATATCGATCTCTTTCCGAGTTGTAATTTTATTTTTCAATAACTTTTGCCTCCGGAGCTAGCCAAGAGATTTATCGTGAAGTTGAGTATTCAAGTTGTAAACTATTTTGTTCAAATCGCATTACGTGTTTTCACTCTAGTTAAAAAGATTGTTTCTATGAATTGACTAGCTGCTACATATCATTAAGAATGTAAATGCAGACTGGATTAATTATGTACACTTAGGGATGGGGGGGGGGGGCGGATAATGTACACAGGTTTATCTTCATGCAGCCTACGCTTGACTGCTTGGATGACGTGTGTACGATGTGTTATCTGTAAATAGACTTTCATACCCTAACAAACATCTGATGCACGTATGGCGTTGGATCACCAAGTTTACATTATGCACATTGTGTATGTGGTAACATTGATACTGTGTTGTGTATAGAACCAACTGTGTATGTGGTAACATTGATACTGTGTTGTGTATAGAACCACCTGTGTATGTGGTAACATTGATACTGTGTTGTGTATAGAACCACGTGTGTATTTTTTGTATTCAGTTCTTACAATATCCCCTACAAGTACAGTATTGTCTGCCCTGGACTTGAAGGACCCAAATCTATAACAATAAAAGATATAGGTATGTGCCAGCGTGCTTCATTTAATGCTTTGAATGGCCCATGTTTTGTATGCTCCTAGTTTTGTATGGCCCATGTTTTGTATGTTCCTAGTTTTGTATGGCCCATGTTTTGTATGTTCCTAGTTTTGTATGGCCCATGTTTTGTATGTTCCTAGTTTTGTATGGCCCATGTTTTGTATGTTTCTTGTTTTAGTATGGCTCACGTTTTGTGCGGCCCTTGTTGTATGCCCCTTGTTTACTATTGGGTAAGTCTGCTACGTAAATACACTTTGTGTGATCTTTTCCCGCTTGACCTTTTAGTTTTGCCTGAAATGACCTTGATCACCCCAACAGTCGCTCTGGTGCTGCTAACTGACTTTGATGTTGAAATGTTATGCTATTTACAATCACACAATAGTTAGTGTCTATCTTGTTGCAGTCGCTAACATTTCCCTTTTTATAGCGTTTAAAAAATGTTTACAAAATCTATACTTAAGGAATAAATATATATTTTTATATTGTATTTTTTATATATTGTTTACGAGTGAGCTTATTGAATGATAAACCCATTTGTGAGCGAATGTTGATGTGTTGAGTATGTCTTTAAATATGTATACAAACCCCTCAATGGATCTTTATTATTGCTTATGTATTATCTCCCCTTGAAATATTGAATAAACATTGTTTCTTAATAATGAGTCATTGTTTTTTGTACTCTTTCCCCCATTGAATGTTTGACCCGTGAAAACAAATGTTGCAGGTTATTGTGTGGCGTAACGTGCCTTTCTCATTTTCTATATTTAGAGCTAGATACTTTGGCGCAAAATATGCATGCATGAAAGGAGCCACAATTGATACCAGTAACACGGAAGATGAATCAGATACGTGTTTGAATAGTGTGTCAGTATAGGGCAAGTGACGCAAGGATAGAAACAGTTCAGAAGTTCAACATTAAGAAAGCTAAATGAAAGTTTCTTGCAATACCAGCGAATAACTTGTGCAATAAAAGCGAATAACTTGTGCAATACCAGCAAATAACTTGTGCAATAAAAGCGAATAACTTGTGCAATAAAAGCGAATAACTTGTGCAATAAAAGCGAATAACTTGTGCAATAAAAGCGAATAACTTGTGCAATAAAAGCGAATAACTTGTGCAATAAAAGCGAATAACTTGAGCAATACCAGCGAATAACTTGTGCAATACCAGCAAATAACTTGTGCAATAAAAGCAAATAACTTGTGCAATACCAGCAAATAACTTGTGCAATAAAAGCGAATAACTTGAGCAATACCAGCGAATAACTTGTGCAATAAAAGCGAATAACTTGTGCAATAAAAGCGAATAACTTGTGCAATACCAGCAAATAACTTGTGCAATACCAGCAAATAACTTGTGCAATACCAGCGAATAACTTGTGCAATAAAAGCGAATAACTTGTGCAATAAAAGCGAATAACTTGTGCAATACCAGCAAATAACTTGTGCAATAAAAGCGAATAACTTGTGCAATACCAGTGAATAACTTGTGCAATAAAAGCGAATAACTTGTGCAATACCAGTGAATAACTTGTGCAATAAAAGCGAATAACTTGTGCAATACCAGTGAATAACTTGTGCAATAAAAGCGAATAACTTGTGCAATACCAGTGAATAACTTGTGCAATACCAGCAAATAACTTGTGCAATACCAGCAAATAACTTGTGCAATACCAGCAAATAACTTGTGCAATACCAGCAAATAACTTGTGCAATAAAAGCGAATAACTTGTGCAATACCAGCAAATAACTTGTGCAATACCAGCAAATAACTTGTGCAATACCAGCAAATAACTTGTGCAATACCAGCGAATAACTTGTGCAATACCAGCGAATAACTTGTGCAATACCAGCGAATAACTTGTGCAATACCAGCGAATAACTTGTGCAATAAAAGCGAATAACTTGTGCAATAAAAGCGAATAACTTGTGCAATAAAAGCGAATAACTTGTGCAATAAAAGCGAATAACTTGAGCAATACCAGCAAATAACTTGTGCAATACCAGCGAATAACTTATCAATAAAAGCGAATAACTTGTGCAATACCAGCGAATAACTTGTGCAATACCAGCAAATAACTTGTGCAATACCAGCGAATAACTTGTGCAATACCAGCGAATAACTTGTGCAATACCAGCGAATAACTTGTGCAATACCAGCGAATAACTTGTGCAATACCAGCGAATAACTTGTGCAATACCAGCAAATAACTTGTGCAATACCAGCAAATAACTTGTGCAATAAAAGCAAATAACTTGTGCAATACCAGCAAATAACTTGTGCAATACCAGCGAATAACTTGTGCAATACCAGCAAATAACTTGTGCAATAAAAGCGAATAACTTGTGCAATACCAGCAAATAACTTGTGCAATACCAGCAAATAACTTGTGCAATACCAGCGAATAACTTGTGCAATACCAGCGAATAACTTGTGCAATAAAAGCGAATAACTTGTGCAATACCAGCAAATAACTTGTGCAATACCAGCGAACAACTTGAGCAATACCAGCAAATAACTTGTGCAATAAAAGCAAATAACTTGTGCAATACCAGCAAATAAATTGTGCAATACCAGCGAATAACTTGTGCAATACCAGCGAATAACTTGTGCAATACCAGCGAATAACTTGTGCAATACCAGCGAATAACTTGTGCAATACCAGCAAATAACTTGTGCAATACCAGCAAATAACTTGTGCAATAAAAGCAAATAACTTGTGCAATACCAGCAAATAACTTGTGCAATACCAGCAAATAACTTGTGCAATAAAAGCAAATAACTTGTGCAATACCAGCAAATAACTTGTGCAATAAAAGCGAATAACTTGTGCAATAAAAGCGAATAACTTGTGCAATACCAGCAAATAACTTGTGCAATACCAGCAAATAACTTGTGCAATAAAAGCGAATAACTTGTGCAATACCAGCAAATAACTTGTGCAATAAAAGCGAATAACTTGTGCAATACCAGCAAATAACTTGTGCAATACCAGTGAATAACTTGTGCAATACCAGCGAATAACTTGTGCAATACCAGCAAATAACTTGTGCAATACCAGCGAATAACTTGTGCAATACCAGCAAATAACTTATGCAATACCAGCAAATAACTTGTGCAATACCAGCGAATAACTTGTGCAATACCAGCAAATAACTTGTGCAATAAAAGCAAATAACTTGTGCAATAAAAGCAAATACCAGCAAATAACTTGTGCAATACCAGCGAATAACTTGTGCAATACCAGCAAATAACTTGTGCAATAAAAGCGAATAACTTGTGCAATACCAGCAAATAACTTGTGCAATACCAGCAAATAACTTGTGCAATACCAGCGAATAACTTGTGCAATACCAGCAAATAACTTGTGCAATACCAGCGAATAACTTGTGCAATACCAGCAAATAACTTGTGCAATACCAGCAAATAACTTGTGCAATACCAGCAAATAACTTGTGCAATACCAGCAAATAACTTGTGCAATACCAGCAAATAACTTGTGCAATACCAGCAAATAACTTGTGCAATACCAGCAAATAACTTGTGCAATAAAAGCGAATAACTTGTGCAATACCAGCAAATAACTTGTGCAATACCAGCAAATAACTTGTGCAATACCAGCGAATAACTTGTGCAATACCAGCAAATAACTTGTGCAATACCAGCGAATAACTTGTGCAATACCAGCAAATAACTTGTGCAATACCAGCAAATAACTTGTGCAATACCAGCAAATAACTTGTGCAATACCAGCAAATAACTTGTGCAATACCAGCAAATAACTTGTGCAATACCAGCAAATAACTTGTGCAATACCAGCAAATAACTTGTGCAATACCAGCAAATAACTTGTGCAATACCAGCAAATAACTTGTGCAATACCAGCGAATAACTTGTGCAATACCAGTGAATAACTTGTGCAATACCAGCAAATAACTTGTGCAATACCAGCAAATAACTTGTGCAATACCAGCGAATAACTTGAGCAATACCAGCAAATAACTTGTGCAATACCAGCAAATAACTTGTGCAATACCAGCAAATAACTTGTGCAATACCAGCGAATAACTTGTGCAATACCAGCAAATAACTTGTGCAATACCAGCAAATAACTTGTGCAATACCAGCAAATAACTTGTGCAATACCAGCAAATAACTTGTGCAATACCAGCAAATAACTTGTGCAATACCAGCAAATAACTTGTGCAATACCAGCGAATAACTTGTGCAATACCAGCGAATAACTTGAGCAATACCAGCAAATAACTTGTGCAATACCAGCAAATAACTTGTGCAATACCAGCAAATAACTTGTGCAATACCAGTGAATAACTTGTGCAATACCAGCAAATAACTTGTGCAATACCAGTGAATAACTTGTGCAATACCAGTGAATAACTTGTGCAATACCAGCAAATAACTTGTGCAATACCAGCAAATAACTTGTGCAATACCAGCAAATAACTTGTGCAATACCAGCGAATAACTTGTGCAATACCAGCAAATAACTTGTGCAATAAAAGCGAATAACTTGAGCAATACCAGCAAATAACTTGTGCAATACCAGCGAATAACTTGAGCAATACCAGCAAATAACTTGTGCAATACCAGCAAATAACTTGTGCGATACCAGTGAATAACTTGTACAATACCAGTGAATAACTTGTGCAATACCAGCAAATAACTTGTGCAATACCAGTGAATAACTTGTGCAATACCAGCAAATAACTTGTACAATACCAGTGAATAACTTGTGCAATACCAGCAAATAACTTGTGCAATACCAGCAAATAACTTGTGCTATACCAGCGAATAACTTGTGCAATAAAAGCAAATAACTTGTGCAATACCAGCAAATAACTTGTGCAATACCAGCAAATAACTTGTGCAATACCAGCAAATAACTTGTGCAATAAAAGCAAATAACTTGTGCAATACCAGCAAATAACTTGTGCAATACCAGCAAATAACTTGTGCAATAAAAGCGAATAACTTGTGCAATAAAAGCGAATAACTTGTGCAATACCAGCAAATAACTTGTGCAATACCAGCAAATAACTTGTGCAATACCAGCGAATAACTTGTGCAATAAAAGCAAATAACTTGTGCAATACCAGCAAATAACTTGTGCAATACCAGCAAATAACTTGTGCAATACCAGCAAATAACTTGTGCAATAAAAGCAAATAACTTGTGCAATACCAGCAAATAACTTGTGCAATACCAGCAAATAACTTGTGCAATAAAAGCGAATAACTTGTGCAATAAAAGCGAATAACTTGTGCAATAAAAGCGAATAACTTGTGCAATAAAAGCGAATAACTTGTGCAATAAAAGCGAATAACTTGTGCAATAAAAGCGAATAACTTGAGCAATACCAGCGAATAACTTGTGCAATACCAGCAAATAACTTGTGCAATAAAAGCAAATAACTTGTGCAATACCAGCAAATAACTTGTGCAATAAAAGCGAATAACTTGAGCAATACCAGCGAATAACTTGTGCAATAAAAGCGAATAACTTGTGCAATAAAAGCGAATAACTTGTGCAATACCAGCAAATAACTTGTGCAATACCAGCAAATAACTTGTGCAATACCAGCGAATAACTTGTGCAATAAAAGCGAATAACTTGTGCAATAAAAGCGAATAACTTGTGCAATACCAGCAAATAACTTGTGCAATAAAAGCGAATAACTTGTGCAATACCAGCAAATAACTTGTGCAATAAAAGCGAATAACTTGTGCAATACCAGCAAATAACTTGTGCAATACCAGCAAATAACTTGTGCAATACAAGCGAATAACTTGTGCAATAAAAGCGAATAACTTGTGCAATACCAGCGAATAACTTGTGCAATACCAGCAAATAACTTGTGCAATAAAAGCGAATAACTTGTGCAATAAAAGCGAATAACTTGTGCAATAAAAGCGAATAACTTGTGCAATAAAAGCGAATAACTTGAGCAATACCAGCAAATAACTTGTGCAATACCAGCGAATAACTTGTGCAATAAAAGCGAATAACTTGTGCAATACCAGCGAATAACTTGTGCAATACCAGCAAATAACTTGTGCAATACCAGCGAATAACTTGTGCAATACCAGCGAATAACTTGTGCAATAAAAGCGAATAAATTGTGCAATACCAGCAAATAACTTGTGCAATACCAGCAAATAACTTGTGCAATACCAGCGAATAACTTGTGCAATACCAGCGAATAACTTGTGCAATACCAGCAAATAACTTGTGCAATACCAGCGAATAACTTGTGCAATACCAGCGAATAACTTGTGCAATAAAAGCGAATAAATTGTGCAATACCAGCAAATAACTTGTGCAATACCAGCAAATAACTTGTGCAATACCAGCGAATAACTTGAGCAATACCAGCAAATAACTTGTGCAATAAAAGCAAATAACTTGTGCAATACCAGCAAATAACTTGTGCAATACCAGCGAATAACTTGTGCAATACCAGCGAATAACTTGTGCAATAAAAGCGAATAACTTGTGCAATACCAGCAAATAACTTGTGCAATACCAGCAAATAACTTGTGCAATACCAGCGAATAACTTGTGCAATACCAGCGAATAACTTGTGCAATAAAAGCGAATAACTTGTGCAATACCAGCAAATAACTTGTGCAATACCAGCGAATAACTTGAGCAATACCAGAAAATAACTTGTGCAATAAAAGCAAATAACTTGTGCAATACCAGCAAATAACTTGTGCAATACCAGCAAATAACTTGTGCAATACCAGCGAATAACTTGTGCAATACCAGCGAATAACTTGTGCAATAAAAGCGAATAACTTGTGCGATACCAGCAAATAACTTGTGCAATACCAGCGAATAACTTGTGCAATACCAGCAAATAACTTGTGCAATACCAGCGAATAACTTGTGCAATACCAGCGAATAACTTGTGCAATACCAGCAAATAACTTGTGCAATACCAGCAAATAACTTGTGCAATACCAGCAAATAACTTGTGCAATACCAGCAAATAACTTGTGCAATACCAGCGAATAACTTGTGCAATACCAGCGAATAACTTGTGCAATAAAAGCGAATAACTTGTGCGATACCAGCAAATAACTTTTGCAATACCAGCGAATAACTTGTGCAATACCAGCAAATAACTTGTGCAATACCAGCGAATAACTTGTGCAATACCAGCGAATAACTTTTGCAATACCAGCGAATAACTTGTGCAATACCAGCGAATAACTTGTGCAATACCAGCAAATAACTTGTGCAATACCAGCAAATAACTTGTGCAATACCAGCAAATAACTTGTGCAATAAAAGCGAATAACTTGTGCAATACCAGCAAATAACTTGTGCAATACCAGCAAATAACTTGTGCAATAAAAGCGAATAACTTGTGCAATACCAGCAAATAACTTGTGCAATAAAAGCGAATAACTTGTGCAATACCAGCAAATAACTTGTGCAATACCAGTGAATAACTTGTGCAATACCAGCGAATAACTTGTGCAATACCAGCAAATAACTTGTGCAATACCAGCGAATAACTTGAGCAATACCAGCAAATAACTTGTGCAATACCAGCAAATAACTTGTGCAATACCAGCGAATAACTTGTGCAATACCAGCAAATAACTTGTGCAATACCAGCAAATAACTTGTGCAATACCAGCAAATAACTTGTGCAATACCAGCAAATAACTTGTGCAATACCAGCAAATAACTTGTGCAATACCAGCAAATAACTTGTGCAATACCAGCAAATAACTTGTGCAATACCAGCGAATAACTTGAGCAATACCAGCAAATAACTTGTGCAATACCAGCAAATAACTTGTGCAATACCAGCAAATAACTTGTGCAATACCAGTGAATAACTTGTGCAATACCAGCGAATAACTTGTGCAATACCAGCAAATAACTTGTGCAATACCAGCGAATAACTTGTGCAATACCAGCAAATAACTTGTGCAATAAAAGCAAATAACTTGTGCAATAAAAGCAAATAACTTGTGCAATACCAGCAAATAACTTGTGCAATACCAGCGAATAACTTGTGCAATACCAGCAAATAACTTGTGCAATACCAGCGAATAACTTGTGCAATACCAGCAAATAACTTGTGCAATACCAGCAAATAACTTGTGCAATACCAGCGAATAACTTGTGCAATACCAGCAAATAACTTGTGCAATACCTGCAAATAACTTGTGCAATACCAGCGAATAACTTGTGCAATACCAGCAAATAACTTGTGCAATACCAGCAAATAACTTGTGCAATACCAGCAAATAACTTGTGCAATACCAGCAAATAACTTGTGCAATACCAGCAAAAAACTTGTGCAATACCAGCAAATAACTTGTGCAATACCAGCAAATAACTTGTGCAATACCAGTGAATAACTTGTACAATACCAGTGAATAACTTGTGCAATACCAGCAAATAACTTGTGCAATACCAGCAAATAACTTGTGCAATACCAGCGAATAACTTGTGCAATACCAGTGAATAACTTGTGCAATACCAGCAAATAACTTGTGCAATACCAGCAAATAACTTGTGCAATACCAGCGAATAACTTGAGCAATACCAGCAAATAACTTGTGCAATACCAGCAAATAACTTGTGCAATACCAGCGAATAACTTGTGCAATACCAGCAAATAACTTGTGCAATACCAGCAAATAACTTGTGCAATACCAGCAAATAACTTGTGCAATACCAGCAAATAACTTGTGCAATACCAGCAAATAACTTGTGCAATACCAGCAAATAACTTGTGCAATACCAGCGAATAACTTGAGCAATACCAGCAAATAACTTGTGCAATACCAGCAAATAACTTGTGCAATACCAGCAAATAACTTGTGCAATACCAGTGAATAACTTGTGCAATACCAGCAAATAACTTGTGCAATACCAGTGAATAACTTGTGCAATACCAGTGAATAACTTGTGCAATACCAGCAAATAACTTGTGCAATACCAGCAAATAACTTGTGCAATACCAGCAAATAACTTGTGCAATACCAGCGAATAACTTGTGCAATACCAGCAAATAACTTGTGCAATAAAAGCGAATAACTTGAGCAATACCAGCAAATAACTTGTGCAATACCAGCGAATAACTTGAGCAATACCAGCAAATAACTTGTGCAATACCAGCAAATAACTTGTGCGATACCAGTGAATAACTTGTACAATACCAGTGAATAACTTGTGCAATACCAGCAAATAACTTGTGCAATACCAGTGAATAACTTGTGCAATACCAGCAAATAACTTGTACAATACCAGTGAATAACTTGTGCAATACCAGCAAATAACTTGTGCAATACCAGCAAATAACTTGTGCAATACCAGCAAATAACTTGTGCAATACCAGCGAATAACTTGTGCAATAAAAGCAAATAACTTGTGCAATACCAGCAAATAACTTGTGCAATACCAGCAAATAACTTGTGCAATACCAGCGAATAACTTGTGCAATAAAAGCAAATAACTTGTGCAATACCAGCAAATAACTTGTGCAATACCAGCAAATAACTTGTGCAATACCAGCAAATAACTTGTGCAATAAAAGCAAATAACTTGTGCAATAAAAGCAAATAACTTGTGCAATACCAGCAAATAACTTGTGCAATACCAGCAAATAACTTGTGCAATAAAAGCAAATAACTTGTGCAATACCAGCAAATAACTTGTGCAATAAAAGCAAATAACTTGTGCAATACCAGCAAATAACTTGTGCAATACCAGCAAATAACTTGTGCAATACCAGCAAATAACTTGTGCAATAAAAGCAAATAACATGAGCAATACCAGCGAATAACTTGTGCAATAAAAGCAAATAACTTGTGCAATACCAGCAAATAACTTGTGCAATACCAGCAAATAACTGTGCAATACCAGCGAATAACTTGAGCAATACCAGTGAATAACTTGTACAATACCAGTGAATAACTTGTGCAATACCAGTGAATAACTTGTGCAATACCAGCGAATAACTTGTGCAATACCAGCAAATAACTTGTGCAATACCAGCGAATAACTTGTGCAATACCAGCAAATAACTTGTGCAATAAAAGCGAATAACTTGAGCAATACCAGCAAATAACTTGTGCAATACCAGCAAATAACTTGTGCAATACCAGCGAATAACTTGTGCAATACCAGCAAATAACTTGTGCAATACCAGCGAATAACTTGTACAATACCAGTGAATAACTTGTACAATACCAGTGAATAACTTGTACAATACCAGTGAATAACTTGTGCAATACCAGCAAATAACTTGTGCAATACCAGTGAATAACTTGTACAATACCAGTGAATAACTTGTGCAATCCCAGCAAATAACTTGTACAATACCAGTGAATAACTTGTGCAATACCAGCAAATAACTTGTGCAATAAAAGCAAATAACTTGTGCAATACCAGCAAATAACTTGTGCAATACCAGCAAATAACTTGTGCAATACCAGCAAATAACTTGTGCAATACCAGCAAATAACTTGTGCAATACCAGCAAATAACTTGTACAATACCAGCAAATAACTTGTGCAATACCAGTGAATAACTTGTGCAATACCAGCAAATAACTTGTGCAATACCAGCAAATAACTTGTGCAATACCAGCAAATAACTTGTGCAATACCAGTGAATAACTTGTGCAATACCAGCAAATAACTTGTGCAATACCAGCAAATAACTTGTGCAATACCAGTGAATAACTTGTGCAATACCAGCAAATAACTTGTGCAATACCAGCAAATAACTTGTGCAATACCAGCAAATAACTTGTGCAATAAAAGCAAATAACTTGTGCAATACCAGTGAATAACTTGTACAATACCAGCAAATAACTTGTGCAATACCAGCAAATAACTTGTGCAATACCAGCGAATAACTTGTGCAATACCAGCAAATAACTTGTGCAATACCAGTGAATAACTTGTGCAATACCAGCAAATAACTTGTGCAATACCAGCAAATAACTTGTGCAATACCAGCAAATAACTTGTGCAATACCAGCGAATAACTTGTGCAATAAAAGCGAATAACTTGTGCAATAAAAGCGAATAACTTGTGCAATAAAAGCGAATAACTTGTGCAATACCAGCAAATAACTTGTGCAATACCAGCGAATAACTTGTGCAATAAAAGCGAATAACTTGTGCAATAAAAGCGAATAACTTGTGCGATAAAAGCGAATAACTTGTGCAATAAAAGCGAATAACTTGTGCAATACCAGCAAATAACTTGTGCAATACCAGCGAATAACTTGTGCAATAAAAGCGAATAACTTGTGCAATAAAAGCGAATAACTTGTGCGATACCAGTGAATAACTTGTGCTATACCAGTGAATAACTTGTGCGATACCACGAAACTGTATGAGCGACAAACTTAAGAACACGATATCATATGATTTTTTTAATTTTTAAATGTATTTTTTATACAGGGAACTATCGGAATATACTCAAGATAAAAAGTAACTTTTCTTTTTTTCTCTAACTTTTCATTTACCCCAATCCAGGTACACCTACGGATCTTTATCATTAAACTCCATTTGAATAACGGCTTGAGAGGTGGAAGTCCTCTCTTGCAAAAGCCCCTGGACAGAAACCCTGAAACTATGCGTAGTGTGTGTCACCATACAGGTCAAGAACTTGTGGTTTGCCAGACCTGTTGAGACGGAGATTAGCTTGGAAGATCCCAAAGAAAAAACGAGACACTGTTACCTCTTTCTCCCCGCAGCGAGGGCACCATGAGTCAAAGTTTGGTCTGAGACGTGCAAAGTCTGAGCTAAACAGTGGCCCGTTCTGCACTCTGCTATAGTGGCTAGCTCATGCCTGAGTTGAGCTGTAGTCACCCCCGTCTTGCACTCTGCTATAATAGCTAGCTCATGCCTGAGTTGAGCTGTAGTCACCCCCGTCTTGCACCAGCTTCATGAAAGACCGTCTCAAGGAGCTTTGGATCTTTGCTGGGAACCTAACTTACTGTTCCTTGTTTACTTGCTCAGGGCAATAGTTAGCTTGTTTACCAAATGACTTTCAGTGTAGGGCGCTAGTGACTTTAGCTGAGCGGCTCTCAAACTGAGACTCGCAATTATTAGAGAAGAGAAGCCCTCAGATGACTTAGTGCTACATAGAGAGAAATATCGATAATAGCGGACAACACCTCTTAGCAGAACAGAATATAATGGCGCAAGAAGTGAAGAAGTCAGAAACTTTTCCGGTGTAGGGGACGGGGAAAACAATGTATGAGAAGCTCTCCTGAAATGATTGAAAGGTTATAGACAATAAACAGTCCCGAGAATGATACGTGACCTTATGTTTAGATCTCCACACCTGATGAACAGTCTTTCAGGTTTGTATCTTAGCTTTGAGACTATGGTCTGACTAAATATTTACTGCCCCCTCAAAGACTACCACGTACATGTTTGAAAAGCTTTTAGAGAGTTGGAGAGTAAACTATTACCACTTGTTATGCTCATGTATGTTGAGTAGTTTCCTTGCCTCCAACTCATTAAAATGAAATAAAATAGCTCCGAATTAGTTGATTAGCTGCATCATAGTCAAAACATTCAAGAAAACAGCATAAGAAATAGAGTTTGTGTTTCTAAACAAACTTAGAGAGATCCACGAATGGCGTGAAAGGGACCACATTATGAACTCCTTTAATTAAGGATACTATAATGGTTGTCTAGAAGTCAAAAAGTTCAAACTGCTCAAGTGAAGATGAAAATATTGCCACCAGCCTTGTAGTTATTCCGAGGACGGCTCGAAAATTGGATGAAAATTCTGTCTTGTTTTTGTTGTGTGCTTTGCTAATTTATTAGCGGCCCCCGAAAGGGGAAAAGACGCTATTAGTTTTGTGTGAAATGTCTGTCCGTCTGTCCGTCTGTCCGTCCGTCCCGTTTAGATCTCGTAAACAAGAAAAGATATTGAAAATCCGACACCACAATATTTTAGACTTTAGACCATTCAAAGTTCTGATGCAACGGATCCTTTTCTTTTTCTGAAAGCGAAAAATCTTTTTTTTTTAATTAGTTATGCAAGCAGTTTTTAAAGAGAAAAAGCTAATTAGTATGCATTATAAGTTAGACCTAATTTAAAACGAATAGTAATCTTGTAAATGTCATTTTCCTAAAATCGTAAAAAAGTAGATTAATTTTCCCGATTAAGAGATTGAGCGTTTCAAAACAATTAGCGGTGGCTGAGCGGTAAAGCGCTTGGCTTCCGAACCGGGGCCCCGGTTTCGAATCCTGGTGAAGACTGGGATTTTCAACTTTAGAATCTTTGGGCGTCTGAGTCCACTCAGCTCTATTGGGTACCTGACATAAGTTGGGGAAAAGTAAAGGCGGTTGGTCGTTGTGCTGGCTACATGACACCCTCGTTAACCGTAGGCCACAAAAACAGATTAACTTTACATCATCTGCCCTATAGACCACAAGGTCTGAAAGGAGAACTGGTTAGGCCAGGTTCACATCTAACTTTGCATTCACTTTCACCTATCCTTTGATCTGCTGGACCGTTGGGGCACTACACAAGATCTGTTAACCTTCTTTCTCCATTCTTATCTCCCATTTGTCTTTGATATAATTTCATTCGGATGTTCTTTCTGAAAATTTTGAAGCCTACCTGGGTCTACCTCTTCGGGGGCCGATTTTGAGTTTGGGTTTCCACACAAACTGTCTTTTGTAACCTTGTTTCATTTTAAGTTATTTAAAAAAGACATTTTTCATGTATCTATAATATAAAGCAGAAAATAAGGCGTATGTATGTATATATGTATGTATGTATGTATGTATGTATGTATGTATGTATGTATGTATGTAGCATGGCATGGGCGTAGCCAGAAGGGGTAGGGGTTGAACCCCCCCCTCCCAAAAAAAAAATGAAATCCCCCACCCCGCAGGGGGGAGATCGGAATTTGGTGACTGATTTTTTGCTTTGATTTTGATTATTTTAGGTGAGATTTTAATACTAAACCATCACTTGCCCCAGCACAACCAAGGGGGTTTTGAGCTTAAAACCCCTACCAGGAGGTTTTGAGTGCAAAACCCCCTATCAGGGGGGGCGTGTTCGAGTTTAAAACCCCTTACCAGGGGAGTTTAAGTTTAAAAGAGTTTTGCAGTTAAATCCCTCTCTTCTATTAAAACAAAACAAATTCCAAGAGCACAGCTAAGGAATATTTTTATTTTAAAACTCCCGCCAAAATTTACGATAAACCCCCTCTTCAATATAAAAAAAGCAAACTACACACTCAAAATTCTATGAGGGTAGCCAAAGGGGTTTTGAGTTTACACCCCCTCCCCTTTCTTCAGTAGGGTTTGAAGCTAAAAAATACCTCTTCAAAATAAAAAAAAGCAAATTACTCACTCTAAAATCTATGAGCGTAGCCAACCGGGTTTTGAGTTTAAACCCCACTACCAGCGGGGTTTGAAGCTAAAAAATACATCTTCAGTGTAAGAATAAAATCAAATTACGCACTTAAAATGCTATGATCGTTGTCAAAAGGAGTTTTGAGTTTAAACCCCCCTCAGAGGGTGTGACAAGTCAAAAGCTTGCTGTCAGAGTCACTCAAACTTATCACAGCATTAATTATATTTTATCATTATTTATTTATTTTATTTTAATTATTTCCTCGTCCTATCCCCAATTTCTTCACCCGCCCCACCTTTTCCTCTTCAGGCTAGACTTACTCCACCACCTTGGAGATAACTAGGCCACGGCTTTCACTTATATCGCCTTGATCGGGGAAAGATAACCACACAGTCTCTTTGGTCTTACCCGCCGGGTGTCTGAAGGTCGCAGTAGACACCACCTTGGGTGGAATGCAAGTCATCTCTCTTCCCCCCCCCCCCCCCATCTCCCACGTCTCTCTTTGATCAAAGAGATCACTCGGGTCAACACGACTCTTGACACTCCAAGTTGCGACTCCCATCTCGTGTCATATTCACCCACGTGAGAGAAAATCCTCAGGCCTATCGCATTTACTGTTTCCGCTCACCTTTTCCAGGCATATATAAGTAGAATAAGGCGGAACAGACACTCTCTCATTTCTCATTCTAGCTGAGCAATTGAGTCTGGACTACTTCATTTATTCTTACTCTTAGAGGAATACCTGGTGGTAAGCCGAACTTAATAACAGTTCCATCTTAATTACATTGTGTATATTTCTCACTGGATATTATCATGTGTATTTTATTATTTCACTTATATTTAATTAGTGCATTGTGTATTTCTCACTGTCGTACGTAGAAAACATAAACATGTCCTATGTATGTATTTATGTATTGCATTAATCTATTAATGCTACGTTGCTCAATTGATCGTTGATGCAACCATGTATATATTTGTACATCCATTTTATTTCCTTTATCTCGGCTGACCGCCTTGATAATTTTACTAGCACACTAATACTGCGCTTAGAAAAGAGATATGAATTATCCCCCCTTTAATCATTCTACTTTGACGAGAGTTGCGCCCTTGAACGGACGCTCTCCTCATTCAAGCTCGCTCCTTTGTTCATGACCGACGGCCATGTGTAAACAATAGCGTCATGGTCGCTGACCAGCGTCCGCCCCCGCCCCTTTCCTCTTTCCACTTGTGTTGTTAATTTGAGATTATTATTTCACATTTTATGTACATTTTTATATTGCTACTATCAGCCATCTATTTTCCAAATGCCATTTGTTATCATCTCCCCATTGTGCTCAAAAGCAATTTTACCAATCTGACGAATGCACCTCAGTCGAGGGCATCGATAAGATGCATGAGAGACATGTCCTAACTTGTCTTTATTTATCCGCAGCTTCCCTCAGGTGTCTGCCTATTTACTTGCCTATTTGTTTGGATCACCTGCCTATTGCCTTCGTATTTAGTGCCATTCAGCACTGCACTCCTGCCTACTTATTATTGAGAATCATCTACTGCCTACTTGGATCTACTCAACGATTTACTTGGTGCTATCGGCTCTACTTGCCTGCCTATTTGACAGTCCTTTTGTCAACCCATTAGGCACGACGTCCCTATAGACCCAGAGTTTGTGCGAGACGTCATAGCTCCGCCCGAACTTCGTAACTCACTGGACTTATCCTGTTAACTACGCTGCCCACGGCAGATCAGCTCTGCCCGCAGTACCCTTGTGCCCACGGTAGCCGGCCATCCGCCCTACTGTGCCCACTACAGATATCAGAACTTTGGATTGAGACTCCACAAGAACTGTATCACCGGCGTCCCTCTACCCGCTAGAGTGCCACCTCCAGCTGCAGAACCTCAAGCCAGGACACAGCCAGCTGCGAGTCAAGCAGGACAACCAGCTAAGTTCAGAAGACAAAGTGACATACTCTCTTATTAAATGCAAGAGTGATGATTAAATATAGTATTGATTAGTTGAGGTAGGGTTAGGATTAGAGATAGATGCAAACTCTCCCCCTTTTTATTCTTCTATGTAAATATTTATTTAAATAAATATTCTTCAATTTTAACTTTTGTATCTCTCTTTCATTGCTTGTCTCGTTGCGTGCCTGCTCCTAATTTATATGCTGACGGGTTGGCGTGTGATAATTTCAAAAATAATTATCCCCTAGCATTAAACGCGCCAAACACACGTCACTTTCGCTAACCTGTCACAGAGGGGTTTCATGCAAAACAAAAAATACCTCTTCAATATAAACAAGATTACAAAGAGTTTGTGTTGCCACACAAACTCAGAGGCGGGCCCTGTGGGAGACGGATCCCTGTCGGATCCGCATATTCGGAAGGAATATTCAAGACGTGATTTTGTTTTGATTGTTAAAAGTAATAATGTTTTAAAGATTCATTTGGCGTTGTAAATTTTTTTTTTAAACGTAAAATCTCCAGCTGGTCGACGGAGGATGGCATCGAGCAGGGTATGAAACCGAGAACGTATCAGTCCTGCGCGCTAACCGCACCACCAGGCATTGCTATTAACCTAATGACAAACTGGTTACAAACTAATAGCCTATTTTTGATAATATACCTACACATTACGGAATGACAACTACCGGATATGTACAATATGTTAGAAGAGCGATTTTAGATAATCTTTTGGTATTGAGCATTTTCATGTAAATGGAACTAGAATGAGGATGTTAATCTACTTAAATTAAACTTCTAATTTAGCACTCTCAATATATATTTCTATTGGTTCTAGATATAAAATATGTATTTGGGATAATGTAGATGTAATTTAGATAAGATGTCTGTTAAAAAAAACACTAGGTAATTAATTAATAGACTAATCGCAATATTAAATTTTAAAATAGATTTTTTTAGTATTTTATAACATTGCAATATTGACATATTGACAATCTAGACTTTAGAAATAAAAATCTACACCTTAAGTCTAGAAATTAAAATTATAGATCTTGATATAGTCTAAATCATGGCTGTCTGGTAGTGCGGTTTGCGCGCTAGACTGTTGTTTGGATTCATCGATGCTCCCAGATTCAAACTCTGCCTGCTCCCATCCCCCGTCGTCCTACGGGAGGTTTGGACTACAACTCTGAAGGAACATCAGAAACATGTAAAACAACAAACATTCTAAACTAGACCAAGAAATTCTAGATCTAGATTCTACAATGATTTTAATTAGAACTTAAATCTAAATCTAGTTTTAAAAATCTAGCTCTAGTGTAAAAAAAATCTAGATCTAGTGTAAAAAATCTAGCTCTAGTGTAAAAATAAATCTAGATTACAAATCTAAATTATGTCTTTTTAAAATGCGAGTCACATTACGAGGTTTAATAAACATTACTATACCGAGTTGTTTTAGCATCTATTTAAAGAATTTATTCCATATGACGTCAAAGGAAAAAAAAAACACTACTTCACACGGCCTAGTAAGACTAAAACATGTCATCTATACGAGCAGCTCCTCGAGGGTTCATAGACATTGGTGCACCGAGTGAGATCTTTTAGCATTTCATTTGATGGGCTAGTTAGACTAAATATGTATATACCATATATATAAAAGGATTAAATACGCTTTTTTTTGTTTTGTCTGTCAGTCTGTCTGTCCGTCATGTTAATAGCGAGAAAAAAAAAGACTAAAAGCTACTGAAAATCTGATTTAAATTTAATTTCCCTTCCGAAACATCGCATTAGTTTAAAGTTTCTATAATAGATTGTTCCGGATGTTTATATATTTATAGTGAGAGAAAATAAGAATTTCAGATTAATCAAATACCGTTAATAAAATTTGTGGGATGGTCTGTTATGAAAATTAGATGTACCATAGCCTTATGGAGAGATTTTCAAACCATACTTTGGTGTAAGAAAGTTATTTTCCTTAAAAATCGGAACATAATATTAACGATAATTAGATTTTCTAACGTTTTAGCTAGAAAGTTAAATGTAGTGTAAGAGAGAAGTGCGATTTTACAAAAAAATAGAGTTAAAATATTTTCATTAAAAAATTCGGAACAACCAATTTTCGTAAATGAGAAAATCATTTGTTTTATTTATTAGAAGAGGGATTTCAAACATTTATTAGCGTTACTATATTTTTCTTATAAAATTCGGATCATTTTTGGCGACGATTTGTAAGAAGATTAAGGTAATGTAGGTCGATTTCTTTTCGAAACAAAATCCGGAACATTCTTTACCGATTAAACAACTTTTATTATGTTTCAGTAGGAAAATTAATTGTAAAATAAGTCTGAAAAGTGATTTTAAATAATCGTTTCTAGTAAATTACTTTCTTATTTTAAAATCCTGAACAACCTACTGTCGATATTTTTGAAAAAATAAAGTCATTTGACATAAAGTTGTTTAAGTTACAAATTCGGAACAATTGATATTGATAAATAAACTATAGTGACGTAGTGTCAAAGAGTATAAGTGTAATATTATTTAATTATGCGATTTCAAACAATCATTTGACATAATTTATTTTTTATAAAACAATATCCGGAACAACCTTATAGTTAATGAAATATAAATCAGTATAGATATTTTTATTTAGCATTTATATGCTATTTACATTAAAAAACCGGAACAATATATTGAAGATCATGTGTTTCTTGCAACGTTTAAGCATGGAAATAAAATCTAATATAAGTTAGAAGAGCAAACAAATATTCGTTGGCATTGATTTGTTTTTCACAAAACATCTGAACAATCTATTATAGATTCTTAAAACTATTGCAATATTTCTGAATGAAAAATTAAAGGTTAAATCAGACTTACAATAGCCTTTAGTGTTATTTGTTAATCTAATCATGACGGACAGACCGACCAACAGACAAAACGCACAAAAATAACCTTCTTTTATTCGGATGGGGGCACTAAACAAAAAATAAATGAAATATAATTTTTATAAAAAAGTTTAAGGAATTGGTTTAGCACCTGATCCTGTTGCGACGTCACGCTACTGCATGAAAGTCATTGCCTCCCTTACATTTACGTAATTGTTTTAGAATTGGTGTATTTTTATGAAAAAATCGCTTGCATAATTAATTTTATAAATTAAACAGTTTGCTTTTAGAAAACCAAAAGTAGCCGTTGTACCCAAACTTTTCAAGCCGCATTTAATGAGTAAATAATATTTTTCATATCTCTTCTAGTTTTCGAGATCTGAATGTGACAGACGGACAAACGGACAGACGGACATTTTGCACAAACCTAATAGCGGCTTTTTCCCCTTACGGGGGCCGCTAAAAAAGCAAATTGCACACTAACATTATTTGAGCGTAGCAAATCCAATTGGGGGTTTTGAGTTTAAACCCCTAACCTACAGATGGCTTTTTTTAAAGTTTAAAACCCCTCCAGTCGTCTCCAGATGGTTTTGAGTTTAAGATTTCCCTACAGAGCATTTTGGGGTGGAAAACCTCTATCTACAATATTATTCTAAAGCAAATTACAGTTACTAAATTGTATTACCGTAGCTAAATGGGGTTTTGAATTTTAAAAAAAAAAAAGACTTCCAGGTATTTTTTTAGTTTAAACACCCAACAGATGATTTTGACGATAAAACTTCCCTTTTCGATATAAAATCTAAAGCAAACTACAGTTACTTAATACCAAGAGCGTATTCAAGAGAGGTTACACATTTCTACCAGTGGTGGGGCTTCATGAATAAAGTGAAGTGGATAGTCATCTGCCGAAATTGAAAAATACTTAATGTGGCTCAACTAAGATGGCTAAGATAGATTTTAGGAGTCTGTTATAGAGATCGGGTCTAAATCAAGGAATTCCTAAGCCTAACTGGGAGTCGACACCTTAGTAAGATTGTGACAGAGAGTCGCATGAGGTTTGAGGGACATGTTCTCCGACAAAACGAATTACGCATAAGAAGAGTTGCGATGACATCCTAGTACAACTTGGAACCACACATTCATGGAGGTCCCCAGAGCAGGTGGGAAGAGGCTTCAGACATTACCAGTGACAGATTTTTGTGGAAACAGCTTGAATGCAAATGCGCCGAACGGCGCGGGAGAGTCAAAGTCACTAAGAATAGCACATTAGTTTTTGAAAAAAGAAAACTTTTTAATAGCGGGAAAATGCACTGTAGATACCTCAGAATATGCATTTCGTAGGCTTTCAATACCAGAAATAGTCATTGGCGGCGGGGCTCCGCTCTGCGATGGGGAACTGCTAGCGCTCCCCCAGACCCTCTTGCTAGCAGTGGCGTGGATTCTACAATGTTTGTACTAAATCCAGGAAGAACCTATTCTAGGGCACAATAAACGTCTTTCGATAGAATGAAGGTTAAGAGTGTAATTAAGATTATGTACACACATACACACACATAAATACATATTAATGTTTTTTTCGCTGGGGGAAGGGGGTGGAGAAAAAATTCCCTCCAAACCCCCCCCCCGAAAAAAAATCCTGGCTACGCCCATGGTATGTATGTATGTATGTATATATATATATATATATATATATATATATATATATATATATATATATATATATATATATATATATATATGTTTCAAATAGAAATCCAAACCGTTTGACCAATCTTTATGAAACTTGCCATAAATGTTCCTTTGGTACTGACTGGAACCGTGACGTATGTATAGTAGCCCTAAAACAAACTTAAGACCCTCAAAAAAAAGTTGCCAACACTATAAAAGTATTTCTATTTCATTGAAATAGGCCATGTTTAGATCTAGATCTAATTTTAAGAACTACCCTTTGCACAGATTGTTTTTACTTCGACACAAGAAAATTACAAAATATAGTCTATTGATTTCATTATTTAATAAAATTAAGCTTCAAATATCTTTCAAAAGCATTTTTACATAAATTCGTTCCTTATATCTGCTAATTTAGAGGTCCTGACGTACATTATTTCATTAGACAAGACCGAAATGTTCCATATCTCTCTATTCCTAGGTCTAATTCAACTCTAAGATGATAGAACTTCTCTTCACAAAGATAGTTTTATAGTTTACCATGTGAACATACTAATTATAGTCCATTCATTTAATATTTTAATCAAATTAATCTTCAAATTTGTTATTCTAAAGCATTTTTCATACATTCGTTCAATATAGCTGCGAAGCCGTGTTGACATACATTTTAATAGTTCCATTCATGAGTGGCGTACACATAACAACCGTTTCATTCATTCCTTCATTAGAGAAGAAAGAAATGTCACGCATGCGCATTAGTGAAGGTTCCACGCACGCGCAGAACGAAATCTATCCAAGCCAATATTTAACTCTAAATCTATCTTTAACTCTAGATCTGATTCAAAGATGATATATCTACTTTATACTTTGACACAAGAACCTACAAAATAAAGCCCATTCATTTCATATTTTAAACAAGATTACAAAGAGAGTTTGTGTTACACAAACTTAGAGGCGGCCCCCGTCGAAGTCGGATCCCTGTCGGATCTGCATATTCGCAAATAATATTCAAGAGGTGATTTAATTTTGATGGTCAAAAGTAATAATTTTTACACTTTAAGTTTAGAAATTGAAATTCTACATCTTAATCTTGTCTATTTTAGTCTTAACTAGATCTAGAAATTCTAGATCTAGACTCTAAAATAATTTTAATTAGAATATAAATCCAGATCTAGATATACTGTAATAAAAATCTAGATCTAGTTTAAAAAATCTAGATTAGATCTAAATCAAGATATTCCTTTTTTAAACGCGAGTTACATAACGAGGCTTAATAAACATTACTATACCGAGTTCTTTTTTCATTTCATTTGAAGAATTAATTCCATATAACGTCAGAGGGAAAAAAAATACGTCACAAGGCCTAGCTAGACTAAAAATCGCATTCATCATTACGAGCCATTTATCGAGTGTTCATAGACATTGGTGCACCGAGTGCGTTCTTTAAGTATTTCATTTAAAGAATTCATTCCATATGACGTCAAAGGAAAAAAAACACTACGTCACACGGCCTAGCTAGAATAAAAATCGCCTTCATCATTACGAGCCATTTATCGAGTGTTCATAGACATTGGTGCACCGAGTGCGTTCTTTTAACATTTCTTTTAAAGAATTCATTCCATATGACGTCAAAGGAAAAAAAAACACTACGTCACACGGCCTAGCTAGAATAAAAATCACCGTCATCATTACGAGCCATTTATAGAGTGTTCATAGACATTGGTGCACCGAGTGCGTTCTTTTAACATTTCTTTTAAAGAATTCATTCCATATGACGTCAAAGAAAAAAAAACACTACGTCACACGGCCTAGCTAGACTAAAAATCACCTTCATCAATACGAGCCATTTATCGAGTGTTCATAGACATTGGTGCACCGAGTGCGTTCTTTTAACATTACATTTAAAGAGTTCATTCATATGACGTCAAAGAAAAAAAAATTCCATTACCTCACAATAGGCTAGTACCGGTACCCTAAAAAATGTCTTTATTTACACGAGATATTTGACGAGGGTTCATATACATTGGTGCAGTGAGTTCTAATAGAATTTATTTAAAGAGGATCAAAGCCGCATTGTTTTTGCGTTTTGTCTGTCAGTCGGTCTGTCCGTAATCTTGATATAAAAAAAACAACAACTAAAAGTTATTAAAATTGATTAACCTTTATTTTACGTTTCAAAACATCGCAATAATTTTTAGGTATGAACACAATTGAAAAGTTTATATCATAGATTGTTCCGGATGTTTGTATAAATAGTAAAAGAAAAAGAGAATTTTAGATGTAATACCATTAATTAAATTTTTTGGATGGTCTCGTATAAAAATTAGATGTACTACAGCCATGTGGAGAGATTTTCATACCTTACTTTGGTGTTTGGATTCTGTTTTCCTTAAAAATCGAAACATAATATTAACGATAATTAGATTTTTACATGTTTTAGGTAGAAAGTTAAATGTACTGTAAGAGAGTAATGAGTTAAAATATTTTTCATAAAAATCCGAAAAAACATTATTTCGTAAATGAGAAGATTATTTGTTTATTAATTAGAAGAGGGAGTTCAAACAATTATTTGGAGTGAGTAGATTTTTAAATAAATTCGGAAATTTCTGGCGACGATTTGTAAGAAACAAAATCCGGAACATTCTTTATCGATTACAAAACTTCTATGTTATGTTTAAGCAAGAAAATTAAATGTCTAAAAAGTAATTTTCAGTAATCAATTCTAGTAAATTACTTTTTTTTTAAAGCCCTGAACAACCTATTGTCGATATTTTTAAAATTTGTTTAAAGATGAAAATACGGAACAATTTGATATTGATAACCAAATTATAGTGAAGCATTGTCAAATAATATAAGTGTAATATTAGTAAATTATGCGATTTCAAACAATCATTAGGCATAATTCATGTTTTCTAAAACAATATCCGGAACATTTTTAAACTTAATGAAATATAAGTCAGTATAGAGATTTTGATTTAGCATTAATATGCTATTTACATAAAAAACGGAACAACATATTATTGATAATGTGTTTTTGCAACGTTTAAGAATGGAAATTGAATGTAATATAAATTAGAATAGCAAACAAACATTTTTTGGGGTTGATTAGTTTTGAAAAAAAAAAATCCGGAACAATCAATTTTTAGATACTTAAAACTATTGAGATGTTACGGGAGGAACATTAAAGGGTAAATCAGATTTTCAATAGCTTTTAGAGTTCTAATTTTTTTAATCTAATCGTGACGGACAGACAAAACGCACAAAAATAATCTTCTTTTATTCGGATGGGGGCCCTAAACAAAAAATAAATAAAATCTGATTTTTTAAAAAGTTTAAGGAATTGGTTTAGCACCTGATCATGTTGCGACGTTACGCTACTGCACGAAAATCGCTGCATAAAAAGTCCATTAAAAAAAAATGTGCGTGATATTTACATACAAAGTGCATTATTAGCCTTTATAAACAAACAGAAATGTTTTCTTTTAATTTTAGCAGCTAGTTGACCAGAAAAAACATCTTTAACTATTATTTATATTTGTTGTAAACATTTCCTGTACATTTTAAAAATATATTTGACTTTGTGATACTGAAAATACACAAAAATTGTCCATCTTTGTTATCATATTGTGACATTGCCTCCCTTACATTTACGTAATTGTTTTAGAATTGGTGTATTTTTATGAAAAAATCGCTTGCATAATTAATTTTATAAATTAAACGGTTTGCTTTTAGAAAACCAAAAGTAGCCGTTGCACCTAAACTTTTCAAGCCGCATTTAATGATGAAATAATATTTTTCATATCTCTTCTAGTTTTCGAGATCTGAGTGTGACAGACGGACAGACGGACATTTTGCACAAACCTAATAGCGGCTTTTTCCCCTTACGGGGGCCGCTAAAAATGGA
This sequence comes from Biomphalaria glabrata, assembly GCF_947242115.1. Lineage (NCBI taxonomy): Eukaryota > Metazoa > Mollusca > Gastropoda > Planorbidae > Biomphalaria > Biomphalaria glabrata. The sequence continues at coordinate 20,188,656 of NC_074717.1, forward strand.
TTTAGGTCGATTACCTATTTTGATAGTTCCATTCATACTATTTTTACATTCACACATTCGCTTTACTTATAACATTATTATTTCGTTTAATTGTTTCCAAAACACTCTCAGTGACTATATCGACAGCGATACGTAAATAAAGACCCGCGGACCGCGGGTAACAAACATATGGCTAGTGTTTAATATATTGTAAATATTATCCTCTCTCTGGCTATATCGACTTTTATTTTTACATATTTTTAGTATTAAATAAACACGTATCGGTATTGTAGGAGGATTCAGTCGAAGAATATTTGATTTTGCATAGTGTCTAGACCGTGTTGACAAACTCAATCACATCACAGTAAGTAACTTATTGAAGGGGCCAAGAGTGGCAAGCTAAACAAAAGGCTACAGCCTGTGGGCTAGAAGGAAGTATACAAGTCCAACAAGGCGCAACAAAGGACCAATACTTAGTGAAAGGTACGTTACCTCAAGTGCTATAAGGGCTGTGAATGTCAAGGACGCTTGAACACTTCTCAATTCAATGAATTTTAAACTTCTACTTTGAAGTACACACATTTCAAGAATCAGCTGCTTCATGGTTTTGCCCTGACTAATTAAAGGTTTTCACCGGTGTTAATTTGTTGCCTGAGTTTTTCAGTACTTTAAGTAGTTTACCTTGCGTCTCGTAAGGGCTAGACTGTTCCACTTGGTTGGAGACATTTATAAACATCAGTAAGTATTTAGTGAATGCGTTGTTTTTGGTTGGCCATTGCACGTTACCGAAACTTAAAATTTCCAGGATGCAAGTCTTCACAGATTTTGTTTCAACACCCAAAGTAGAAAAAGAAGATAACTCATCTCTCATCCGTCGTAGGAGTACTGTAACAGGTCGCATAACCAAATCTCACCACTTTCACAAGCACTGGCCAACCAGCTTTTCTTTGGACGACCTATTTTAGTGTTTCTTCCACTGTACCTTGAAGGATGACTTTTGACAGTGAGTCTTGTCTTATATCTTATTATATTTTATCAACACATTAAAACAAATTTTTTAGACTAGAAATCTCTCCATCAAGTCAAAATTAATTCGTCAACGTATGCAAACCAAACTGAAGACTAAACGCTAGATATTTGATTGTTCTAAATTCTATAGTATTACTATTTACATAAGAATTGAATCAAATATAATTTCATATTCTATAGCCTGATTCAAGTACATTTAATAACTTCTTTTAACATTGTGAAGAAATGGTTAGCTTAATGGCGTGTAGTCAGAAATATTCCATCAAATATTCAAAGTCCTTGTTTAATGCATGCTTAAAACAAGCAAAATATAAAAATACTTTTAAAAAAATTATCTTAAGGAAGAATTCCACATATATAGCAATATATCTCAGTAGTGTAGTATTTCTTTCCCGTTTTGATATCAACGCCATTAATCAATTACCATTAATTACCTAACTTATTTGTAGATTTTTAAAATTGATTCATGTCTTCTTATGGACAATTAATAATTGTGCGAATTATTTGATCCGAGAATGGGCAGTGGTAGAAATAACGAATGAAACATTTTGACCAGACAAACAGAGTGAGTTGATAGAAGCTCTGTACCAGACAAACAGAGTCAGTGGATAGAAGCTCTGTACCAGACAAACAGAGTCAGTGGATAGAAGCTCTGTACCAGACAAACAGAGTCAGTGGATAGAAGCTCTGTACCAGACAAACAGAGTCAGTGGATAGAAGCTCTGTACCAGACAAACAGAGTCAGTGGATAGAAGCTCTGTACCAGACCAACAGAGTCAGTGGATAGAAGCTCTGTACCAGACAAACAGAGTCAGTGGATAGAAGCTCTGTACCAGACAAACAGAGTCAGTGGATAGAAGCTCTGTACCAGACCAACAGAGTCAGTGGATAGAAGCTCTGTACCAGACCAACAGAGTCAGTGGATAGAAGCTCTGTATCAGACAAACAGAGTCAGTGGATAGAAGCTCTGTACCAGACAAACAGAGTCAGTGGATAGAAGCTTGGTTAAATCCACCTTTTCAACACCATCGCCATCCCAACGCCGATGTATGCAGAAGTCATCTGTAAAAAATCCAAAAAAAGCTAAATGTGGCTAAATGTGGCTAAAGGTGGCTAAAACGGATTTTGGTCTCAATACCAATATCTTGGCTTGTCCAAACAGATCGTACAATTTGGATAATGGTCCTTGTCATCCCTATTAGGCATGTGATGTCATGAAAGACATCCCCATCGCTTGTAAGGATGCTGCCTATGTCAACTTGTCTAGCTGTCCTGACTGAGCGAGAGTTCTATTCAAATTGGACTTTAATTACAATGAAATCGATTTCTTTCAGTTTCGGGAAGTTTCCTCAACAAGTTTCTGTTTTAATTGTATCTCTCTTCCTCTCAGTCTTTCTCTCTCTCTCTTTCTCTGTCTGTCTCTTCTTTTTTCTCTGTTTGTCTGTCTCTGTCTCTCTCTTACTCACTTTCAGTCATTGATTTCTCTATTCTCTCATTCTTGGTTTCAGTAAAACTAAAGTTCCTTCCATCCTGGTCAGCTTGTCTCTCAACATCTCTCAGGACGTAGTCTAAAGCTGTCTTCAAACTTGTAATGAACATGAAGGAAGATGCAGCTTACAAGTATTTTGATTTTGTTATACACAATACACCTCAGGCGCGATCTGCCTTTGACACTTGACTCAGTACGTGTTGTACTATCTGTTTGTCAATGTGGGCAAACAATGTTTAGTTTGGTGAATGGAGCCTTCAAATCAAAATGTTTGCCTGCCTGAACAAATAGTCCCAACTCTCAGTACATCAAGAAGTCTGACCTACTTCACAAACTTCAGATAAGCCGAACATGTTCATCACGAATCAAATGGTCCAAAATACTGGCAAATAGGTCAAAGGTTAAAACTAAGGCAGAAAATTTTGCATATGAAGAGGACTTAAGAATCAGGTAGTGTGTGTGTGGGGGGGGGGAGGTCTGTGTTTGTGTTAGTATTGAGACGTCTTGATGTAAAATGCAGCATGAAGTGATAGATCTATACATGTACTTATTTTGTCTTAGCTTTAATGAAATTGCTGGTGTGTCAAAAAAGGTTAAGGGTTATCTAGGAGGATACTTGTCAGCATTGGTTTGTTAAGTCTTGGGCTTGTTTGCCCGGGTCCCTGACATTCTAATCAAGTAGAAAGCAACAAATGAATACAAACTCTATGAGAGACAACCTCAATGATCTCCACAGTAAATGTTTCTGTGGTTTTCTACGTCTAGACAGACGCAACTTCTCATGATAGATTTAGATAGATAGATAGATAGATAGATAGATAGATAGATAGATAGATAGATAGATAGATAGATAGATAGATAGATAGATAGATTAGATTAGATTAGATAGATAGATTAGATTGAATAGATAGATAGATAGATAGATAGATAGATAGATAGATAGATAGATAGATAGATAGATAGATAGATAGATAGATTAGATTAGATTAGATTAGATTAGATAGATAGATTAGATTGAATAGATAGATAGATTAGATTGAATAGATAGATAGATAGATAGATAGATAGATAGATAGATAGATAGATAGATAGATAGATAGATAGATAGATAGATAGATAATTTGTGTATTCGTTCTACATAAAACTATTTCTATAATAACAGCTAGGAAGCTTGAGTTTCTCTACTGATACAATATACACAAACAGTAAAGCTGCAGATCAAGTTACGGAAGAAAAAAAAAAGTGCGGGCTGGATTACGTCTCAATGTTACCTATAGATTGAAGCTCAATGCAAGAAAAAGGTGAAAGGTTCCCTACAGATGACATCTAAATCAGTCAGGGCTCTTTTTTTAATATGGTAGCGCTGTGCACTCAAGTCTCTATTTATTGTCACTTAGGCTGACAGAATTTAATTGACACCCTAGTGTGATTATTCAAAGAGGATTTTAAATTCAAGATTTTTTTTAAAAAGGTTTGATTTTTTTACAATTTTTGTGTGCTAATGTGTTGTTGTTGTTTTTTTTTGACTTCTTCCTTTAGGAAAAGCTGTTATTATATTTTTTGTTCTTCGTCTGTCCCTTTGTCTGTCAAATCTATATTTCCTAAGATAAAATTTCATTTGAAAACCTATTTCAACATCGAACTTATCCAAGGAACGAAGGCTATTGCGTGCTTCCGAGCTATTCCGAGAACGTATCCTTTTAATTAAAAGCTAAGTATGTGTATCTTATGCACACACACATAAACCCTTTTTTAAACCAATAGAATAAAAGGCAGTTCGAGCTAGTAATGGCGTTGTTGGCTACATAGCGTAGGAAGGAAAGATTTTTTTCACGGACCGAAATCCATTGTCATTGACTACTTAGAAAGAAAAAGTTATATTTTTGAGATTGACTGTATAAGTTCATAGAAACTATTTTTTAACAAATTTTGAAGGTGTGTCTACAGTATACAATAGACATTAGCAGTGTTATCATTAGACACATGAAGACAAGGAGGACAAAGCATTACGCAGGAAGGAATACAATTGATGAAGTAAACTTGACAGATTAGACTTGTGTTAGTAGCATGTATGGTGAGACTGAATGTATTTTTTAATTTAGATATGGAAGAGTAACCCTCATTCATTTCTGACTTCCCAGGGTACTGAATATTTTCAGACATGAAACTATAAATAGCTCAAGCTTTCTGGTGTCTCCGGTGTACAAACTAAAGGAAGTGTTGAAAAGCTCTGTGTGTGTGTGTGTGTGTGTCTGTGTGTTATTTGAGAATCGACTTCTCTGAGCGTTGACGTTTTGATCACCAACTAATTTGTACATGGAGGAAGCATTAGACTTTCACTTTAGGACTTCAAGCGTAGCTCAAAAGAAAAGGGCAACTAACTGGCGGTACTGAGACCATTAGCGAAGAATACAGTTTTAATTTTAATTGGAAGCTAGTTTTGCTCTTCGAGATTTTTCACAGTTAGCAGCGGATGGCAAGCGGGTTTTTCTCTTTTATTGATCTTCCATTTTCTTTTAACAAAACATAAACCTCTTCATACATTTTTATTGCGTCCTGATTAATGAGGTCTTTATTGTCTCCGTATGTTCATATCGGCCGCGCATTACTCCACTCTATTCTGCTAGGATCTGGCTCTTTGCTAACAATGGTCAACATGACAGAACAATTTCAAGACGTTGACAGCTCCGCGTTCAAATGGCATGATACTTTATTATGTGTAATAAGTTAACAATAAAATATATTGTACAGTTGACATCACAAAACGACTAACTGTATAACCTCTGTACTGGTCTCTGTCTCTTCCTGAACTGGTGCTAGGCTCTCTGTCTCTTCCTGTACTGTCGCTAGTCTCTCTGTCTCTTCCTGAACTGTCGCTAGTCTCTCTGTCTCTTCCTGAACTGTCGCTAGTCTCTCTGTCTCTTCCTGAACTGTCGCTAGTCTCTCTGTCTCTTCCTGAACTGTCGCTAGTCTCTCTGTCTCTTCCTGTACTGGTGCTAGGCTCTCTGTCTCTTCCTGAACTGTCGCTAGTCTCTCTGTCTCTTCCTGTACTGGTGCTAGGCTCTCTGTCTCTTCCTGAACTGTCGCTAGGCTCTCTGTCTCTTCCTGAACTGTCGCTAGGCTCTCTGTCTCTTCCTGAACTGTCGCTAGTCTCTCTGTCTCTTCCTGTACTGGTGCTAGGCTCTCTGTCTCTTCCTGAACTGTCGCTAGTCTCTCTGTCTCTTCCTGAACTGTCGCTAGTCTCTCTGTCTCTTCCTGAACTGTCGCTAGTCTCTCTGTCTCTTCCTGTACTGGTGCTAGGCTCTCTGTCTCTTCCTGAACTGTCGCTAGGCTCTCTGTCTCTTCCTGAACTGTCGCTAGTCTCTCTGTCTCTTCCTGTACTGGTGCTAGGCTCTCTGTCTCTTCCTGAACTGGTGCTAGGCTCTCTGTCTCTTCCTGAACTGTCGCTAGACTCTCTGTCTCTTCCTGTACTGTCGCTAGGCTCTCTGTCTCTTCCTGAACTGTCGCTAGTCTCTCTGTCTCTTCCTGAACTGTCGCTAGTCTCTCTGTCTCTTCCTGTACTGGTGCTAGGCTCTCTGTCTCTTCCTGAACTGTCGCTAGGCTCTCTGTCTCTTCCTGAACTGTCGCTAGGCTCTCTGTCTCTTCTTGAACTGTCGCTAGGCTCTCTGTCTCTTCCTGAACTGTCGCTAGTCTCTCTGTCTCTTCCTGAACTGTCGCTAGTCTCTCTGTCTCTTCCTGAACTGTCGCTAGTCTCTCTGTCTCTTCCTGTACTGTCGCTAGTCTCTCTGTCTCTTCCTGTACTGGTGCTAGTCTCTCTGTCTCTTCCTGTACTGGTGCTAGTCTCTCTGTCTCTTCCTGAACTGTCGCTAGTCTCTCTGTCTCTTCCTGTATTGGTGCTAGTCTCTCTGTCTCTTCCTGAACTGTCGCTAGTCTCTCTGTCTCTTCCTGAACTGTCGCTAGTCTCTCTGTCTCTTCCTGTACTGGTGCTAGGCTCTCTGTCTCTTCCTGAACTGTCGCTAGTCTCTCTGTCTCTTCCTGAACTGTCGCTAGGCTCTCTGTCTCTTCCTGTATTGGTGCTAGTCTCTCTGTCTCTTCCTGAACTGTCGCTAGTCTCTCTGTCTCTTCCTGAACTGTCGCTAGTCTCTCTGTCTCTTCCTGTATTGGTGCTAGTCTCTCTGTCTCTTCCTGAACTGTCGCTAGTCTCTCTGTCTCTTCCTGAACTGTCGCTAGGCTCTCTGTCTCTTCCTGAACTGTCGCTAGTCTCTCTGTCTCTTCCTGAACTGTCGCTAGTCTCTCTGTCTCTTCCTGTACTGGTGCTAGGCTCTCTGTCTCTTCCTGAACTGTCGCTAGTCTCTCTGTCTCTTCCTGAACTGTCGCTAGTCTCTCTGTCTCTTCCTGTATTGGTGCTAGTCTCTCTGTCTCTTCCTGAACTGTCGCTAGTCTCTCTGTCTCTTCCTGAACTGTCGCTAGGCTCTCTGTCTCTTCCTGTACTGTCGCTAGGCTCTCTGTCTCTTCCTGAACTGTCGCTAGGCTCTCTGTCTCTTCTTGAACTGTCGCTAGGCTCTCTGTCTCTTCCTGAACTGTCGCTAGTCTCTCTGTCTCTTCCTGAACTGTCGCTAGTCTCTCTGTCTCTTCCTGAACTGTCGCTAGGCTCTCTGTCTCTTCCTGTACTGTCGCTAGTCTCTCTGTCTCTTCCTGTACTGGTGCTAGTCTCTCTGTCTCTTCCTGAACTGTCGCTAGTCTCTCTGTCTCTTCCTGTACTGGTGCTAGTCTCTCTGTCTCTTCCTGAACTGTCGCTAGTCTCTCTGTCTCTTCCTGAACTGTCGCTAGTCTCTCTGTCTCTTCCTGTACTGGTGCTAGGCTCTCTGTCTCTTCCTGAACTGTCGCTAGTCTCTCTGTCTCTTCCTGAACTGTCGCTAGTCTCTCTGTCTCTTCCTGAACTGTCGCTAGGCTCTCTGTCTCTTCCTGTACTGTCGCTAGGCTCTCTGTCTCTTCCTGTACTGGTGCTAGGCTCTATGTCTCTTCCTGAACTGTCGCTAGTCTCTCTGTCTCTTCCTGAACTGTCGCTAGTCTCTCTGTCTCTTCCTGAACTGTCGATAGGCTCTCTGTCTCTTCCTGAACTGTCGCTAGGCTCTCTGTCTCTTCCTGAACTGTCGCTAGGCTCTCTGTCTCTTCCTGTACTGTCGCTAGTCTCTCTGTCTCTTCCTGTACTGTCTTGATTTCTGACTTTCTTTAAACTGGGTCCCCTAAGAACTTCTGGAAAGCGTTCGAAACGGCACTAGACTGTGGCCAGTTCTTTCTAGACGGTCTTATGCTCAACTCGCCGGTTACGAGCACATTCAACTTTCGTACTTTCCTGAATGGTCAACCTTTTAAAGTCGTTATTGTGGACCACTCGCATTACGCTGTTCCTTGCCCCATGTTGGCTAGTCACACACACACACACACCGCTACATCTGTCAGGTGGGTTTTGTCCTCGCGCTCATCTAGGGTATGATGTACTCCACCGGGCTCCCCACCTGAACAGTGTTTATTAACTTTATGCCGGGGTTATAATTTAGCCTTGGCTCGTCTGCCTGGGCACCCCTAACAGTCTAGCAATCAATTTATGCAATAAATATCCAGGAAGGAATAAACCAAATCTTAACGTATACGAGTGAATAACAATATTGCATATAACAACAAAGGTTTAATGAGTTAATGATATATATGATATTATGAGGCATACATTATGAATAAATATCAATAGCAATTACAAACTACATTCAAAGGACTATAGCACACCTTAATCTCAGTGCCATATTCAATCAGGCCTCACAACGCCAACCCAACGCCAACGGGCAATAGTCAACTACCAAGCCTACAACTCAGACTTGACTCCAGCAGAGTCCCAAGCCTGCGTCCCTAGATAAGAAAAATACACACTCCTTTGATACCGCCATTCTCACGATTATAAAAGAAACGAATTTAGATCTACGGACATGTAGAAGATAGTAAAATAAACTAACTTACCCAATACTGGGGAAGAACATCACACAGATAACTCAATCTCAAGGCACACCAAGAGAACACAAAGAGACTCATCTCAAGACACAACAAGAGAACAATGACACTAATATAGCGCATCCTTAGGAACAGAACTAATAAGACCTTATGGTGCTCAAACGAAAATACCCTACAAGATGCGCACGACAACATCTACCAGCGTCTACAGTTTATTGACAACCAGGTTGTGATCGTGATGACAGGGCGGCTATGACAGGGCGGCTATGACAGGGCGGCTTTGACAGGGCGGCTTTGACAGGGCGGCTTTGACAGGGCGGCTATGACAGGGCGGCTTTGACAGGGCGGCTATGACAGGGCCAGGGCGGCTATGACAGGGCGGCTTTGACAGGGCGGCTATGACAGGGCGGCTATGACAGGGACTGTTATAATTGCCAGATAGGTGTGACTTTGTCAGTGACGCGACCAATGTTAAAAGGCAAATCAACAGAGGCCGTCTACAAGTTTGTAACAAAGACAATTCACGTTGAAGTTATTAGCTTTGTATAAAGCCTAAACAGGATGTGGAAGGCTGTTTGAGGAAACATAGAAAAAGGCAAATGTAGTTGGACTTCAAGAAAGTTGACTAAAAGTTAGATTCTATGAATCGTATACAGACTTGGTAGGTGTGCAAAAGAAAACCATTCGTTTAGACGTGAGAGTAACTGATGATAGGCCGAGCAGTATGAAAGAAACATTTCTCTACGTGTTTTCGTTCATTCTGGTGTATGTTCTATGGACGAGTTCTTGAAACATCTTTGAAATAGTTCAATCATAGTTAACAGGGTGTTTTTTTCTTTAGCTATTTATTTGTATATCGTGTTAAGCCCTGAGCTGTTTACCTGAGTATATAGATCTGCGTGTTCTATGGTATATAATTGGGCTCTGTGTTTGAGTAGTGGTTACTTACTAACGTGTGTAGCCCTTACTGGCATTCGTTGAAATCAAAAGGCGGCCCATTTCATTAAGCCATGTTGGAGCCTTCAAGTCTTACGACTATGTTGGCGGCTGGGAAAACGAATTTGTCTTCTCTTTCAGTTCAATTATAACTTGTCAAATATTCAAATAAAATATGAAGTTTGATTTTATACAAGTGTTTAGCACAATCAATAAATAATGATAATAACATTGCTGTCTTCAATTGATCCTTTCTTTTCCAAGGATCCATTACGTCACTAAGCCTCCATTATAAATAAGCCAATGTTACAAATGTCTGTCTGTGGCATTCTGCGACTCGAGAGACGATCATTTCCCTTCCAGCTTCTCATGTGACTCAAAAAACTAAAATCCTTGATGCACAGCTGCAGTCCCAGGTTGGACATTTGTAGTCATCAGACGCTGCAGTATTTTCCCCCATTCTTTCTACTTCTGGTGTGTACAGGACATCTGCAATCCAGAACCTTACCCTATATGCTTGCTCTCCAATGAGGATCTGTCCAGGGCCTTTTTCTATCAATTGTGTATGTCGCGCTTGCGTACATTAGTGTAACGCTTGTGTGATTATTGATCAAATAAAAAGATAGAATTTGATCATTTAAAAAAAAGTGAAATGAAAAAGACTTGTCCTGGTTTATAAAGCTAATGACTTATTGTAAGAGTGATCATTTTCTTCTTCATAACAAGTGAATAAGAAAATAACAAAAATGACATTTTTTTACCCCACCCCAATTCCCCTACTACAGAAATTATTTTGGTTACGCCCAATCTACTCAGTTTATAGAAAATTCTACTTTATTATTATAGATCCAGACATTAAAACATAAAAAGGCAGCAGACTAGACTAGAATAGTGGGTGATCGGTCATTTCATCCCCGGTCATTTCATCCACAATTAAATATTTTTTCTTAGTAATTGTGTAATTGTGTTGTTAAGGCTTTGCCTGCTCTCATTTCATATATTATACTGCTGTAAACCTGTTCCCTCCTAACTAACCTTTTTTTTTCCACGTGACAGTAAAGTGATTTTTGTTGTGCTGTCGGGCATAAATGACCTGAACTAGTGTGATTAGAAACTTTCGTGTGATGATTTTGGATTTCTCGACTGATGATTGTTTTCTTTAATGTGTGCTAGTGAAACGGGATATGTAAATTTTCATAGGGGTATTGCGAAGTTATTTCTTTTTCCCAGGAGTATTGACTGTTTATAGTTGGACTGTGTTTCTACAATTAGAGAGATACCAGCGACCAGAGAATCGGTAAGTTGTTTTCTTTAGTTCACTCACATGTCTTAACAATTGGTGTCGCAGCGGGATATCGCCTACTCTACTTACCAACATGTCTACTTCTAAACGCCTACATGAACTCGAGATGAACAAAATCTGTTAGAAGTTGGGACATCGTATCGTAAGGAAACAAAGAAGACTCGTTAGCCGACTGAGAGATGCCTTGAAAGTTTGAAAGGAAGGTTGGTCTCGGTAGAATGTTGAGTGAAATAAAAGAGGAACTTCTAGGGTCAATGCGAGCAATGGCGACTGGTCTGAAAACAGATCTGGAGGAATTCAGGGAGGAAATCGCCGCTGTGAAGTCACAGGTTAGAGTAGAAATGGAGCAAAAGATTAAAACAACGAGGCAGTTAGAGTCGAGCTGGGCAAAGTTCAACGCATACAAACAAATTCAGGATCGAGCGAAGCAATTCGGAAAGTTAAGCCACCTATTTTGGATGATACAGTTTCTTGGACAGACTATAAACGGCAATTTGAGGCGGCTGTCAAAGTGAACAACTGGAGTACAAACAATGCGACAGGATTAATGTTAGTGTTACGACGACAGGACTCTGCTACAGAGAGTTAACGACCAGCAAGATTACGAGGCCATTGTTAGAACAAAGGAATTGCATTTGGGGACGAACACATGAAGAAGCAGATATTGAACGACTGGCACACCTGGCTTATCCGACCTTGACCCTGGAGACCTTAGACGTTCTCATAATGGACACGATTATTGATGGTGTTCGTGACCCCGAATTGAAGAAGGCTATCCGATCTCGTAGAAAAACGAGAGGCAAGCAGTGCTTTGATATACGCCTTATCTTTTGAGGGGGCTTAATGTTCAGGAGGAGGACCTCAGGCAATAATGGAAACTATAGAGGACAGGCGCTCTCAGCAATATTAATATTATTATTTAAAATGTTATTTGATATTTTAAAGTGTTTATAGTGTTCCCCCTCCTCTCTACATTCTCGTTGAAAAATAAAATAATAGATGTAAATAAGTAGATTTATTGTAAAACGGGGTTTGTAAATAATTAAATAGTTTCTATTTGATGTAGGGGGATGTCAATATAGAAGTACGATTAGAATAATTATGATCAAGCCGCTTATAACTTACCTCCTGACGGCAACCTTTCACTTTATCCATTTTGTTACTCGTTCTTGAATATAAGCGTGTCAGTTCAAACCCTGATACAACGTTTTCTTTAGTCTAATAAACGCTCACCTCAACTAATACGCAAACACTGGCCAAGAATTTACAAACGATTTACAGCAAAACTAATCAATGGATTGTCTTTTGTACCAATAGCCAATCTTATTGATTTCAATCATAGACTAGGATTTCAATTAGCACACAAAAACAATTGTTACATCAGCTCTATATAGATTTTAAATTTTTATTTTTAATAACTTTTTATTCTATTCGTATTTAATGTGTCAAGTAAATGAAAATAAATGTATGAAATATTGTTATTTTCATACTTTTTACAATTATTATTTGATGAATCAGAGGATTAAAATGACCAGCGGATGAAATGACCAGTGGATAAAATGACCAGAGGATGAAGTAAATTGGCTCAGCTATCGTCTCTCACAATATTGAAGAGTTCCTCCGTTTTACCAGCAAGACTGTTGACAGAGATGAGAACAGTACTACTTAATTCGGGGCTTTGAAGTAAATTAAAGTAAACATTTCAGACCTTACAATCTATGGGAAGATGAGGTAAAGGCTGTGGTGTCACTAGGGGGTGCGGGGTAGGGTCCGCACAGGGTGACACACAAGAGGAAAATATTATATCTTGGCAAAAGAAGACACATTAAAAAAACGTCTTTACATATACCCAAACCTGCCTAGGCACATATAGTGCAGTAATTTAGATCTATGTATTTTATTTTAGATCTTAGTGTATTTCGTGTGTCGGTACAAATGTTTAAAACGTTACGTGCTTACAAAGGGGAGGCAATGATGGTCTTTCTTTTACAAACAAAAAATCGGTTGTATTCACCTAGTATTTATTTTGTATTTTAGAATTGATCAGATAAAAATGATATTATTACCAAATAATTTAAGAAATAGTAGAACCTTTCTGCATTAGCAACAAGATCGATTCACAAGGTTCTTTTAAAGAAGAACTTTTAAAAATCTTTTCACCAATTTGATTCTAAAGTCTACCCCCCTTCTATTGCAGAACAGACTAATTTTTCCCGACTAACATATAACCATACAATTGACGCTTTTCTGATTGAACATAACAGGCCCGCTACAAGATTTTAAGATAAGCCCATTACAAGCTTTCATGGTCTGCTAGAGCTTTTCTCAAGCAGGAGGGGGGTGGGGCCCCATTGGCGGGTGCGACGTTCTCTCGCATTGGGCGTGATCACCTGACCAATGGGGAGGGGGCAAAGCCATTCTATTTATTTTACAAGTGTAAAATATAGACGTTGTCTTTGTAGTTATCAATCAACATTGAATAGTAACCAACTAAAATAACATTCGGAAATGAAAAGTAATCAAGAAATATTAAGTGTTTTCTTGATTTTCGCGGGGTATACCTTCTAAGGGACCACCCGCGGAAGTAACATTTTTGCGGTATTTAATTTTAAATACGTAAACTATTGTTTACGAACAGTATCACAGGGCATCCTCTAACACTTTTCAGCCCCTAAATAACTCTTTGACACACCATTAGCAACATTTGTATGCTAACTTTTTTCTTTTGAAATACTCCTTAAATATTCAGTAGTTTATTTTTTAAAGTGCCAAAGTACTGCATTATGTCGCACTACAGTTTAAAAAGAATTGATACGTACAGTAAGTTTACTGCAACTTAAGTCTGCCATTGACAAAAAAAAAAGAGACGATGGTATTTTGTGAGAAGGATTCCTAGCTCGTATTGAACCAATGGATGTGCTACACAGCTATTTCGGTCAATCAGCATGCAGAAAGTTTGACGATGACGTTTCCGGATGTTTCTTGTCCAATAGGCTACTGTCCATATACATCGGGAGGCCGTGGGAAAACCTGTTCCCATGTTTAAAAAAAAATAGGGAGTATTTTTTCATAAGTTTTCTTAAAAACCTTCTACGAAAGTCGTAGCTGCGAAAGTCAATGGACCACTGTAGCTCCTATCGCACACCTGGTGTATGTAGCACCTCAGTTTGGCTTCGGTATTCGGACCGCGCGTAACGAGAGAATATTTTCCAGTTGATTTGCTTCTGTTAGTTCGTTTATGGGGCAGAGAAAACCAGTGACCGCCATGAGTAGCACTGGCAGAGACAGAGTCCGTCAATACAAAAGTGGGGCGGTGAAAACTAAGAAAGGGAAAGAGAAGATTACCTTCAGACCCAGAAGAGATCTCTAAACAAGTTTGTTGAACATGTAAAGCTAGAGAATAAACGACAAAAAGCTGAAAATGAGGAGGATGATTTGTCCGTGAGTGCGTTGTGACAAATCGGGTTCTAATGCCAGGTTGTGAACCTGAATAAAAAAAAAACGCCAACGAAAGTGTTTCTATCCCCTCTTGTAGTGATTGGCTACTCTCTGATGACAACGTTAATGCGGACACAGAAAGTGAGTGCTGTATCTGTTTTTTTGAAAGCGGAAGTAAAACTGAAAAAAAAATATTTGCGTATTTCTTTGGATACTCTTCTTGAAACAATCGATGACATCTACAATCCAGATCGTGGGAAACATGGAAACTGTGATATACGTAACATTTTTGTGGAACAGGGCCCAATCAGGTAACCAAATGACTCGGAATACCCAAAGAACAATTTAACGGACAGTTTTTTTAAAACGTTTTGACACGCAGAATGTTTGACGGAGGTTAAATTATTCGAAAATCAGAGTATTTTGTTTTCCATGTAACTTAATTGGCACGATAGCAACAGGAGACTCATTAGCAAGCGAAAGCTGCTGCAACTGGAAATATCTTGGTAATAACTTTCAGCAGTACGACATTTCTGTAAATCAGGTTAAGGGTGTATCAGCGTGGTTGGATTTAGCTTCGAGAATGTCCAGTATGTCAGCGTGTTTGGATTTACCTCTGAGGATGTCTAAAAGTAGTTTAATGTATAACTATGATTGTTTTGAAATGTTGTATGCATGTGGACACAACTGTACCTGCAGAAGATTCGCGCGATTTGGACGGAATGGAGTTTTCGAGACATGATTTCTGATAACATTAAAGTGTCTTTAGTACATATGGCCTATTCGAGATTTTGCTCCAATATTGCTGTTGCATACAGAATAAAGTTAACAATTCATTTAACTGTTGGGAGCGCGGAAAAAAGCTTTTCAAAGTTGAAACTTTTCAAAAACTATGAATGATCAACAATGTCGCAAACCATTCGGTGAAATTTACCTTTTTTGTCAATCCAAAAGGAAGTTGTTATCAACATTGGACTACGAGGATCTTATCAAACAGTTTGCACAGCGACAAGCCAGAAAAGTGGAGTTCCGTGACTTTATCCGCCTGTGACCGTCTCAGCAATTATTTGGTAAGTGTTCGTTTCCTCCTTTAGTAATAGTTACTTTCCGACTCCAACGCATTTAGCTAAACTATTATTATTTACTTTGTGGATTTTTCATATAAAAAGTATGAACCATTAGTTACGTTTATTAAACTTAAAGGCAAAACTTTCAAGTAGAACAACTACAATACAGCATACAATGTAGTCAAACGGCCAATAGAAAAGTATCTACGTAAGGTACTATGTTTTGTATAAAAAAAAATAAGGCCTACAGCATTAGACGAGCTCGTTATTGTTATGTGGTACGGTATACATCAGACATGTTAAATATTGCATTCGCATGCGGCCCGGCGTCACTTTGCATGCGGTCCGCTTGGCCACCTCAAAAATTATCAAAATAATGTTTAATTATTAGGCGTTTTACAGTCACACTAATTTTCGGGTAAAATATTTACTGAAAAAAAAATAAAATTAAAACGTAACTCTGTGTATTTATTTCTTGTTGTGTGTTGTGAACTGATCTGTAATAGTTTCTCAAAATGGCTTGGAGTCCAGGTCAGCTTGTGTGTGTGTGTGTGTGTACTGTGTTAGTATGAACTGTTTTGCCATTCTCTCGTATTAAACTCATGATAGAGACACGTCTTCGTAGTGTTGTTATGTCTAACTGCTCCAACTATCGAGACATTACACTTCTGTCAGTAGCAGGAAAGATCTTTGCTCGACCAACTAACCCACTCTTTAGTGGACGAGGTCTTATCTGAGAGCCAGTGTGACCTCAGAGCCGGTAGAGGTACATCTGACATGATATTTGTTCCGCGACAAATTACAAGAAAAATGCAAAGAGCGGAACCTAAGCCTATACGCTGCCTTTGTGGACCTCAACAAGGCTTTCGACATGGTCCGTCGCGATGGTTAGTAGAGGATTTTGGCAAGGCTTGGATGCCCATTCACGTTCTTATCTATTCTCATGCATTTTCACGTGGGACAAAAAGGCCAGATCAGACACAATGGTGACCTGTTTGATCACTTTCCAATAATAAATGGTGTGAAGCAGGGCTGTGTACTTTCTCCTACTCTATTCGCTGTCTTCTTTGGCGTAATGCTGGGTCAAATGAGGCAGTGATTGCACGAAGGCATCTATATCATGTTTCGTTCAGACGGCAATGTGTTCAATCTTCGACGTCTACTATCCCATACAAAAACAAAGGAGGTGGTCATAACGGAGCTTCTCTATGTCAATGATTGCGCCCTGCTAGCCGACAATGAATTTGCATACGCTGCCTCCTCTTACGGTTTATTTATAAGCCTAAGGAAAACAGAAGTCATGTTCCAGAAGTCACCCAATAACAAATGAATCAGTCCTAAAGGTCACCGTAAACGTGGTAGACCACTTCACATATCTACCAAGTACAGCATCAAAAAAACGCCTCGCTTTCAAGGGAAGTTGATAATCGTCTGGCCGGGCCAGTAGTGCTTTTGGACGCCTTCAGGCGAGAGTTTGGTGGAATAAATCGCTCCGCTCCAATGTCTACTAAACGTCGGTTCTCTCAACCCTTCTATATGGATCTGAGACATGGGTGTTATACAGAAAGCAACTAAGACTACTAGAGAGCTTTCATCAAAGATACTTGCGCTCCATCATGGACATACGGTGGCAAGACCGCACTAAAAACAGCGATGTCCTTGCGGACACCGGTATGGTCAGTATAGAAGGACTTCTTATGGTCCGACAGTTACGCTGGGCAGGGCAAGTATCCCGTATGGGAGACAAACGTATGCCAAAAGCAGTCTTTTTTAGTTAGCTAAAAGATGGTTGACATAAACAGAGATTCCATTTCGGAAACGATTTAAAGATCAGCTTAGGCGCCAATTTGCCTTAGCTGACATAGAAGAGAGCAACTGGTTGCATGCGGCCTCAGCACGAACCAGCTGGAGGTCACTCACAAAGGCTGCGGTATACACATTTGAGACCTAAAGAAAATCCGATGCCGAGGACAGACGCAGACGGCGAAAAGAAAATCTTAATTGACCAGTTTATGCTTGCCCAGGATGTGGAAAAATATTGTCATAACCGCTTCAATAACTTTTTCGTTTGTTATCAGAAAGTGTTTTAGTTGGTATAGAATTAAAGGGAAATGCATGCTCTTTTTTATACAACACAAAGTCAAGTTTATAAAATTAAACATGTTTATTTTAATGAGGTCAAAAACCAACGATGGTATCGTCGATCAGGAGAGAAAGAGTTAAGTGGAGGCAACTCAACGAGATATTGATGTTTATTTACACGATGACATCATATACATGTAGAGCAACGTCTGTCTTGAGCACAACATCTTTATCAGCTCTGACTTTGGCGGAAATCGTTCTCTCTTTCTCATGTCCACATCCTTCCTAGTCAAGTCTCTGATAGTGCGCACCTTCTGCACTAGCTTGGATGGCGGTGTGCATGGCAGGGTTATAACAATATGTTGGTCACAGCTGGGGCTGCGTAGCCACGAGAAATACTGCAGTCCTCATAAGTCTTCGGACTTGAAGACAAGTCTTATTATTTCATAAAATTACTTCAGTAATCAACTTCGTTGAACTTAAGTATTCTTTAATGATCAGATTTTTTAAAAACAAATAATTTTTTGCTAATTTATTTTAAATTGAATTATGGTAATTTAGTGTGGTATTTATTAACTTCAAATTAGTTTTCAAGTTATCTATTTAGATTAGTGTTGATTTGTTAACTTTTTAATCATTTGTAAAAGTTAAAGTTCACATCATAAATAAGCCACGAATATGATTGTTCCCTACTAGTCTACACATATGTCCACTGGCTCTCCTGTCATAAAGTATTGAAAAGTTTTTTTGCACTGCGTGAAGAAATTGTATTGTTTCTGAACATAAAAGGTGAACCTGTTGAACATTACAAAACTGACGAATAGTTCGGAATAGGTACAGGATTTGGCATGTGCAGTTGATCTCACTAGTCACCTGCAAGACTATTTGAAACTTCAAGATAAAGACCAAATTGTCACAACTGCGTGTGATGATGTGAAGTGCTTTCAATCAAATTAAGACTGTGGATAAACCAAATATCAAGAGAAGACTTTGTTCACTTCTCAACGCTACTGGAACTACAAAGATTAAATAGGGCTGCAAAATTTGCTGGATATGTCGTACACCTGGAATCGTTCTTTGATGCTTTCAATGACCGTTTTTGTGACTTCGTTCCATACAAGAATTTTTGTTGTTTGTATCTCCATTTTCATTTGCACCTGAAAATGCTGCTGGTAATGTGCAACTAGAGCTGATAGAATTCTGTCAGATTCTTTTTTTAAAGCGAAGTCTATAGAAGTGGCTGTGCCAAAAGTTAACAGTTATTTACCTGAACGGTACGTTGAATTGCGAACATTGGCAGCCAGAATTCTTGCTATGTTCTGCAAGCATTTATCTCTGTGAGCAGTTCTTCTCCATAACAAAAGCTACAAAAACACCGCACCGTTTGAGATTATCTGATCAAAATTAGTCATCAGTGATGAAAGTGTCAGTGGCAAACAAGCTTCAACCTGACATTATTAAACTTGTATCCCAGAAAAGATGTCAAGCCTCTCAGGACAACGAAAATAATGCTTAATCATAGTAATTTTTTATTAACAAAATAGTACTACAAATTTAGCTAACTAAGGGACATGTCATGAGCGTAGCCAGGATTTTTTTCCGGAGGGGGGGGGGATCAAGTCGCCACCTGTTTCAAATTCGAGCTTCGAGTCTCTTTTTACGAAAATATTAAAGAAAAGCGATGTTTGCCCCCCCCCCACTCCCCCCTCCATTCAGCGATATTAAGTGCACTGTAAATACTTGTTTAATGAATAAAAAAAACAACAACTAAATATGTTAAAAAAAACTACTGTACACGTTGTTAAGTGTATACGTGCGGCCCGTGCCTACCAACGGTCAACCAAACAAAAACTGCAAACGTTGACTGTGGCTGATGAAACTATAAATTACTTGACTAATGAATTGCTTCTCGTCGTGACGGACAAGCTGGCGATGAACTCTTATGGTACACAGTGCTGAGAGTCTTCTTCTCGTCGTGACGGACAAGCTGGCGATGCACACTTATGGTACACAGTGCTGAGAGTCTTCTTCTCGTCGTGACGGACAAGCTGGCGATGAACTCTTATGGTACACAGTGCTGAGAGTCTTCTTCTCGTCGTGACGGACAAGCTGGCGATGCACACTTATGGTACACAGTGCTGAGAGTCTTCTTCTCGTCGTGACGGACAAGCTGGCGATGCACACTTATGGTACACAGTTCTGAGAGTCTTCTTCTCGTCGTGACGGACAAGCTGGCGATGAACACTTATCGTACACAGTGCTGAGAGTCTTCTTCCCGTTGCAGCTCTTGCATCAATTTTCCGATGACGACAAAACAAGCTGTGAATTAAACTATTTGTGTTGAAAAAGTTGAGCCGTTAATGAAGAAACTAACCAAACAAGATACCGAATGTATAACCGTGTTCTGTAATAACTTCCAATTTTGAAGTAACGTCTGTATTATATAAGATAAGTAAGGTAAATGTAGTTTTTGCTACTCATAATCCAGGAATGGGGGGGGGGGGGTGCATGTGCAGTTGCGACCTGCGTATTTTCCCGCATCTCGTGCAGTCAAAGCCGTTGACCTCTGACCTATTTAAGTTTTCTTTCCGTCTTCAATACTGGCTTTTCTTTTCTCCTCAAATGTTTGTCCCGCAGTCTTTGAGAAAGCTCTCAGTCTCTCACAGAGACCATCTGCTGCCAGCTACTTTCCTCTATATGAGGGCGAAATGGCACCTGACTTGAGCTTATAGGGGGGGCACCTCTGTTACGCCGTCCTCCTTATAGCTCCTCCGTTAAGCTCGCCAAAGAATATCGCCTTTGGCATGCGGACATTTCTCAAGCGGGATTAATGTCAGATCCAGCGTAATTATTGCTTTTTTACTGTCCACACCGGCTTCGAGCAGAACATTTATTTTTAATGTAGTCTTACCAGCATATGTCCATCATGAAGCGAAGACACCTTTGATGGAAGTGTTTGAAGAGCCTTGTATGCCTGCGATAGAGCACCCAGGACTCTGAGCTATGCAAAAGTGTGGTGACATACCTTTTTCACCATACTCTCAGACAGAGTCAGTGACGCTTCGTTGGACACTGCTACATAGGTAGGTAAAGTGGTCATCACGATGGCCATTCTAATTGATCTGTGGATCTGGATTAGTTCCCATTGGGGACTTCTGAAGCATGACCTCCGTTTAATTTAGGTTGATGGACAGACCAAACGAGGCAGCAGCCTCCCTAAATTCATGGACGGCAAGTGGAAGATTCTGTTCGGTGTGTACAAGAAGGGCGCAATCTTCATCGTGGAGCAGTTCAGTAGCAATCATCACTTTAATCTTTTTATGGGAGAGCTGGGGCCGTATGTTAAATATGCTGCCGTCGGTGCAAAAACTGATGTAGATGCCCTCATGCTGGCGTTGTCTCATTTTATTTAGCATTGCTCCAAAGAATACTGCAAAGAGTATTGGACACACCCCTGCCTCACACTATTCACCAAGAGAAGTGAGCTGACAGGTCAGCGTTGTATCTGATTTTACCCTTTTGACCCTCATGCAGTTGCTTCAGAATGGCGATGAATCTTGGAAAGCCTCCAAGTTGAGATAGAATTCTCCACATGCCATCGCGACTCCCTGTGTCAAATGCTTTTGTGAGATAGATGAGTTCAGTGTACAAGTCCAAGCACTGCTCCCTGCATTTTTCTTGCATTTGACGCAAGACAAAAATCATGCTCGATGTGCCTCTACCAGCTCGAAAACGACATAAGCAGAGCGGATTGATTCATATAGTAAGCGCGTGTCATCTGAATCAGCGTACTTTTGTATGTTTTCAGAAAGCTACATTTGTTGTTTTTTTTTATTCGCGATCTTTTGTCTGCAAAATATTACACGAGGCTCTGTAGAGGGAATATCTGTCAGTGCTGTTGGGCTTCGTGAGCTAAGAGCAATACTGGATTGCTGCGTTATTCTCGTCAAACCAGTCTCTATTGGGCCTGTGGCAATAGCCCACTGCCCTGGCCGTTGCGTTCTGGAGAGTTTGTTTTAGCTGGTTCCAATTAGTCGGCACTTGGCTTAACCCTGGTGGGTATTACTTCACCAACATCGCATTGCTTCACTAGTATATAGTCAAGTAGATCAGTTGCGTCACTAGGTGGGTGCGGGGGGTGCGGGCCGCACCGGGTGACATCCACCAGGGGGGGGGGTGACACCCAAGTGGGAAAATGTATTTTTCCGAAATGCAACTTTAAAAAAATTACTGCCTCGAATGTCTTTCACAATTTAGTATCCACATGTCCTAAATCTTCTTAATTTAATTCTATTAGACTTTATTATGTGTTCTAGACGCCAGGGGAAAGAGTTTCCGAAGCTCAGAAATTTTAGAAAAAGAAAAACGCTTGGCGCCCGGGGCATCGCCCCGCTGAGTGAAGTTTCCCCCAAACATCTTATCTGACCAGTTGAGTGTTGAACGTAACATTTTTTGTTGCAATGTGTTGAAAAACACATAGGCGTAAGCCTCTCGCACGCCATTCGACGCTTACGGCTGCAAGCTTTCTCCACAGAAATCATTCTAAGTCGTCTTTCACAACCACTTCCCAGCTGGTGCCCACGAAATTCAGAACTTCTACAAAGGTGTGACGCCAGGTTAGACGTGGACGGACATGTTTTTTTATTTCCTCCTTTCTGCTTTCATGTTAAGGCTGACTTTGGTAAACGTGTTTCGTCTTGTCTCACGATATGTCTCACAAATGTCAATTGACGTTCAGTCGCCACTTTCTTTAGACGGCGAATGCCTGTCCGGTAAAAGTTTTCTCTATTGGTAAAAATTTCTCGGGAGGATTTGTAGGATCCTTCTCAGCCATCGCTACTCAGCCTCTTTTCAATCTTCCACGCCTTGAAGCGTAGGTGGCCGTAGACGGTTCCTGCTTTCCAATCCGACATGCAACACCATGATATGCATTTCCGTCACTTGAGATAACACTGCCTAAATAGGTTAACTTTACTACTTGTTCAAGATCTGCATGACCAATGTTGATCGGGAACTGGATAGCCTGCACCCTATATGTATAACTTTGAGGGCGTCTTTATCCGTCATCTCGCGTATAAATTTAATTGTATATCAAAGTAATGCTATCTCGTCTGCAAAATCCAACTCGGTTTGGTTTACGCCTTGAGAATCCGAATGCAGCCTGTTTCATGACATCATCGATGGCTACAAGAAAGAGAAATAGGGATAAGATACACCCTAATTTCATATCCATGTTAAAGAATTCCACCATCTGTTGTGAGACAACAGCTTGATTTGCTTTAGGCATGTAGCTGAATCTGGACAAATTGTTGCAAGATGCCTTACTCTTGCTATTTCCCAGAGTGATTCCGATAGACGTTATCAAACTTTTTTTTAAATTTATAAAACTGAATTTTTATCCTTAGTTGGTATTCTAGGGGGTTTTTTTATTAATTTTTTTTTTTGACGAAGTTTCGCAGGACGTAAACCTGTTCAGTGCTTGATTTGTCTTTTCGGAAGCAGCTGAGAAACACTAGTGTAATTTAAGACCTTTTCCTTAAGGAGTTCTTAAACCATCTCTAGTAAAAAAATATGTTCAACTCAAGGTTTCTCAATTCTATGATTGCACATTTGTTATTTAAACAATAACGTTTGATTATATGTAAAAAAACAACGACATTTTAAAGTAGAATCGAAAACCATTTTTCGAGTAGAACCAATTTATTAATTAGCTTACAGTTTTATTGTTCAACATAAAGAAGGTTGTTTGTTTTTTAGGGGAAGATTATATTTTCTTTGGTAGGGGGGGGGGGGGCTTACACTCCGAGCTTACAGCATCGGGTGACACCGACCCTAGTGACGCCACTGAAGTAGATGTCAATGTTTAGAGCGCGGATGTCTCCATGTTGTCTTGAAAGTTTTTGTTGTTGTTGCTGTTGTTGTTTTGTTTTTGTTTTGTTTTTTGGTTGGAAAACGAGTTTAACAACCACAAGTTTCAATTTGGAGCAGACTTCCAGCAATAGTCTACCGTTGTCGTTGAAACTACCAATACCATGTCTCCTCAGGACACCCAGCTGTAGTCACTCCCCATTCGAGCGATAAAATCACCCAACACTACTAGTTTGTCGGTGGTATTCACCTGTCCTAGGATTCGCCTCAAGCCTCCATAAAATGTGTCCTTCGCGACCTATTCCGCCAGTAGCGTGAAGGCATAGACGCTAATTACTGTAAGGAACTTAGATCCATTTAGTGGAAGTCTAAGTAACATCTGTAGATCAGAGTGAGTTATATCCTGCCTACCCCAGATTATCTGTTTTCCTCGGGGCTTCTCCCAGACCAGTAGAGAGTGTTACCAGCTCCCCTGTCAGTGATTCTTGACCTGCCAGGCGTATTTCACTAAGGGCAGCAATGTCCACTCCCAGCCGAGTCAGTTCCATTACCACTAGGGCAGATTTCTGCTGTGGTCAGTCGTTCACGTCATTGTCGTGCATTTTGCGGACATTCCAACATGCAATTTTAAGTGGTAGCCTCTTTTTTACTTTGGGGTGATTCGCCATTATGTTTGTTTGTAAAATGTTTTTACATGTTTCGGATGTTCCTTCAGAAGTGAAGATAATTTACTTCCTAGTCCCAAAACTCCCGCAGGACGACGGGGGATGGGAGCGGGCAGGGTTTGAACCCAAGTCCGAACGACAGTCCAGCGCGCAAACCTTACGACCAGGCAGCCATCCTACATGATACACTGCAAGGCACCCATCATACGCTAAGTATTTTTTTATAGTTGAATGTGGATTGCGCAGACCAAAACCACTATTTAGGCCAGAAGCCAAACTCAGTGGCTCAGTACTCTATGACGACTGTATATAGCAGATGGCTGTAGGTTTTTTATTTTTGAGTTTCCGTCTCCTAGACTTGCTGCCGACCAACGCTGTGGAGCCCTGTCCGCCCCTCGAATGCAAATACAATTCCTTACAACAGATTCATCGCGTAGAATCGGTAAGTAGAATAAAAACTTGGTGTAGATCTAGACAAGTTGAGAACTATTCATAACTACGTGACGTAAATCCTAAATATGGCGCCAATCCGGGTTGCACAAGTGAGAATCTAGAGATAATTTTAGACCAAATAATAATTATATAGATAATTCGATGCGCCGTTTAGTTGAGCACTAGTAAAAGAAGAGTTTTGCACAGCACTAGTCTCACAAAAAATGTTAATAGATCTCAAGTTCTTTTGTAATGAAGACAGTCCAAAGCATAGACTTGTATATACTATATCTAGACTGGACATGGAGACTTTTTAACACTACAAAAAATGTCGTGAAAATGTTTTAGAAAAATGGATCAAGGCGTTGTTTTGTAAAGTAGTTAAAAGAAGTAAAGGCTATTTTTCTTAACCCTAACCTATGTAACATATAATTTAATTTTTAGATCTAGATCTAGTAAATGAACATAAAAAATTAGAGTAGCCTACTCTCGTCTCATAATTATTATTTTGCAATTTTTAGATACATAATCTTCTTTATCAAAACACTGGATGCAACACTAAATTGTGATTTTTTGTGTGTGTATTTTTGATAATCAATTACTAGATCTAGATCTAAATAATAAAATTATATGTTACATAGGTTAGGGTTGAAAAAAAACTTTACTTCTTTTAACTACTTAACAAAACAACACCTTGATCCAACTTTCTACAAAATGTTCACTATCGATCAGTCGCGGATAAGAATTTATTTCCGGTTTCCGGTCTAGTAGTAGATATAAGTCTATTGTCAAACTGTAATAATAAATGGCTCTAAATTAACACCGATAACAGTAAACTCAGGTGTACCTCAAGGAACAGTCTTGGGTCCACTACTATTTTTAATTTACATAAATGATTTACCAAATTGCATTACTTCAGGAACAAAAGTCAGATTATTTGCAGACGATTGTATAATATATAGAACAAAAAAAACAACAGAAGACACATATTTTACAAAGAGAATTAGATGAATTACAGAAATGGGAATCAAATTGGAGCATGTCTTTCCACCCAGAAAAATGTCAGTAGTTAAGAGTAACAAAAAAACTAAAACAAATTAATTCCACTTATCTTATTCATGGAAAACCAGTAACACAGACTAAAAATGCAAAATACCTAGGTGTTATAATAAATGAAAAACTGTCATGGAATCCACATAATGATGAAACTACAAAAAAATCAAAAAAAGCATTAGGATTTATTAAAAGAAATTTCTATAAATCAAATAAGAACATAAAACTAAAATGTTATTTAACCTGGTTAGGCCAATAATAGAATATACATCCTCCGTTTGGGACCCCTCAACTCAAGAAAACATTAAGAAACTAGAACAGACACAAAATAGAGCAGTGAAATTCATAACAAACGAATATTCGCATTTGACTAGAGTAACACCTTTAGTAAAATCACTAAATTTACAAAGCCTTCAGGACAAAAGGCTCAAAAGTAAACAGGCACGACATGGCCTAAATTGTGCCGATGTGCCTCAAATCAAAAATCAAATCAAATCAATCAAAAGTAAAGTAGCAATCATACATAAAACACTGAACCATAATCTTCAAATACAAAAACAAAGTTTAATAAAATACTCTGAAAGACACAAAGATAAAGGCACATTCCTCGTCCCATATGCTAGGACAAATTTGTACAAATACTTATTCTTCCCTAGTGCTATTGAGCATGGAATGGGTTGCCTGAGCTAGCCAGGAAAACCAGTGACTTGGCTGAATTTAAGTCATTGGTTAATATGCATGACTAAATGCATGACGCGTAGGACGTAATCATCTTCTTCTTTGAAGTAACGTCTGTATTATATAAGATAAGAAGAAGATAAGCTTCTTGCGGCCAGCTTGAAAACAAACAGGATTAGATCTATAAGTTATAAGCTATCATCGACATTAAATAATCTACATAATCATATAGACATAGAAATATAGATCCACTTGGGTACTTTGACAGTTTTTATTAATGTAATTCAACAAAATTATCTAGTTGTATAGATCTTGATGTAAAGATTAGTGATACCGAGATTATCTTTTTATGTCAAATGTTAAAGAAGTTATGGCCACAGACCACTAGCGGATCCAGAACTTTGGAGTGAGGGGGGCGATTTTTTTCCAAACCCTAACCCTAACGCCCAGTAAACCCTAACCCTATGCATAAACGTGTGTACAGAACACACACACACACACACACACACACACACACACACACACACACACACACACACACACACACACACACACACACACACACACACACACACACACACACACACACACACACACACACACACACACACACACACACACACGCACGCACGCACGCACGCACGCACGCACGCACGCACGCACGCACGCACGCACACACACACACACACACACACACACACACACACACACACACACACACACACACACACACACACACACACACACACACACACACACACACACACACACACACACACACACACACACACACACACACACACACACACACACACACACACACACACACACACACACACACACACACACACACACACACACACACACACACACACACACACACACACACACACACACACACACACACACACACACACACACACACACACACATACATACATACATACATACATACATACATACATACATACATACATACATACATACATACATACATACATACATACATACATACATACATACATACATACATACATACATACATACATACATACATACATACATACATACATACATACATACATATATATATATATATATATATATATATGACAATTTTGAAAAGCAGCATTTCTCAACCTGCGGCGAAAAATTGGGGCAAAGCTATAAGGTTCCCTAGTGGGGTTTGGGGCAAAGCCCCGACGCCAAAAGCGTTTTCTTGCATTCTTCACTAAAGAAACGCATTCTCCTGACATCTACAGCTCATCATTCATCAATGAAGTTCGGGGCGACAAAAGCATTTTCTTGTATTCTACACTGCAGAAACGCATTCTCCTGACATCTACAGCTTATTATTCATCAATGAAGTTCGGGGCGAAGCCCCGACGCTAAAAGCATTTTCTTGTATTCTTTACTGCAGAAATGCATTCTCCTGACATCTACGCTTATTATTCATCAATGGAGTTCGGGGCGAAGCCCCGACGACAAAAGCGTTTTTTTGCATTCTTCACTGCAGAAGCGCATTTTCCTGACATCTACAGCTCATTATTCATCAATGGAGTTCGGGGCGAAGCCCGAAAGGACAAAAGCGTTTTCTCGCATTCTTCACTGCAGAAACGCATTTTCCTGACATCTACAGCTCATTATTCATCAATGGAGTTCGGGGCGAAGCCCCGACGCCAAAAGCCTTTTCTGGCATTTTTCACTGCAGAAACGCATTCTCCTGACCTAAAGCTCATTATTCATACTATTAAAAAAAAGGACCTTTTGAATAATATTGTAGTTGAAAGATATTCTAATATGAATTTATAGGCCCTTAATACATTGCAAATAAAACCGATTTGTTCCTTGAAAAGATAAGATACCCCACATATTTAGATTTTGGCTTTGAGGATCGCCGCCAAAAAAAATTATTCGATAAATAATATTCAATAACAATGTAGTATAAGTTGTGAGTTATAGTCCCAAATTTATTTAACTAGAAAAATATCCGATTGAGTAAAGGTTGGGAAAAGGCGACTATAAATGTATTTTTATCGGTTTAGAACTCATCTCAATCATGATTCTTATAGTGAAAAATTTCGTTTGAATTCTAACTTTTCCAATGTAAAGTCTTTCTTAAAATAATTATGATAAATTCATGTGAAATTACATAAACTCTGGAAATGGGAGGGGCGGTAGAATGAAAACGATTAATCCTCGCTCCTTTAATAATTTCTGCTAAAGATTGCATTTGGCATTAAAGAATAAAAAAAAAAAAGTAGGGCGACTCGATATAAGAATTTAATTATAGTATATATAAATTATATTAGTGGCAGATTTTTTACATTTTGTAATTTCTAAACTATAATACTAAAAGAAAAAGTATTGGTTTGTCCGATGGGGGAAATGCAATTGCATATATCGCCCTTCCCACCTGGTGCAACCCTTTTTCATTTAAATTTACTAATGATAAAATTTGAGATTAGAGTATGGTACGACATAATATACAATGGGTTCACATATCAATACGTAGTTTATATTATATAGATATTCAACTAATTTTGTTCACATACTATGATTCTCCACAAAAATAGGACCGCCCCCCCCACTCAGAGGGCTAGAGTGGGAAGGGCAGTACATGCAATCGCCCTCCCCCCCCCCCCCCCAACCCCACCGAATCGACCAAGATACCAGAAAGGGAGCGACATAATATAAAATTTATAGATTAATTCAACTAATTTTGTTCACAAACTATGATTTCTCCATAAAAGTAGGACCGCCCCCCCCCCCACTCAAATGGTTTAGGTGGGAAGGGCAGTAGAGGTATTCGCCCCCCCCCCAAACGGTAAACAGGGAACGACATAATATAAAGATCGGTTAAAATATCAAAAACAAGTTTTAATCATATAGATATTTAATTGATTCTGTTAGCAAGCTGTGATTTCTACAAATAAATTGGACCCCACTCGAAAGTGTAGGGGGGGGGCGGGATTGATACCATTGCCCATTCCGACCCCACCAAATCGGTCAACATACTAGAGGAGGGGGCGAAATAATAAAAAAATAGGTTGAAATATAAATAATTAGTATATATTATTAACATAAGTAATAAATTTGTATACAAATTGTGTGAATTATATACTAAAATTCGCCCCTACCGCCCCCCCCCCTGGATCCGCCAGTGCCACAGACCTATATATATTATATCTGGACTGGAAAACGGAAACACATTTTTATCCGCTATTGATCAATTCACTGACATATATATATATATATATATATATATATATATATACAGTGCTTTTTTGTGACGGTACGCACCGGTACGGCGTACCGGCAACTTTTTCAATGTGGGGAAAAAAATATTACTTTCTTGTATTTTAAAATTTATTATTAATTTATTAGTAGTTAAAAGTTAGGCAATCTATCACTGAGTACCGGCACCAATTTTTTTTACAAAAAAGCACTGTATATATAGGGGCTCTGGTAAATATTGCATTCCTCATAAATCAGCAGACTCGAAGACAAGATTTATTATATATATTTTTTTTTCGAGCTATAATGGAAGTCGCCCCGAATCTAGGAAAATTGATCTTTTCTGTTTTAGAAAGTAATGATCATTAGTTAACAAAGTATAGAAATAAAGCAATACCATTTTCTCGGATTTTAATTAGAACAGGCTATTAATCCCAGAACTATATATTCACGCAAATATATGAAATAAAGTTATTTCCTGTTAGTCCCCATAGAGAAAATGTCTCAAAAATTCTAGACTGAAATAATTCACGTCTGTTGATTTTAGCATCATATGTACATATAAATAGATTGATTACCTAGATCTTTGTAGATTATGTTTCTCAAAATGGCAAAATAATAATTATAAGAAGAGAGTGCTCTTATTTGCGATGTTCAATTACTAGATCTAAATATTCACATTTAATTATATGTTACATAGGTTAGGGTTGAAAAAAAAACACTTTTTATAACTACTTTACAAAACAACGCTTTGTACCAGCTATTTCAAAGTTTTTCACATTTTTTAAGTGTTAAATAATCTCCATGTCTAGTCTAGATAATATATAGGTCTGTGTGTCAGGACTTTGTTGATTTCATTACTGAATTTTTAATTGTTAAAGTGTTAAAAGTATAATTTCAATTTTATTGTGTGTATATGTTATAATTACTTTATAACTTCTATTATGTTTAGGCCCAAGTTCGGCCCAACAGACACACCATACACTCCCAGATATAGGCCTACATTAACTAATAAACGATGTGTGTGATGATTTAAATTAAAATTATAAATTTAATGTAATGATATTTCTACAATGACAATGACATATGATCAAAGATAATGATAGACAATTATGAGTGCATATAGTATGGTGTGAGAAATTTCTAAATCATAATCTAGTTCCAATTAATTACTGAATTAATATTTCAAATACAATGATAACCACCTTTTTAATATTCTCCATCAGCATTGTTCTCCCAATAGTTCATTCCAAGACAAAGACTCTGTAATCAGGTGCGTGTACTTCTTATACCAATGGCAACACAAGTAGATCTATCTTCAACCAAGATAAATGTTCAACAACAATGTAGACTCAAAGTTCAGAGTAGCAACACCACTCCCGACGTCCACCAAGTCCAGATACAATCTGGAACCTGAATCTTCAGTCCCGAAACCTGAGACGACAATCTCAGACAGAAAAACCTGAGACTGAGAACTTTAGTCCTGATACAAAACCCTATGGAAAGACAAATAATAGATTCTTGTAATCCTCTAATCTAATTATAAAATACGAATACGACCAAATACATATTAAGAATAACTTTACAATGTGAAATTAAAACTCACCCTAAACAGGGGTCAAAATAATCCTTCAAGAATATATACCAAGGCCAACGCTAAGGCTATCCAGTAACGAAGACACAAGTATAATTCAAGAACTCCAAAGATACAGCAAGATGGAGGGAGTCTACCAAACGATCAAGAAGAAAAGTTTGACGTCATATGAAACATTTATGACGAGCGACAAGGGGAGATCAACTAGTACACAAAATAAAATTATTGAAAATGACGCCATCGCCTATTGATGAAAGCGGCGCAATAAGATTAAGAATATTATTATTACACAACTAATTCAATAGTTGCGACACTGTGGTTATGGCATTTTTTATGTGCATGGAATAGGACTATAGAAAATATCCGAAAAACTGACCGAAAAATAAATATTTGTCCTTAATTCGTCCTAACTCTGTAACCATGATAGAAATTTGCAACAGTTATACTTCATTATATGCTTTTCAAATTAATTTATTTTTGTTGCAAGCAAACTATACTTGTAATGAAATAAAACATTGTAGAGAATTAGAACATAAGGTTAAATAACAACTCTTTAGCGCTCTGCTTTCTAGGAAGCTCTATTTCAAATCCTTATTCCAGAAGAGTTAGAAGAATCTTATTATTGGCGACGTGTTGTCTTGTTTGCTTTTAAGTGTAAAATAACGCCAAATGATTTTTGTTTAATGTTACTACTTTAAACAATGAAAACAATACCATGGCTTAAATATTCCTGGTCCATGCGTGAATTAGTCTACCACTCTGAGTTTGTGTGATAATGTTCATGCAGGTTCCTGGTTCCTGAAGGTACCATGAAGTTCTGACTTGAATAGAATTATTGTAAAAACATTATTTTTTATGTTTTGTAAATAAAATGTTCGAAAGTAGGAATGTGCATAAAATGTCAATAGTCAAAAGTTATGTAAATGATGAGATCTCTTGCTCTAGGTAGGAACGCCCCTGGACAAGATGAGTATCATTGTCGTCTCCTTGGTCATGCTGATGTCTTTAGAAGTAGCTCATGGTTTGGCGTTTGTGAACTGGAACACAACGACAGGACCGGTCACCGGATTCTTGGACGGGAGTATCAAAGTCTTTTGGGGCATACCTTTTGCTAAGCCTCCAGTTGGCCCAGGACGTTTCAAGGTAACCATCGCTCTAGGAGTGGACTAAAGAAATGTTTCATAAAGAAATTTCTAAAACAAAATATTGATAGAATGTCTACCACTACCAGCTTGACAAAAAAAAATTGTCAGTGGCACATTTTTAAAAGTCACTGATAGAGGCTATGTAACAATTATAAAAACTCAATAATTGTGAAGTGAAAAAGTGTAAAAACATGATTTATTGTACTAATATTACATTTTTTTTTAGAGATTATTAATTGTAACAAATAAAAACTCACTTTTCAATTACAGCAATTGAACAAATTAAAAGAGATGAAAAAAGTCAATGATTGTAGCGATGTTACTAATGAATAATGAATATGTAACATTTTCCCCTAAGATTGTATGTTTGAGATGTACAGAAACTTATGTATTGTCCAGCTCCCTCACTTTGGGAAGTCGATGTGTGTGACTTTATATTGATACAATTAGCTTTAAAAATATACAGATTATTCAACAATGTTATTTTCACAATTTACAACTGTATTCCTCTTTGTATCTCATTGATCTAGCCGCCAGAGAAGGTCGCTAACTGGAGCATACCTGTTAACGCGACCCAGAGGCCCAACGCCTGCTGGCAAAACATTGATTCATCATTCAACAGGTCGCCCAAAGTTGAGATGTGGAACCCCAACACTAAAATGAGGTAATCTCAAATACCGAGTTGACTCCCAGCCCTAATAGTTATAAATTATGCATCGTTATTTGTATGACAGATATAGTCTGAAATAATTCGTATATATCTTTCAATCGAATGATTGAGAAGGGAGTTAATGTCAGATTGGAGGATTGTGGGGCGAGCTCTAACTTATCTACTTACAACGCAAATAAAAACAAATTAAATCAGAGACAGAATAAAATGTAGTTTTGTATATTTATCAAACATTATGTTTCTTGTTGTCGAGACGAATGCGACTTTATTTTCGATGTATGTATATACAGAGAGACAGAGTCCGGACAAGTTTATTATCAGTGATTCTAATTGAGAAAAGCTAATAATGTTGTTTCCGATAAGAAACGTGTATATAAAACAAGATTACTATGAGAGTTACTGTTTCCCCACAAACTAACAGGCGGTCCCTGCAGGGTCCAACTATCGGTATTCTGTTGGGTAAGTAATTAAGAAAAAAAAAAGGATTTAATAATTTAAACACGAATATCAGAAACTAGAAAGTACAGTAACCACAATTCTACTTCCTGTATACAAAATGGACGTGCGAGACCATTCGTTATAGAAGGCCTGAACACTGACATCACAACCTGTGGGCTGTGGAGACCAATAGCGCGTTGACACGTCGTACTGACCTGTGACATCGCAACCTGTGGGCTGTGGAGACCAATAGCTCGTTGACACGTCGTACTGACCTGTGACATCGCAACCTGTGGGCTGTGGAGACCAATAGCTCGTTGACACGTCGTACTGACCTGTGACATCGCAACCTGTGGGCTGTGGAGACCAATAGCTCGTTGCCACGTCGTACTGACCTGCGACATCGCAACCTGTGGACAGTGGAGACCAATAGCTCGTTGCCACGTCGTACTGACCTGTGACATCGCAACCTGTGGGCTGTGGAGACCAATAGCTCGTTGACACGTCGTACTGACCTGTGACATCGCAACCTGTGGGCTGTGGAGACCAATAGCTCGTTGCCACGTCGTACTGACCTGCGACATCGCAACCTGTGGACAGTGGGGGACCAATAGCTCGTTGCCACGTCGTACTGACCTGTGACATCGCAACCTGTGGGCTGTGGAGACCAATAGCTCGTTGACACGTCGTACTGACCTGTGACATCGCAACCTGTGGGCTGTGGAGACCAATAGCTCGTTGCCACGTCGTACTGACCTGCGACATCGCAACCTGTGGACAGTGGAGACCAATAGCTCGTTGCCACGTCGTACTGACCTGTGACATCGCAACCTGTGGGCTGTGGAGACCAATAGCTCGTTGCCACGTCGTACTGACCTGTGAGGTGGCAATGAGCTGTTGTTCTCCACTGACTACAGGTTACGACGTTGCAGTTCAATGTTTAGGCTTTCTATGACGATTGGTCTCGGTGCGAGGGTCAAAAGTGTTGCCGATTGATTGTACTATTATGCGGGCTTATTATTCAATTATTGAAAATACAATAAACATACATATGAAATAGGTTATTACATTGTTAATATCTATAAGCTCTATGATGTAATTGTTAGGAAGATATTGTTCATTTTGATCAACTGTGACTGCCTGGCCATGTTGTATGTGGTCCCATATAGTCATAAGTTCGATAACTGCCTGATGCCATTCCGTACCGACTTATTTTGGAATATAAGAAAAATGCATGCATAAGGTTCATTTGTTATATTCAAAATGATTTATTTTGCCTGTTTTTACTACTACTAATAAATTGTTTTAAAACCGGTGCATATTTAATTAAACAAAAAAGTATAAAATATCCTTTATATTCAATTACAGAAACTACAATAAACATAGATATGAAATAGGTTATTGTATTTTCTATATAGTCTTTCACCCCTGCAGCAGTATATCAGTGTGATTTAATTCTTAAATTAAAACGGTTCGCTTTGAGACGCTAACAAGCACAATAAAAAAGAAAAATATTTTTTTACACAAAGCTTATCTATGGGGAAGAACTTTCATATATCTCAATACTGCAGAAATAATCTCCTTTTTCTATATAAAACAAAATTAATTGATTAACTAATTGGTTAATTTTGTATTGATTCGTGTATACACTGTAGTGTAGTCTTCGACTATGAATAATTATGTAAAATTTCAACTTGATCAGAGAATGGGAAGTGGGAGAAAAAATACAAGGAAGAGACGCAATAAGGGAAATAATTAGACCCAAACAGCCACATCCTCAATAAGAAGCATTCATTTCCCTTTGTCGATACCAAACAGAATAATTTATTACCAATAATTTAACGAAATAATTAATTAAAAATCATTAATTAACTAGTGAATATTTTTGACTAATTTATGTTATGTACAATAAATATTTTTTTGTAATTTGGAATTTAATCTGAGAATAGGTGTGGGAGAAATAATGTTGGCAAAAATGGCACCAGACAGAGAGAGCTGGTATAAGCTTTGGAAAAAGTAGCCGTTGCACCCAAACATTGCAAGTTGCAAAATATCATAAAATCGAAATTTCAAATATTTTTTTTTAGTTTTTGAGATCCAAACTTGATAAACTGACAGACAGGCAGACAGACCACACAAACCTTTGAGGGCCGCTAAAAAAAAAGCTTTAATTAGATCTAGTTACAAATAACCAATCTAAAGATGTATCCCATGATTTGTGTAGTGTTTGATTCGTAACACGCCACAGGGAAAGTGAGAGTAGGCTACACTCTGGTCACTGGCTGTACTATTCACGAATCAGAAACCCCAGATTACTCCCTTAGAGCACGTGAAAGGAAGCGAGCTGTGAGTTTGAAGGTCGCCTTCCCCCGTACAAGGACATCCCTAATGCCGTACACGGACCAGTTCTCTCTCCTTGTCCAGATCGCCCTTCATGCAGAACGAGACATTCATAAACGATGTGGTCTACTGTTTCTTCGTCCGTGTGTCGTAGATTTCTCGAAACCGTCCGAAGTAAACACTAATTGGACAGTGACCGACTCCGAACTGGGCTAGGACGGTGTCCCAGTCTCAGTTGACATTGCCTGATTGAATGTTCACCTCTGGTTAAGACGTTG
Organism: Biomphalaria glabrata; assembly: GCF_947242115.1. Classification (NCBI taxonomy): domain Eukaryota; kingdom Metazoa; phylum Mollusca; class Gastropoda; family Planorbidae; genus Biomphalaria; species Biomphalaria glabrata. The sequence continues at coordinate 20,224,380 of NC_074717.1, forward strand.
AAAAGACTCGTGAAGTCCTGATGTAGAAAACAGGAAGTAGAATGAATAAAATTGACTTGCAGTTCAGTCAGTCAAGTCAGATAGTCAAGTGTTATCCTCTGTACGAGGCAGTTATGTATTATCAAGTATTATCAAGTAGTGACTTAGAGAGTCGAGTTGTAACTCTGAGTTAAGTAGGATCTTTTGGGCAGTTGAAGCCAGTGAACACTACGTATATTCCTATTAGTTTTTCTCTACACTGAGAGTTGGATATGTATTATTGAAGTATTATTGTTACCAGCTGTGATGCGGACGTTACTTGTGGTTTATTCTGTAACTAATCATCTTGGACATTCAATACCGCTGTTATGTGGATGTAATTATGTTTCACATCGGAAGTCTTGATGTAACTGCCAATAAGGTGCAGACCAGGGCCGCCGCGAGGGTTGTGGCCGCCCGCGTGCGAAATAAAAAATGCCGCCCCCCCCCCCCCTTTTTTTTTTTAGAAAAAAATCCATTATGACAGAGCTGGACACTATTTGTTCTTTGAATCCATCTTTTGTAGACCATTCCATTTTCCCCGTTCATGTTCGCCCAGTTGTAGCCCTGAAGTACAACTAGGAATCATGCAAACAATTTCGGATTTACTTGCATTCAGAAATAAGAATCTTGGTTCTTTGGGATCAACATTAAAAATTGATCTTGTTCTGATTACTGGCTTATGCTCCTGTATTTGCGACGATTATAATTGATGAGCTGTGGTGGGTATATTACAATGAACAATTTAAATGATCATGATCTATATACAATTTCTCGATAACTTTGACTGCTCAACAGTGTTACATGATCTGGACGTGGAATTGTTAACTTGTTTGTTAATGTAAGGTAAAGTAAAATCCGAAACAAAAGCTCTAAATACAAAAGCCATTGACAGTAGAACTTTTTCAACGTTCCGTACACACTTTCATAATAATTATTACGATTGTATTTTATATTTTTTCATGAGTTTAATACAAAGTAAATAATACAAAGTACAAGTCACTTATACAATGACTTGAATTAAAACATAGTCAGGCAGTGTTTCTCACATTCCCGGGTGGCGACTCCCTAGATAACATTTTCGTTCGAGCCCCATTTAGAAGCTGGAGCCCAGAGAAGCGATGTAGGCTTCCACAGTGAGGTCCGTGAGTTTTTTTAGTCCCAACTTTTAGGTTTGATTTTTCATTTCTATTAATTTAACACTTTGTAAAGATTCAAAGTGACGTCATGAAACTTTACTAAAACGATGTTGTTGTTGTTTTCGGAAATTGTGTCAGTGTCTACATCATTTTTAAGCGCTTTTAAAAGGTCTTACTGGTGGCTGGAGGTAGAATGTAAGATGCGACAGGTTTCCGCTCAAATCGGCAAGAGGTCTAAACATTCTTTTGCCGCCCCTCCCCCATCCGAATAACTAGTACAGCTGAACTGATGAAGGCGTTATATATTTTTTCATAAATAAACTTTAAATAACTTGAATAAACTTCTTTGTGAACAAAGACTTAATAGAACTGTTTTATTATTCACAGATTTAACTTGAGATATAGATCTAAAAGTAATGAAATAAACTGATATTTAAACAAAATCTAGCTTACAACCAAAATAAAGTCTTTACTCTTTCATGTCTTAAGATCGTCTCACATTTACACTAGGTACGTTAATTTCATCATCGTCACTCTTCTCTTCTCACCAAACACTCCTTAACACCTCTTTTTTCAGGACGTTGCGCCCTCCCCCCTCCATATCAGAGGAACTAGATACCCTCCCCCTTCAGTGAAAATGTTTTTAAAATTTACCTTTTAATTACCGGTAATAGATCTACTTACAGAGCGGGCTATTCGACTTAAAACAAATATGACAAACAACCAGAGAAATTTCAAGGCTAGAAATGAGTAGGCGCTTATGGAAAAAGCCGAACGCTGCTCTATTTTATTTGTTCTAGTTTCCAAAATAATCTCTCATGTACGAATATTATTTATATTTTCTAAGAATAATGGAGTAATTAGATTTTAAAATATTTAAGTTACTTTTTTTTCTATTTAATAATTATTTTTGTTAAAGTAACCTTGGAATAATGATTTGTGCACACATTACACAATAGGTAGCGGCGGCCCTGGGTGCAGTATTGTTATTATTGTCATTAAATAAATATTATATTTGTCTTCCAAAGAGAACTTGAGTCAATCTGTAATGTCTGTGTCTGTCACGTGTCAAGTGTGACTCCAGGAAGCACGAACCCAGCAGTTTTCGCAATCGCGACACATTGGTAGTGACCAGTCCAATGTGTAATAGTAATACAGCATTCTCCAACGTTACACACATTACAACATTACACGCATTACAACATTACACGCATTACAACATTACACGCATTACAACATTACACGCATTACAACATTACACGCAATACAACGTTACACGATTTAACCTAACGTTGACAGACGGCCTGGTCCTACACATCTGCCTATGGAGCTCGCGGCTTATATCGGAAGCGTCCCAAAGTGCTAACAAGCGCCTGTCGCTTAGGGATCGTACACGTTGGTCATTGTTGTCAGATTTGGATTTGATATTTTCCTGACAATCGGAAACATTTTCGAAACGTCGGCCATATCATGTCAGACCATCAGTATTGTTGCATGGTGAGACTTCCAAGGAAAGCCAAAACAAAGACAGATTGCGTGCAACAAATTTAAGGCTCTTGATTTAAAATGTACGAAGGCAAATCATCGAGATTATTAAGAAAAAAATGAGTTACATTTAGATCGAGATTTTTAAAACTGAAGATTGCAATTTTACTTTTGATCAGATTCCCCAAAACTTTATGCCAATGGTATTTATTTTTTACTGTAGATTGCATAATAATATGAAATAATAAAATCAGTTCTATATATTTCTATTATTTTCTATGTCAATGGCCTAATTAAACCTAAGGAAGAGGCGAAAGATAGTGCTTTTGTTAGATTTGAATTAGATATTTCTAATGTCTTAGGGTTTTTTTTATTCGGATAAATCTTAATTGTGAAGTACATTATAAAAACAAAACAAGGTTACAAAGACAGACTCAAAATCTGCCCCCGAAGTGGTCCACTCAGGCAGGTAAAAAGGCAGGTTGTAATATTTTAAGAAAGAACATCAGAATGAAATTCTATCAAAGACAAATGACAATGATGAATGGAGTTAGAAGGTTGATAGATCTTGTGTGGTGCCCCAGCGGCTGATTTTGAGTTCATGTTTCCACACAAACTGTCTTTGTAACCTTGTTTCTTTTTTTTAAATAGAAAACATTCTTTTGTGTATAAATGTAGTCATTAGTAGGACAGAACTGACGTAACATAGCAATACAAATGTAAAAATAAAATTGACAGAAAATCTAAAACCATTTACATAAATGTGTTAAAAATATGGTAAATTGTCATCTCCCCTATTAAAGAGCCTTCAGTGTTTGTTACTATTAATAGTGAATAGTTGTAAAAGTGGTGTATTTTTATGATAAAACTTCTTGCATACGTGATTGAAAATTTTTTTAATTTTTTTTCGCTTTCAGAAAAGAAAAAAGTAGTCGTTGCATCAGAACTTTGAATGGTGTAAAATATTATGATTTCGGATTTTCACTATTTTTGCTAGTTTACGAGATCTAAACGGGACGGACGGACGGACAGTCAGACATTCCACACAAAACTAATAGCCTCTTTTCCCCTTTCGGGGGCCGCTAAAAATTAATGAGTAACGTTTTGATTACCCAGAGGATCTAGAATAATCTAGAAGCAGACCTATATAAAACGAAATTATTCTCTTTGCTTAATGGTATTTCCCTTCTCTCCTTTCTCTAATCTGGTTTATTATTAGCTGACGTCCATTTCATCTCCTCCATAGTGAAGACTGCTTATACCTGAACGTCTGGTTGCCAAATACAACAGGCGTCAAGCCAATTTTGGTCTGGATCTACGGCGGTGGTTTCTTCAGTGGATCTTCTGCGTTGGATGTCTACGACGGAAGCGTACTGGCCAAGAAAAACAATGTCATTGTTGTCTCGTTCAATTACAGGTTGTAGCACTTGCCAAGTTGCCCTTTAGATCGAGTCGTTTTGCAAGCATCGCCCTTTGATTGTTGTTTTAGTATAACAAATATGATTTTATTGTTTAATTTACGAATAGAACAAACTCACCACTTCATAATGTGGGAAATGTCGATGAGCTATGAACTCTAAATGGTATAATTTGTATTAATCTTTGGGCCTATGACAAGCCTTATTATTATTATAGTCTTAACATAATTTTTAGTTAGGCTTACCTTAACCCTTTGTATAAAGACCATGCATATATAGTTGTATCCAGTCATGTAAGGAACATGGACTACTAGCTGTCATTCAGTCACCAACGTTTACTTTATGTCCTGTACTACTGACAGGGTTGGTGCGCTTGGCTTTCTCTATACCGGAGACGCTGAGTGTCCTGGAAATGTTGGTCTTCTGGATCAAGTCATGGCTTTACAGGTTAGTGAGTTCATTGTTTAGAGCAGTGATTCCCAAACTATGATTCGCGCCGTGCTTTCTGGCCTCTACTGGTTTATGATGCACGTTTTTACAAAGAATGTTATATGTCAACGTTCTTTGAAGTAGCTTTTACAATATTTATAATTTATATGAATGTATTCATTTCATATCAGGATTAACATTAACAGACTGACAGTGAACATTAAAAGGTGTCGTCTTTTACTATGATGATATCTAAATCCTAAACTAAACTAGATATCGTAATTATAGTACCGGTAAATAAATGTTTTTTAAATGGTTTATACGATCTTGCATAGAAAATGAAATGTTTCGAATATTTATAATATATCATTGCACAATGAACATGTTTTAAAGACGTTGAAGGCGAGAATGAAATCATATCGAGGCACACAACGTACTTGAAATACGTTTTTACAAAGTTTATATCAACTCTGTCTTTCTGTCTGTCTGGTAAAAAGGTTTGTACACTTTTTTTTTCCACATCCTATATCGGGACAAGCAGAAATTTTGCACAATTATTTCTTTTACCTGAAAACATAAGAATCTTTTTTTTTCTAAAAGTCAGATACGTTGGCTGGACTCAGGGGAGCCCAAAAATATCAAAGTTCAAAATCTCTTCACCAAGGTTCAGAAGCCAAGCGCTTTACCACTCAACAATAGACAGATAATCGACAGATAATAGTTCTTTTCGGCTTATATGGTCAACAATAGACAGATAGTAGTAATTACTTATAGTGCCGGTCTCTGGGAGATTAAAGCGCAAAGTAAAACATAGGTAATATTATTTAATTTTTATGCAGAAAAATCTTAGTACTTTTTAGTAAAAGTACCCCTTTCAGACCATGCGATCTATTTGTGAAGGTCATCTGTTTCTATGGCTAACAGTTAACGAGGGTAGCCGCGTCAAACCTGTGACGTGGCAACGAGCTTTTGGTCTAAACTGCCCACAAGTTGCGATGTCGCAGGTCAGTGTTGAGGCCTACACTACCGATTGCTCTCGGCCTACCACTCAGCCAGCCTCTAGATAAATGACACTTTAACAAATCATTTGGTGGATTTATAGACAAATGCAAAAAAGTAGACATCGGTCAGCGACATTGGATTAAGAGTTATAAAGCACAAACACTATAATTGTATGTCATTATTTTTATTTATTTCACAGTGGATCAAAGAGAACGTCTTGAACATGGGTGGAGATCCCAACACTATAACGTTGTTTGGAGAGAGCGCAGGGGCAGTCAGCGTTGGCTTTCATCTGATGTCCAATCTATCCCGGAATCTGTTTAATAATGCTATTATGATGAGTGGCTCTCCGATAGTAGACTGGGGAATCAAGGTGATGCTATAATCAACTCTTAGAAGCGCGCTTGATTTCATTCTTGGACTTCTCGGGTTATTTCTGGAACCATTTTTTTTAACTATTTTCCTCTCTCCCTTCGCCTCTCTCCCTTCGTCTCTCTCTCCCTCCCTCTCTCTCTCCTTCCCTCCCTCTCACCCTCCCTCTCTCTCTATTTCTCTTTTTCTCTCTCCCTCCCTCTCTCTCCCTCCCCCTCTCTCTCTTTCTCTCCATCCCTCTCCCTTCCTCTCTCTCTCTCTTTCTCTTTTTCTCTCTCCCCCCTCTCTCTCTCGTTCTCTTTTTCTCTCTCCCTCCCTCTCTCTCTCCCTTTCTCTTTTTCTCTCTCACTCTTTCTCTTTTTCTCTCTCCCTCCCTCAATCTCTTTCTCTTTTCTCTCTCCATCCCTCTCTCTCTTTTTCTTTTTCTCTCTCCCTCCCGCTCTCTCTTTTTCTTTTTCTCTCTCCCTCTCTCTCTCCCTCCCTCCCGCTCTCTCTTTTTCTTTTTCTCTCTCCCTCTCTCTCTCCCTCCCTCTCCCTTCCTCTCTCTCTCTCTTTCTCTTTTTCTCTCTCCCTCCCCCTCTCTCCACCTTCTCTCTCCCTTTCTCTCTCTCCCTGTTTTTTTCTCTCTCTCCCTCTCTCCCTCCATCTCTCATCTGTCTCTTGATTTCATTCTTTGACCTCTAATTATTTCTTGAACCATTTTTTAAAACTATTTTTCTCTCTCCCTCTCCCTCTGTCCCTTCGCAGCTCTCCCTCACTCTCTCTCTCCCTCCCTCTCTTTCTCTTTTTTTTCTCTCCCTCCCTCTCCCCCTTCGTCTCTCTCCCCCCTCTTTATCCCTCCCTCTCTCTCTCTTTTCCTCTCTCCCTCCCTCCCTCTCTCTCCATCTCTCCCTTCGTCTCTCTCCCTCTCTTCCTTCCTCCCTCTCTCTCTCCCTCACTCGCTCCATCTCTTTTTCTCTCTACCTCTCTTTATCTCTCTCCTATCTATCTCTCCCTTTCTCTCTCTAACTGTTTTTCTCCTCCTCCCTCTCGCTCTCCCTCTCCCTGTTTCTCTTCTTCTCACTCTTCTTCTCACTCACGCAAAAGCGTTTTCTTGCATTTCTCACTGTAGAAACGCATTCTCCTGACATCTACAGCTTATTATTCATCAGTGAGGTTCGGGGCGAAGTCTCGACGCTAAAAGCGTTTTCTGGCATTCTTCACTGCAGTAACGCATTCTCGTGCCCTACAGCTCATGTCTCTCTCCCTCTCTCCTTCCTTCTCTCTCTCCCTCTCTCTCCCTCATTCCCTCTCTCTCTCCCTCTCCTATCTCTTTTCCCCCCTCTCTCTGTCTTTCTCCTTTTCTCTCTCTCTATTTCTCCCTTTTCTCTTTCACTTTATTTTTCTTGTCTTTGTCTCTTGTTTTCTTATTTCTTTCTCCTTTACTTTTGTTTTTCTTTCGCCTCTTTTGTTTTTTAACTTTTATTTGTTTCTACCTAATATCTAGGTTGTTGTATCGTATATTAATTTTTTTATTTTTACATCTAAATATTTATCTACTTGTCTGTGTATGTGTGTGTGTGTGTGTTCCTTAAATCTCGTTGGTTGTTACATCTATCTAGTTTTCTTTCTTCTTTCTTTGTTGTTCCCTAGACCTTTATTTTTGTTTCCTGACCTATACCAAGGTTTAGTCACATACCTATATCTTCGTTTATGTTTCCTATACCAAGGCTTAGTCACATACCTATATCTTAGTATTTGTTTCCTATACCAAGGTTTAGTCACATACCTATATCGTGGTATTTGTTTCCTATACCAAGGTTTAGTCACATACCTATATCGTGGTATTTGTTTCCTATACCAAGGTTTAGTCACATACCTATATCTTGGTATTTGTTTCCTATACCAAGGTTTAGTCACATACCTATATCGTGGTATTTGTTTCCTATACCAAGGTTTAGTCACATACCTATATCTTGGTATTTGTTTCCTATACCAAGGTTTAGTCACATACCTATATAGTGGTATTTGTTTCCTATACCAAGGTTTAGTCACATATCAATATCTTGGTATTTATTTCCTATACCAAGGTTTAGTCACATACCTATATCGTGGTATTTGTTTCCTATACCAAGGTTTAGTCACATACCTATATCGTGGTATTTGTTTCCTATACCAAGGTTTAGTCACATATCTATTTCTTGGTTTTTATTTCCTATACCAAGGTTTAGTCACATACCTATATCGTGGTATTTGTTTCCTATAGCAAGGCTTAGTCACATACACTGGCGGATCCAGAACTTTGGAGTGGGGGGGGGTGATTTTTTTCCAAACCCTAACCCTAACGACCAGTAAACCCTAACCCTATGCATAAACGTGCGTACAGCATATATATATATATATATTCGATATATGAGAATAAAATAAGACTGTTTCTCAATCTTCGGCGAAAAAAACAAAAAAAAAAAAGTCTTTCTCTTGCAAGCTTGGGGGTCTGGGAGAGCGCTGTAAGCTTCTTCAGTGGGGTTCGGGGCGCAGCCCTGACGCCCAAAAGCGTTTTCTTGCATTTTTCTCTGCAGAAACGCATTCTTCTGACATCTACATCTCATTATTTATCAGTGGGGTTCGGGGCGAAGCCCCGACGCCAAAAGCGTTTTCTTGCATTTCTCACTGTAGAAACGCATTCTCCTGACATCTACAGCTTATTATTCATCAGTGAGGTTCGGGGCGAAGTCTCGACGCTAAAAGCGTTTTCTGGCATTCTTCACTGCAGTAACGCATTCTCGTGCCCTACAGCTCATTATTCATTCTATTAAAAAGTGCCTTTTGAATAATGAGAAAAATATTCTAATATGAATTTATAGTCCCTTAATACATTGCAAATAAAACCGATTTGTTCTTTGAAAAGATTGGATACCCCACATATTTAGATTCAGGTTATGAGGATCGCCGCCGAAAAAAAAAATATTCGATTAATAATATTCAATAAAATTCTAGCATACATTGTGAGTTATAGTCTTAAATTTATTTAACTAGAAAAATATGAGATAGAGTAAAAGTTGGAAAAGATTATCTGGCTTTTGAACTCATCTCAACCGTGACTGTTATATTGAAAAATTTCGTTTGAATTATAACTTTGCCAAAGCAAAGATTTTCTTAAAATAGTTATGATAAATTAATGTCAAATTACACACACTCAGTCTGGAAAGGGCAAGGGCGGTAAAATGAAAACTATTAATTCTCGCTCCTTTTTATAATTTCTGCTATTGATTGCATTTTGCATTAAAGAATAGGGGTTGGGCGACTCGATATAAGAATTTACTTTATAGCATATATAAATTATATTAGTGACAGATTTTTTTAAATTTTGTAATTTCTTACTATAATACAAAAAGAAAAAGTATTGATTTGTCCGATGGGGGGAAAGGGATTGCATGTATCGCACTTCCACCTGTTTATATTATATAGAAATTCGACTAATTTTGTTCACATACTTTGATTTCTCCATAAAAGTACGACCGCCCCCCCCACTCAAAGGGTTTAGATGGGAAGGGCGGTGGAGGTATTCGCTCTTCCCCTTCCAATCGGCCAACAGGTGAACGAAATTATATAAAGACCGGTTAAAATACCAATAACAAGTTTTAATCATATAGATAATAATAATAATAATTGATTCTGTTAGCGAGCTGTGATTTCTACAAATAAATAGGACCGCCCCACCCCCACTCGAAAGTTTATGGTGGGGGGGGGGGGCGGATTGATGCCATCGCCCCCTCCCGACCCTACCAAATCGGCCAAAATACTAGAATACTAATCTAAAAATAGGTTGAAATATAAATAATTAGTATATATTATTAACATAAGTAATAAATTCGCATACAAATTGTGTGAATTCTATACTATAATTCGTCCCCCCCGGGGGTTCGGCCGAGTGGGGGGGGGCGTTCGCCCCTACCGCCCCCCCCCCCCTGGATCCGCCAGTGGTCACATACCTATATCTTTTTTGAAAACTATAACATGAAATTAATATAGCATTGTGTGAAAACACGAATAAATGTCAAAGGAAATTTCTGCTCTGTTATCTCTTGATTACTGACAGGAAAGTACAAATTTAAAGAATAGTTTTATAAAATAATTTGTTCGAGAGAAAAAAAAAAGACCTATTCCGTCAATTTTGGAAGAATTACTCCAATGTCCACTTAGCTTCCAAAAAATTACGAGAAAAATGAGAAATGTATTTTGACTTTATTGTTTATTTGTGTGTCCTGGTCAGACTAGGGAAGACGCATTGAACAGAACGCAGTCTCTTGCCTCTGACCTCGGCTGTTCGTCCAAGAACCTGACAACTTTAGTCAACTGCCTTCGAGATATTACGTCCGAACGGCTGACTCAAGGAATTTTAAAACTATTCAGAACCTACTTTGACCCACCTTTAGCTGCGGTTGTGGACGGATATTTTCTTTTGCAACATCCAAAAGATCTTTTACGCGATGGCCAGGTATAGTATAGATGTTTAACTTTTTATCCACAATGTGTTCTACATGGTTGTCCTTGGCTGTCTAGATTTAATCAGCTTCCAGGGTGACTAGCGTTGCAGGGGTATATAAGTAAATAGACAGACTAGTAATAAAATCATGTGTCAGATATAATTAGTTAAGAATTGTGTTTGACCAATAAACAAGTAACAAAAAAAAAACATTTAAAGAAGATCAATTCTCCTTTATAACTAACACGTACTCCATCGCTTGCATAATTTATGACGTGTAATTCTTCAAGATTGCAAGAAGTCTTACCTGTGAGCTCTACATAATCGAGTTCTTCTGTAGTCCAGCTAATGATTTCTCCATAAGACGATGCCCACAATGTTCATGTAGACTCACGTCTAGTCATTTATCCAGCTTTTTACTGAATACAAAGAAACATTTGAGTCGAGTTCGAGAATTTCAACTAAGCAGTGCTAAATACTTAAATTTAACCAAGATTATTATATTTGGAAAAACTACAACGGTCAAACCAGAGTTTTCGATTTGGTAGTTTTTTTCCCAAGCTATAAATAAACTTAAATTTCTATTTTTTAAAAGATTGTTATAACCACACTTCCTGTCCAATGTCCAGGTTCTGCCCATTTGAACCCAGGAAGAATTTGCAAGCTAATAGGAGGATTTGTAAAAAAAAAATATATTAATAAGTATGCATACACTGCAATACTTCATTTATAAACGTACAAGTGAACTACAAGAAGATGTTACAAGTATGATATCTCCTATAGGCCATAAAGCATAAAGTCTCCCAATTGCAGTGGAGCATAAAATTCGAAAATTTAACTTATTAGTTAACTCGAAGCTAGAACAACAGACATTTTTACTATTAAAATCGCAGCGGTTAACTTTTCTAAAAACGATTTTTTTATTCACAATTTCAACCCAATATGTTTTTTGAAGCCGACATTTAAATGTCTAGTTTTATAATGAATAGCGTGATCTACAAGTAGGCCTCTATTCTAAATCGAAAATTTAAAATCCTAAAAATTGTAAAATTGACACATTGCATATAAGAGCTTATGATTATTTTTTTAGGGGAAGGGGGGTTTATGGAGATTATTCTAAATAAGGTGCGTCTCTAAATCTAGATCTATGACTGACTAAATTTTAAAAGAAATATGTAAATAGTTGTGAATAGTGATGTTTCTTCTTCAAACTGTTCTGCGAGAAGAGAATAACTTCGATTAAATATTTTTTCCGTATTTCTATAAATTACGTGTAAAAATAATATGTGTAGTGCGAGGATGCAAAGAGTGATTCAAAGATGGGTTGGCTACTCTTTGTTTCAAACACTGCTTTACTGGCCTTTCATTTCAGGAATGAAAAAAAAAGTGGGGCGGCCAAAAAGTTCGTGGTAGTGAATGAGTGCTTTCTATTGGAGGATGCCAAAAATTATGCGATGTTATTGTAATGCTGGCTGTTCCGCTGAATATCTTAGTGCCAAAAATGTGTTAGTTGAGAGACTCAAAAAAAAAAAATAATTGACTGCTGCTGTGGGGAATTAAAGTAAACATACATATAGGTAACCCTCCCGGACCAAGTAAAAAACAATGGTTGTTTGGGCCATGGGGCCTTCATCAGCTATAAACAAACAAACAAAAAAGACAAACAATTAACACAAATAGACTCATAGTTAATTTATATGTTTAATATTGTTGTTTATAGAGGCAGAAAAGAAATGAGCTGCGCTTGGGAAATTGGAAGGTTCGATGAGGTCTGACAAAGATAAATGGGAAAAGGGTGTCCTCATCTCATTTTAAATAGAAGTGTGTTGGTTGTTGATCCCCTAAGGATGGAGGGTGCCTGACATGTTAATAAGTTTATTTATCTGCAAAAGAATGTTTTTAAGTTTTTTTATTTTTATTTTTAATCAGCTAATGGGCTGTTTTGCCATTTGCACTGCATTGCATCACTGCGATACAACAATGTAATCTTAATCTTGTCAGAACCTCAACGCCCCTTCCTATTCCCCACGCATTTATATAAAAATGTTTCTACACCAGTGCAGCTCATTTCAACCGTAGCGCAGCACAGGTATACGCTCGCAGTTTTAGTTATTGTTATGGCCCCCGGTGCACGGTACTTTATGGGCGTCACCCCCCCCCCTTTTTGTGTTTTGCTCCAGAAACAGCGCAGTAATACACTAAATAGAATGTAGTCAATAATAAGAATGTAATACAAATAGCAATAGAATGTACTTAAATAATATGTGGCTTCCCAAATATGGAATGGTACTTTTACTTTTATATTAGAGGTGGGGGGAGACTTGATATAAGAATGTAATACATCCCTGGTGTTAGTTTTATATCCTATGTATTTCTTTGCATAAATTATGTAATTTCTCCACTAAAATACGCTCGCCCCCCCCCCCAAAAAAAAATTATATCTGTCGAGGGAGGGGTGGGGGCGATCGTATCTGCCTCCCCCTTCCTCCCCCGTATCGGCCAGTGCAGCCAGAAACTAGTGGCACTAACAATTAATGCCTTTTTTTGGTTTCAGGTCAAGAAAACGAAACTTATTATGGGCGTTGTTAAAAACGAAGGAAGCTATTGGTTGACCTATGGCCTCCCGGATATATTTAACGTTTCCAGTATCTACATAGGTCCTACAAATTACCTGTCCACTGTGAGTCAAGTCTTGGCGCCTTTTGGAGAAAACTATACAAAGACCATAGTCCGAGATATTGTTGCAAATGAATATTATGATACTCTCCCGCCTTGGGAGAAGCCAACAAGCTATCTCGAGTCGTTAGAGAATCTGAGGTAAGGTGTCTTCTGTTCTTAAAGAAATAGAACTAGTTTGGTGTTTATGCTTGAAGACAAAAGTTTTATTAACTAGATATTCATATTTTGTTACTTGAAAGTGTTCTTTTGTACGTGGCATTTTAAAAACATAATTCCGAAACATAACAAGATTACAAAAAGAGTTTGTGTGATAACAAACTCAGAGGCGGCCCGCGTCGGATCCCTGTCAGATCCGCCTATTCGCAAGGAATATTCAAGACGGGATTTTATTTTGATTGTCAAAAGTAATAATTTTTCAAAGATTCCTTTGCCGTTGTAATTTTTTTTTTCTGTTTTACATGTTTTTGATGTTGCTTCAAAGTTAAAGATAATTAACTTCCTTGTCCAAACCTCCCGCTGGACGACGGCAAATGGCAGCGAGAAGGGTATGGACCGTGAAGGTCGAGTTAATCAGTTCAGCACACTAACCGCTCGACTAGGCATTGCTGTTAACTTAAGAACAAACTGATTACAAAATAATAGCCTATTATTGATAAAGAGATATATATCCCCATATTGATGAAACTATCAAAAAAACAAACAAAGCATTAGTCCAATAATAGAATATGCATCCTATGTTTGGGACCCCTCAACTCAAGAAAATATTAAGAAACTGGAACAGACACAAAATAGAGCAGTGAGATTCATAACAAACGAACATTCACATTTGACTAGAGCAGCAACTTTAGTAAAATCACTAAATTTAGAAAACTTTCGGGATAGAAGACTCAAAAGTAAAGTAGCAATGATACAAAAAACGCTGATTTTCAAAAAATCTTCAAATCCAAAAACAAAATTTAATAAAATACTCAGAAAGACACAAAGATAAAGGCATATTCCTCGTTCCATATACTAGGACAAATTTGTACAAATGCTCCTTCTCTCTAGTGCTATTAAAGCATGAAATGGGTTGCCTGAGCTAGCCAGGAAAACCAGTGACTTGGCAGAATTTAGGTCATTGGTTAATATGCATGACTGAATGTATGACGCGTAGGACGTAATCATCTTCTTTTTTGAAGTAACGTCTGTATTATATAAGATAAGATATTACACATTACGGCATGACATCCACCGGATATGTACAATATGTCAGACGAGCGATTTTAGATAATCTTTCCGCATTGATTTGTAATTGAAAAAAAACAAAAGAAAAGAACACATATCGTACTTATGTACTTCGATGTCTCAGCACAGTTACCAACAGAGCTATTGGCATTTTCATTTAAATGGAACTAGATTGAGGATGTAAATCTACCTAAACTAAACTTCTGATTTAGCACTCTTAAGATCTATATCTACTAGATCTAGATCTAAAATATAAATTTGGAATCATTTAGATGTAATTTAGATTAGATTTATGCACACAAAAAAAAGCCTAGATAATCTATCAATAGGCTGAATGCAACATTAAACTTTAAAATAGTATAGGCCCTTCTAAACTAGACCTAGAAATTCTAGATCTAGAATCTACAATGATTTTAATTAGAATATAAATGTAGATCTAGTTTTAAAAATCTAGATATACTGTAAAAAAATCTAGATCTAAAGTAAAAAATCTAGATCTAGTTTTAAAAATCTAGATTAGATCTAAATCTAGCTATTATGTCTTTTTTAAATACGAGTCTGATAACGTGGGTTAATAAACATTACTATACCGAGTTGTTTTAGCGTTTCATTTGAAGAATTCATTTCATATAACATCAAAGAAAATAAATCTACTACGTCACAAGGCCTAGTTAGACTAAAAATGTCTTCATCAATACGAGCAAGTTATCGAGGGTTCAGAGACATTGGTGCACCGAGTTGTTGTTGTTTTTTTTAGCTTTAGCATTACATTTAAAGAATTCTTCATATGACGTCAAAGGAAAAAAAATTCTATTACGTCAAAATAGGCTAGTACCAAAAAAATTCTTTATTAACACGAGAGATTTAACGAGGGTTCATAGACATTGGTGCACAGAGTTCTAATAGAATTCATTTAAAGAGGATTAAAGCCGCATTTTTTGTGCGTTTTGTCTGTCAGTCTGTCATGTTAATATAAAAAAAACACTAAAAGTTATTGATTAACCTTAATTTTCCTTCCGAAACATCGCAATAGTTTTAGGTAAGTATGTATAATAAATTGTTCCAGATGTTTGTATATATAGTGAGAGAATAAGAGGATTCCAGATAAATCTAATACCGTTTATTAAAATTTTGGATTCTCGTATGAAAATTAGATTACCATAGCCTTGTGGAGAGATTTTCGTGCCATACTTTGGTGTTAGGAAGTTGTTTTCGTTTTCCTTAAAAATTGGAACATAATATTAACGATAATAAGATTTTGTGACGTTTTAGCTAGAAAATTAAATGTAGTGTAAGAAAGAAGTGAGATTTTACATAAATATTTTTAGTAAAAAATCCGGTACAACCTATTTTCGTAAATGAGAAGATTATTTGTTTTATTTATTAGAAGAGGGATTTCAAACAGGGTTTTTTTTGGCATTAGTAAATTTTTCATATAAAATTCGGAAATTTTTGGCGACGATTTGTAAGAAAATTAAAGTAATGTAGGTCGATTTCTTTTTCAAAACAAAATCCGGAACAATTTTACCGGTTTAAAAACTTTTGTTATATTTCAGCAAGAAAATTAGATGTAAAATAAGTTTAAAATGTTACTTTCAAGAATCGTTTCTAGTAAATTACTTTATTTTAAAATCCTGAACAGCCTATTGTCGATATTTTTAAAAAAATAAAGTCATTGATATACATTTCTTTTAAGATAAAAATACGGAACAATTTGATATCGATAATTAAACTATAGGGACATATTGTCTAAGAATATGAGTGTAATTTTAGTCAATTATGCGTTCTCAAATAATCATATTTGACATAATTTATTTTTTATAAAACAATATCCGGAACAACTTTATAGTTAATGAAATATAAGTCAGTATAGAGATTTTCATTTAGCCTTTATATGCTATTTACTTTTAAAAAACCGGAACAACATATTATTGATCATGTGTTTTTGCAACGGTTAAGCATGGAAATTAAAAGTAATTCAAGTTAGAAAAGCAAACAAACATTCGTTGGTATTGATTTGTTTTTCAAAAAAACATCCGGAACAATATATTATAGATATTTAAAACTATTGAAATGTTTCGTAAAGAACATTAAAGGTTAAATCAGATTTTCAATAACTTTTAGAGTTGTTGTTTTTTATCTAAACGTGATGGACGGACTGACCGACAGACAAAAAGCACAAAAATAAGCGTCTTTTATTCTGATGGGGCACTAAACAAAAAATAAATAAAATCTGATTATTTTAAAAATTTTGAGGGAACTGATTAGTACCATGTCTTCCGCTGCTTGTCACGCTACTGCACGAAAGTCGCTGCATAAAAAGTCCATTTTAAAAAATGTGCGTAATATTTACATACAATGTGCTTTCTTAGTTTTTATAAACAAACATAAATGTTTTCTTTTAATTTTAGCAGCTAGTTGACCAGAAAAAAACATCTATAACTAATATTTATGAACATTGTGAACATTTCTTGTACATTTTATAAATATATCTGATTTATTGATACTGAAAATACACACAAAAAATATATTTTTTTTAATATATTGTAACACTATCTCCCAATATTTATGCATTGTTTTAGAATTTTTGTATTTTTATGAAAAAAAAATCGCTTGCATAATTATACGCTTGCATAATTAAACGGTTTGCTTTTAGAAAACCAAAAGTAGTCATTGTACCTAGACTTCAAGCCGCATCGCATGGTGAAATAATATTTTTAATTTCTCTTCTAGTTTTCGAGATCCGAGTGTGACAGACGGACAGACGGACATTTTGCAAAAGCCTAATAGCTGCTTTTCCCCTTACGGGGGCCGCTAAAAATCATTTATTGGACAAAAATTGATGACGAACAGTTTATTAAGAAAAGAACATGATGGCACAGAAACTGATGACGCGATTGTTTGAGGAAGTGACGCGAAAGTCTATATTTATATATGTTATATGAACTTGGTGCTGAACGTGTTAACAAGAGAACACCACAGCCCACTGTATTTCTGTACAAAATATGTTCATATTTATAACCTATTGGATTCTTCTGTGAAACAGTCTTAAATATCAACAATCTGGCCTCACTTGAATTGGCATTTTACCATGAACTGAAATAAATCAGCCAGACCACATTTAGATACTGTAATAACTTAAGTGAGGCAACTCAACGAGGACATAGACGTTTATTTACATAGAGACATGACAAACACAAAGGGGCATCTGCCTTGAGTACAGCATCTCCATATTGGCTCTCTCCTTGGGCGGAAATCGTTAGTCTCTGAATGTCAACATCCTGTTCTAGTCTGGTTACTAGAAGTGCGCATCTCTGCACTAGCCTGGACGGTGGTGCGCATGGCAAAGTCATAACAATACGTTTTTTTGACCTTATTTGTGAGTGAAAAAAACTTTAATTTCAAATATTCAGATATCTTGGTTGAATATCACCCACCCTTTCTCGTTTGAAGTTAAAATTTAAAATATCATTTAATGTACTTAACAAGACATGAATCAATTCAAAAATTATCTATTAGTCAGTAACTATTGGTAATAAATCATTTTGTTTGATATCTAAATTGGAAAATAACTTTCTACGTTCTTGAGTTATATATAGCTGTACAGTACCGGGCTTTTCGATATTATGTTTATTAAAAAATATATATATAGCTGGTCATTAGTTTAAAAAAGAATTGCTCCTCAGACTTAATAATATCTGTGAGTTGCTCACAATTAAGTTAATAATATAAGACAAAACAAAAAATATTTCTTTTAAGTTGTAATCTCTTATCTTAAAGGCAATTCATAACCAGCATGAACTCGTCGGGCACACACACACACACACATAAATCTTCAAATGAGGTCTATTTCTGCCAAAATCATTTCAGTTGGCTAACCATCTTTATTATAGATTTTTTTTTTTCAATGATGAAATGTCTTCTTTAATTTTCTGAACACTTTAACAATTACATACATTAAACGAAAAAAAATAATTAAGATTACAAAAGGAGTAGGCCTATGTATTTCACCCCAAAAAAAATAAGATTACAAAAGGAGTATGTATTACACCCAAACTCATAGGTGGCTCAAGTTGGTTAGTCATAATTACAAATTACGTTACACACAATTTCAAACCCATAGGCTTATTTCATTCCCAAGTGACTTCGCATTAACTTATTTAAGAACAACGTAGCACTAGTTTTTATACGAGAAAAGATGCCTGAGTAATTGTAAACATTTTTAGAATTTAAAAGTGTATAAAAAAAAAACTTCAATCATTTTTAAACCAGACGATATTAATAATTCGACTATTTTCACACTCTCTTCTCTCTCTTTCTCTCTCTTTCTCTCTCTCTCTCTCTCTCACACACCTTATCATTTTTTCTTTCTCTCCACGACATTTAATGTCTGCATTTAATTTGTTTTGCTTTTTGATTCTCTATTACAGCAGCGACACTTTATTCAAATGTTCTGTCGTGACGTTTGCTCAGCTGTACACATTGTACGTTGGAGGCGAGGTGTACATGTACTCATACGAACATCGAGAGAGTATTCTTGATTGGCCGGAGTGGTTTGGGGTACCGCACGGCTACGAGCTGGGATTCTTCTTTGGCGTCCCCTTCAAGAACAGCTCAATTTATCGGGCGTCCGAGCTGAGTCTCAGTGAAGAGGTGATGAAACGAGTTGCCAACTTCGCCAGAACGAGGTAGCTAGAATTATAGCTTTTGGGTTTAGGGAGGAAAGTAGGACAATGAAGGCAAATGCATCCCAGTAAACAGTCACTAATTTCACTCATGACGATCTGTCGGCATTCTTGAGGTATCAACCCTAAAAGCGGTCACCCATCTAGTACATGAGAATAGCAACCCAACCTTTGATATTTTTCTTAGCTCAAATAGACTAAACATCTGGACGCCCCTCGTATTTCGCCTGAACCTTAGGCCTATATCAAATCATTTGAGACTTGACAGAATCCATTGTAGGCTTTGTTTAAAGGCTGAGGTGTTGATCTTATTTCCAGACGCCCAGCCATTGAACAAACTTCTCTGGTCAATGTTCCTCTTCAGCAATTCGTTAATGGTCCTATGTTTTAAAGATACGATAATTATTTCAATACTTTAGATTATTCCTTATGCATGGTACTTAGTTATTTTTTTTAACTTGACTTCTTCTTTGTGCAACTCTTTTTTTAATTTCTTTTCAATTGATCTTGAAAGTAACCCCAACTACCCTGAGGTCAAAGTGGTGTGGCCCCAATACAGTTTCCCAAACGTTTCGTACCTAGAGATTACAGAGAACTCCACAAGTGTCAAAGTGGGACTGAGGCAGAGGTCATGTGACTTTTGGACTAAACAAGTACCAATACTGACTCCATTAGGTAGGCTGGTTTAACCAATGTAACAAACAGCAGTTAATATTTATCAACAAAACTTCTAGCTAGACATAAACTTTAAGTTTGTTGATAAACATACTATCGATGGATATAACATAAACTAATAGGCCTACTATCGATGGATATAACATAAACTACTAGGCCTACTATCGATGGATATAACATAAACTAATAGGCCTACTGTCGATGGATATAACATAAACTACTAGGCCTACTATCGATTGATATAACATAAACTAATAGGCCTACTATCGATGGATATAACATAAACTAATAGGCCTACTATCGATGGATATAACATAAACTAATAGGCCTACTATCGATGCATATAACATAAACTAATAGGCCAACTATCGATGGATATAACATAAACTAATAGGCCAACTATCGATGGATATAACATAAACTATTAGGCCTACTATCGATGGATATAACAAACTAATAGGCCTACTATCGTTGGATATAACATAAACTAATAGGCCTACTATCGATGGATATAACATAAACTAATAGGCCTACTATCGATGGATATAACATAAACTAATAGGCCTACTATCGATGGATATAACATAAACTAGTAGGCCTACTATCGATGGATATAACATAAACTAATAGGCCTACTATCGATGGATATAACATAAACTAATAGGCCTACTATCGATGGATATAACATAAACTAATAGGCCTACTATCGATGGATATAACATAAACTAATAGGCCAACTCTGTTGGCTCGAATAGAAGAAAAAACGAAAGAAGTTAGTAAAAGTGAAGGAGAGTCATTTTGGTAACCTGAATAATGAAATCCTAAGGTCGCTTGCTTACTACACGGTTTGATCATTCGGAGAAGAATAAAACATAGGGCTGAATGTCAAGAGAAAGTGAACTGATGTCGAGAGAAAGTGAACTGATGTCGAGAGAAAGTGAACAGATGTCGAGAGAATGTGAACATATGTCGAGAGAAAGTCAATTGATGTCGAGAGAAAGTAAACAGATGTCGAGAGAAAGTAAACAGATGTCGAGAGAAAGTGAACAGATACCGAGAGAAAATGAGCAGTTGTCGAGAGAAAGTGAGCAGATGTCGAGAGAAAGTGAACAGATGTCGAGAGAAAGTGAGCAGATGTCGAGAGAAAGTGAACAGATGTCGAGAGAAAGTGAGCAGATGTCGAGAGAAAGTGAGCAGATGTCGAGAATAAGTAAATTGATGTCGAGAGAAAGTAAATTGATGTCGAGAGAAAGTAAATTGATGTCGAGAGAAAGTAAATTGATGTCGAGAAAAAGTAAATTGATGTCGAGAGAAATTGAACAGATGTCGAGAGAACGTGAACAGATGTCGAGAGAAAGTGAACAGATGTCGAGAGAAAGTAAACAGATGTCGAGAGAAAGTGAACAGATGTCGAGAGAAAGTGAACTGATGTCGAGAGAAAGTAAACAGATGTCGAGAGAAAGTGAACAGATGTCGAGAGAAAGTGAACAGATGTCGAGAGAAAGTGAACAGATGTCGAGAGAAAATGAACAGATGTCGAGAGAAAGTGAACAGATGTCGAGAGAAAGGGAACAGATGTCGAGAGAAAGTGAACTGATGTCGAGAGAAAGTGAACTGATGTCGAGAGAAAGTGAAAAGATGTCGAGAGAAAGTGAACTGCTGATGTCGAGAGAAAGTGAACTGATGTCGAGAGAAAGTGAACTGATGTCGAGTGAAAGTGAACTGATGTCGAGAGAAAGTGAACTGATGTCGAGAGAAAGTGAACTGATGTCGAGAGAAAGTAAACTGATGTCGAGAGAAAGTAAACTGATGTCGAGAGAAAGTAAACTGATGTCGAGAGAAAGTAAACTGATGTCGAGAGAAAGTAAACAGATGTCGAGAGAAAGTGAACAGATGTCGAGAGAAAGTGAACAGATGTCGAGAGAAAGTGAACAGATGTCGAGAGAAAGTGAACAGATGTCGAGAGAAAGTGAACAGATGTCGAGAGAAAGTGAACAGATGTCGAGAGAAAGTGAACAGATCTCTAGAGAAAATGAACTGCTGATGTCGAGAGAAAGTGAACTGCTGATGTCGAGAGAAAGTGAACTGCTGATGTCGAGAGAAAGTGAACTGCTGATGTCGAGAGAAAGTGAACTGATGTCGAGAGAAAGTGAACTGATGTCGAGAGAAAGTGAACTGATGTCGAGAGAAAGTAAACTGATGTCGAGAGAAAGTAAACTGATGTCGAGAGAAAGTAAACTGATGTCGAGAGAAAGTAAACTGATGTCGAGAGAAAGTAAACTGATGTCGAGAGAAAGTGAACTGATGTCGAGAGAAAGTGAACTGATGTCGAGAGAAAGTGAACTGATGTCGAGAGAAAGTGAACTGATGTCGAGAGAAAGTAAACTGATGTCGAGAGAAAGTAAACTGATGTCGAGAGAAAGTAAACTGATGTCGAGAGAAAGTGAACTGATGTCGAGAGAAAGTGAACTGATGTCGAGAGAAAGTAAACTGATGTCGAGAGAAAGTAAACTGATGTCGAGAGAAAGTAAACTGATGTCGAGAGAAAGTAAACTGATGTCGAGAGAAAGTAAACTGATGTCGAGAGAAAGTGAACTGATGTCGAGAGAAAGTGAACTGCTGATGTCGAGAGAAAGTGAACTGATGTCGAGAGAAAGTGAACTGCTGATGTCGAGAGAAAGTGAACTGCTGATGTCGAGAGAAAGTGAACTGCTGATGTCGAGAGAAAGTGAACTGATGTCGAGAGAAAGTAAACTGATGTCGAGAGAAAGTAAACTGATGTCGAGAGAAAGTAAACTGATGTCGAGAGAAAGTGAACTGCTGATGTCGAGAGAAAGTGAACTGATGTCGAGAGAAAGTGAGCTGATGTCGAGAGAAAGTGAACTGCTGATGTCGAGAGAAAGTGAACTGCTGATGTCGAGAGAAAGTGAACTGATGTCGAGAGAAAGTAAACTGATGTCGAGAGAAAGTAAACTGATGTCGAGAGAAAGTAAACTGATGTCGAGAGAAAGTAAACTGATGTCGAGAGAAAGTAAACTGATGTCGAGAGAAAGTAAACTGATGTCGAGAGAAAGTAAACTGATGTCGAGAGAAAGTAAACTGATGTCGAGAGAAAGTAAACTGATGTCGAGAGAAAGTAAACTGATGTCGAGAGAAAGTAAACTGATGTCGAGAGAAAGTAAACTGATGTCGAGAGAAAGTAAACTGATGTCGAGAGAAAGTAAACTGATGTCGAGAGAAAGTAAACTGATGTCGAGAGAAAGTAAACTGATGTCGAGAGAAAGTAAACAGATGTCGAGAAAGAAAGCACTTAATTTAGAAATGACGTAGTTTTAAAAAAATTAAAAAGCTGATAATCAATAAATAAGCAAATGTATATAAAATCACACTAGTGCCACCCCCTTGATGAGAGAAAAATAGTTTGTTTCGGCATTACCGGTAATTTTTATATTTAGAGCAACTTTTATAACGCGTGTGCAAACTTTAAACTGTGATTGTGATTAACAAGGTAATATTTGTTGCTCTCACTACTTTAACCCCCACAGATGTCAACACAGGGACGATAGCGCCACCTGGTAATACAGATACAAAAGGATGTGTTCGATCCAACGCCAGTTACACAGCTGCCAGACTTGCTCCTTGTCTTCTCGTATTATTATTTTTGTCTGTATGTGTCTAAAAATGTATGAATGAGAACACATGTTAAAGTTATAGCTTCGTGATAGTTACTGGTATGTCTGAAATGTTTCTTTTATTGGTATGTCACATATTCATCTCATTTGTTATGCTATGTATGGAAGGGTAACTAGGGTTAACAGTTAACAGGAAGACAGTTCTAATCTTTTTGAAGATTATCCTCCATCCGGCTAGCATTGTTGTAAAGTGTAAAAATGTCCGGCTTCCACCCATTTATCAATCGATTTCCATTCTAAATCTCTCAATCCTATCAAACTCATTCATAAACAAGTGTTTGCGTGTTGCTGTTTAGTGCTATTCAAAAGAAACTCTTTATTTTAGATTTATGATCTTTCTTTTTTTTTTTTTTTCATTTTCGGCTCATAATTTCTAACGTTTTAAAAGTGTTTTCGCTGATCCAGGAAATGTGAACATAAGATAGAAGTCATTGACTCCTAGAGAACAGCAAGTACCTTCTGTAGAGTATTTTGTACCACGTGTGACAGGTGGGGAAATGTGACGTGTGTTTGGCACGTTTTATGTCTAGGGGATGATTATTTTTGATAGCAATCACACCCCCACTTATCAGCGTATGAATCGGGAGCAGACACGCAACGAGACAAAGCAATGAAAGATAGATACAAAAGTTAAAATAAAGGATATTTATTTACATAAATATACATATAATAATAAAAAGGGGGAGGGTTTGCATCTATCTCTAGTGTATTCTACGTTTAATCATCACTCTTGCACCTAATAAGAGAGTATGTCACTTTGTCCTCTGACTTAGCTGGTTGTCCTGTTGATGTCGCAGCTGGCTGTGTCCTGGCTTGAGGTTCTGCAGCTGGAGGTGGCGCTCTAGCGGATAGAGGGACGCCGGCGATATAGTTCTTGTGGAGTCTCAGTCCCAAGTTCTAGTATCTGTAGTGGGCACAGTATGGCGGGTGGCCGGATACCGTGGGCACAATGTTACTGCGGGCAGAGCTGATCTGCCGTGGGCAGCGTAGTTGACAGGATATGTCCAGTGAGTTGCAGAGGGTTGGCGTAGCTATGACGTCTCACACAGATCTGGTCTATAGGGACGTCGCACCTAATAGCTTGACAGGTGGACTGTCGAATAGGCGGGCAATGCCGATAGCGCCAAGTAGTAGAGTTGAGTAGATCTCAGTAGGCAAATGCGGCGCTGAATAGCACCAAGCACAACTGCAGGTAAATGGATCCAGTAACTAGGCAATAGGTGATTCTTGATAGCAACTAGGCAAGTGCAGCGCTGATTAGCACTAAGCACATAGATAGGCCAGGAAGGCAAATAGGTAGGTAAGTGATCCGATAAATAGGCAGGTCAGTGAGCTAGTGCAGTGCTGAATAGCACTAAGCACAAAGATAGTAGGTGATTCTTGATATCAAACAAATAGGCAGACACCTGAGGGAGGCTGCGGATAAATAAAGACAAGTTAGGACATGTCTCTCATACATCTTATCAATGCCCTCGACTGAGGTGCATTCGTCAGATTGGTAAAATTGCTTTAGAGCATACAGGGGAGATGATGAAAAATGGGATTTGGAAAACTAGATGGCTGATAGTAGCAATATAAAAATGTACATAAGAGGGAAAGTAATAATATAAAAATGTACATAGAAGGGGAAATAATAATCTCAAATAAACAACACAGGTGGATAGAAAAAGAGAGGGGGGGGGAATGGGCGGTGGTCAGCGACCCAGACGATTTGTTTACATATGACCGTGGGTCGAGAACAATGGGGCGCGCTTGAATGGAAAGGGTGTCCGTTCAAGCGGCGCAACTCTAATTAGAGTAAAATGAGTAAAGGGGAGATAATTCACTACAGGGGAGATAACTCGTATCTCTTTTCTAGACGCAGTATTAGTGCGCTAGTAAAATTATCAAGGCGATCAACCGAGATAAAGGAAATAAAATAAGGTGTACAAATATATACATGGTTGCATCAATGATCAATTGAGCAACGTAGCATTAATAGATTAATGCAATACTAAAATATATACATAGCACACGTTTATGTTTTCTACTTACGCCAGTGAGAAATACACAATGCACTAATTAAATATAAATGAACTAAGCAAAGTACACATGATAAAATCCAATGGAAATATGCACAGAGTAATTAAGATGGAACTTGTGATTAAGTTCGGCTTACCACCAGGTATTCCTCTAGGAGAAAGAATAAGTGATATAGTCCAGACTCGATAGCTCAGCTCGAATGAGAAAGAGAGGGTCTGACTTTGTTTAATTTACTTTATATATGCCTGGGAAATGTGGGACACAGGAAATGTCCTAGGCTAAGAATTAGCTTACACGTGGGTGAAGTCCGACAAGAGTCACACCTTGGAGTACCACGCGGTGTATTGACCCGTGTAATCTCTTAGATCAAAGAGAGACGTGGGGGGGGGAAGAGTGACCTACATTCCACCCAAGGGGGGGGGGTGTCAATCGCGGCGGACATCCGCGGATAAGACTAAAGAGAACGTGTCTATCTTTGCCCCGGTCAAGGGCAAATAAATGAAAGGACGCGCCTTAGCTATCTCCAAGGTGGTCAACTAAGTCTAGCCTGGAGAGGAAAAGGTGTGGCGGGTGAATGATTTAGGGGTAGGATGGACAAATAATCAAAATAAAATAAATAAATAGTGAAAAATAATAATTAATGTTGTGATAAATTTGAGTGACTCTGACAGCGAGTTTTTGACTTGTCACATACGCCGCCGCCAAGATGGATCTATCGCAGAAAGATCCATAAAGTGCGAGCAGACTGATGTCACTCTAACTTTAAGATCAGTTGTTATCACAGCATTAGAAAAAAAAATCTGGAAGAATAAAGGGGTAGCCATGCCAGGAGGAGAGTCTGTCCAAGTCTGTCCGTGGTCTACTTTCCGTCCCTGATTATGTAGTCACCTGGGTGAAACATGTGGGGCTGCTGGGGAGAGTAGATTGGGCGATTGGATGAGTTATATTTCCTTCCTGGGGCGGATTGGGGAGGGTGATTGGGGCTTAGGCGGGGTGCCCGAGGCACGTGTGCTCGTTGGGGCTTACCTCCGAAGCCGCTGTGAGGCGCTTCTTCACGAGAGTAAGTAGTCAGCTTACCTCGGTATCGTCTGACACGATCAATGTCAGGGAAGAGTGGCCTGATAAAGAATGTGGAGTTCTGCCTGAGAACGTCCCCACGAGTGCGATGATCCGGCTTACATCGTGGCTTCCTGACACGGTTAATGCCAGGGGAAGGTTGATATTGAATGGTGGCTGAGGAGCTATGTTGAGAAGAGTTTTCACGAGCGCGAGGGTTCGGCTTACCTCGTGACTTCCCGACACTATCAATGCCAGGGGGAGGTTGATTCGGAATGGTGGCCGAGGAGCCATGAAGAGGAGTGAGTCCACGAGAGCAAGGGTTCATCTTACCTCGGGGCATTCTGACACTGTCAATGTCAGAGGAATGTTGCATGATTTTGGCTGAGTAGCCTGGGTCAAGTAGACCCTCACGAGCGCGGGTAAACGACTTAACTCGTGACTTCCTAGCAGAGTCAGTGCCAGGGCAGAGTGGTTTGAGCTTCGCTGATGAGTCGGGACCGGGTGGGTGAGTGTGGCGACCAGGGCTTCCAACCTGCTGGTTGCTACCACGTTTCTGCTTCGTCGATCTACCGACGGGCAGAGAGAAGTATGGCTTGTTGACTACTCCAAGAGGGACATATTTGGAGCCTAGAATGAAGTCGTACACTGGCGTGTCCATGACGGCGGCGTCAATGGTGCCATGTACGTATCTGCACTCCACGTGCACCCTAGCAATAGGAAGAATCTTTGGAGGAATCTCACGGTCAAGGGACTGAATCGTCACAGTTCTATCTGTGAGATCAGCCGGATCAACCAGTGCTTTGCAGATAACTGAGCTTACCGCACAGCCTGTGTCAAATAGGGACCGGACGTACCGCCCGTTAACCAGAATGGTTTCTATCCCGGGGGAAGATGAGACAGGGTGAGGAAGTGCCGGTAGGACTTCCGTTTTCGTAGGACCAGAAGCAGTGTTTTCAGGGGCCACAGTCAGAGTTGATATGACGTATGGGTCGCCCGCTGTTCTATCAGTCTGTGTTTGCTGATTAGTCACAGAGGGTTTGAGGACCGAGGTCATTACTGAAATGGTCTGTGGGGCCTGCTGCTTTTGGCGGTTGCGATTAGATTTGCGGCTACGCATACTGTTGTTGCAGTCATGGTAGGCTTGGTTAGGTTTGTTGCCACGAGTGCTGTTGTTACAGTCACGGTGGGCTTGGTTGTTCTGGTTATGACTAGGCTTAAATGCTGGGCGACTACAGTTTTCGTGCTTGGCTGGTCGTTGGATTGGTGCCTTTTTAGGTTGGGGTTTGCTTGAGGGCATGGGCTGGATTGGGACGTCGCCGTTTACAGAACTATTAGACTGAGCTGGAGGGTTAGGCTGGGTAGACAATGTGGGATTGTTGAGAGGAGGAGTATCAGGCATGAAAGTTTCATCCTTAGAAGCAACTTCTGTCTCTGATGGGGCGGTGTGCTCTGTTTCGACATGAGTCATGATTCCACTCTCCTCTGCTTCCTGGTCTTGTCTTGCGGATGTGCTGTTCAGCTCCAAACTCTGCGGTCTATAGCGCTGTCTAATTTCTAGTATTTCCTGCTTAATCGCATTCATCTTTAACTCATGTTCCCTGTCTAGTCTCCTTTCTTCCTCTTCCTCTTCTATCATTCTTTGCTTAGACTTCGCTTCTCTTTCTTCCCTTTCTTTTTCCTCAGCTTCTCTTCTAAAGGCCTCAAAACGTTCCCTCACATATTTTGTTCGTTCTGCTTTATCATTAAATAGGGTGGCCGCTATTTCTTTGAATTCGGCTATTTTCTGCATTAAGTCAGAGTGCTCTTTGGAGAATGTGCCACTGGCCATAGTGATGAGGGGTGGGTAATGAGGGGGATGAAGCAGAATATAGAGTAAGAGGTGGAGACGAGGAAGGAGCTGCTGAAAGCAATTACTTAGAAGTTATAGGGAAGAGTGCAAAAGGAATGTGGTGTCTGCCTAAGTTAATCACAAAGTTCCTGCAAGAAAATATTACACATGAAATGCAATAATAGTAATAAATAAAATATGACAGAAGTGACACTCTTGATAATGCGAAGTGATGATACTTATAAATATTTTTAGCAAAATATTGATAGGAATTTAGTTATTGCTGCTTGTTCGTGCCTGCTGTACTAATGGGTTAAATCCCGGACGGGCTCGCCAAAATGTGACAGGTGGGGAAATGTGACGTGTGTTTGGCACGTTTTATGTCTAGGGGATGATTATTTTTGATAGCAATCACACCCCCACTTATCAGCGTATGAATCGGGAGCAGACACGCAACGAGACAAAGCA
Organism: Biomphalaria glabrata; assembly: GCF_947242115.1. NCBI lineage: Eukaryota > Metazoa > Mollusca > Gastropoda > Planorbidae > Biomphalaria > Biomphalaria glabrata. Next base: position 20,253,040 of record NC_074717.1, read on the forward strand.
ATGAAAGATAGATACAAAAGTTAAAATAAAGGATATTTATTTACATAAATATACATATAATAATAAAAAGGGGGAGGGTTTGCATCTATCTCTAGTGTATTCTACGTTTAATCATCACTCTTGCACCTAATAAGAGAGTATGTCACTTTGTCCTCTGACTTAGCTGGTTGTCCTGTTGATGTCGCAGCTGGCTGTGTCCTGGCTTGAGGTTCTGCAGCTGGAGGTGGCGCTCTAGCGGATAGAGGGACGCCGGCGATATAGTTCTTGTGGACTCTCAGTCCCAAGTTCTAGTATCTGTAGTGGGCACAGTATGGCGGGTGGCCGGATACCGTGGGCACAATGTTACTGCGGGCAGAGCTGATCTGCCGTGGGCAGCGTAGTTGACAGGATATGTCCAGTGAGTTGCAGAGGGTTGGCGTAGCTATGACGTCTCACACAGATCTGGTCTATAGGGACGTCGCACCTAATAGCTTGACAGGTGGACTGTCGAATAGGCGGGCAATGCCGATAGCGCCAAGTAGTAGAGTTGAGTAGATCTCAGTAGGCAAATGCGGCGCTGAATAGCACCAAGCACAACTGCAGGTAAATGGATCCAGTAACTAGGCAATAGGTGATTCTTGATAGCAACTAGGCAAGTGCAGCGCTGATTAGCACTAAGCACATAGATAGGCCAGGAAGGCAAATAGGTAGGTAAGTGATCCGATAAATAGGCAGGTCAGTGAGCTAGTGCAGTGCTGAATAGCACTAAGCACAAAGATAGTAGGTGATTCTTGATATCAAACAAATAGGCAGACACCTGAGGGAGGCTGCGGATAAATAAAGACAAGTTAGGACATGTCTCTCATACATCTTATCAATGCCCTCGACTGAGGTGCATTCGTCAGATTGGTAAAATTGCTTTAGAGCATACAGGGGAGATGATGAAAAATGGGATTTGGAAAACTAGATGGCTGATAGTAGCAATATAAAAATGTACATAAGAGGGAAAGTAATAATATAAAAATGTACATAGAAGGGGAAATAATAATCTCAAATAAACAACACAGGTGGATAGAAAAAGAGAGGGGGGGGGGAATGGGCGGTGGTCAGCGACCCAGACGATTTGTTTACATATGACCGTGGGTCGAGAACAATGGGGCGCGCTTGAATGGAAAGGGTGTCCGTTCAAGCGGCGCAACTCTAATTAGAGTAAAATGAGTAAAGGGGAGATAATTCACTACAGGGGAGATAACTCGTATCTCTTTTCTAGACGCAGTATTAGTGCGCTAGTAAAATTATCAAGGCGATCAACCGAGATAAAGGAAATAAAATAAGGTGTACAAATATATACATGGTTGCATCAATGATCAATTGAGCAACGTAGCATTAATAGATTAATGCAATACTAAAATATATACATAGCACACGTTTATGTTTTCTACTTACGCCAGTGAGAAATACACAATGCACTAATTAAATATAAATGAACTAAGCAAAGTACACATGATAAAATCCAATGGAAATATGCACAGAGTAATTAAGATGGAACTTGTGATTAAGTTCGGCTTACCACCAGGTATTCCTCTAGGAGAAAGAATAAGTGATATAGTCCAGACTCGATAGCTCAGCTCGAATGAGAAAGAGAGGGTCTGACTTTGTTTAATTTACTTTATATATGCCTGGGAAATGTGGGACACAGGAAATGTCCTAGGCTAAGAATTAGCTTACACGTGGGTGAAGTCCGACAAGAGTCACACCTTGGAGTACCACGCGGTGTATTGACCCGTGTAATCTCTTAGATCAAAGAGAGACGTGGGGGGGGGGGGGGGAAGAGTGACCTACATTCCACCCAAGGGGGGGGGTGTCAATCGCGGCGGACATCCGCGGATAAGACTAAAGAGAACGTGTCTATCTTTGCCCCGGTCAAGGGCAAATAAATGAAAGGACGCGCCTTAGCTATCTCCAAGGTGGTCAACTAAGTCTAGCCTGGAGAGGAAAAGGTGTGGCGGGTGAATGATTTAGGGGTAGGATGGACAAATAATCAAAATAAAATAAATAAATAGTGAAAAATAATAATTAATGTTGTGATAAATTTGAGTGACTCTGACAGCGAGTTTTTGACTTGTCACACCACGGAATGTCACACGTAGGCCTAGTGAGAGAAGTCACTTCTCGTGAGACACTTGGAGTTTAGAGTAGTATTGAAGCTTTTTTTTTTACATGCTTCATCAAATAGGCCGACATTCGAGTCCATCGTAGGCCTAGCTTTTAAAGTACGCGTTGTCGTCTTTTTTCCCCCTCCTCTATAAGGCTTTGTCATCCATTTGGTTCATCTATGGCAGTTCGGGTGTCTGGTTAAATGTCCCAGGTTGTTGTTGGCACAGAATTAAAACTTAAAGTTTCAACAAATTCTAGGGACAATGCATGAGAGAAAGGAAGGCTATACTCTTTTATTCAAAGCAAAATTCCTTGGGAAAACTGTCCGCTTTATTCAAATAAATGGCTTTTTAATGATGCTCTATCTCCCCTGAAAATTAGAAGTAACTTCCCTGCATAATCTACCTGCCCTGAAAATTAGAAGTAACCCAATAGAATCTACTTACCCTGAAAATTAGAAATAACATCTAACTACACTGTATTTTTATAAAAATTGACTCATCTTTTGTTATGCACAATAAATAATTGTTTTAAGTTTCATCTTGATCCGAGAATGGGTGTAGGAGAAATAATGTTTACAATTATTTAAAGGGACTAAACCCGGCATATTTAACCATGTCTGTGAATACTGAAGGAAATAATTAATAATCAGTAATTGTTTGACAAATTGGTTACTTTTTAAAATTGATTCATGTACTGTCTACAGAAATGAATAATGGTGCAAAGTTTCAACATGATCCGAGAAAAAAGTTTTAGAGAAATAACGTGTTCAAACTTTTAACCAGGCAGACAGAGTGAGCTGATATAAGTTTTGTAATAATTACTTGAAAACCTTGGTATTTTAATAAATGTAAAAAAATATCGTTCTTATAAGTAACTTCAATAAGGCCTATATGATTGTATATCATTTTCTTTTACCTTGTTATCATCTAATTATCATAATTACTATTCTGACTTTTTGTATTGGTGTGTCCATGGCATATTGTTCATCAAGATGTTGCGATACTATTTCATTGTCCGAGTGGTGTGTACATTTGATGTTTGTGGATGCGTCGTGAATTATACGATGTTTACATTTATTATTTTGTTACTTTGTATTCAAATGATGTTGAAAAAGAAACTGGGGATATGTTGGAGAGTAAAACTGAGTTGGGAGGAGAGAAGGAGTGAGGAAGGAGAGAAAGCGAAATTGTGTCAATCACTGTCTTTGTATAGCCAAGAGTTAATTTTTATATTGTTTGCATTTGTAACTTTTGACTGCATTTGTAGCACCTATGCTTAGTGGCACAACAAATAAACAAGAATTATTGTTAAAATTGGTCTCCAGAAGTAAAAGGATACTTCCATGCATTAGATCAAATCGACTGATGTTGGTTTCATGTAAACTGCTTTTATCCTTATCTGAAGACAACGTAAATTGTTTTTTAAAAAAATACTATTGCATATCAGAATAGAGTAAATCTTATACTCTTAAGCGAGCAATTCTTATATGCATGTATATATATATATATATATATATATATATATATATATATATATATATTATTTCGAAAATGGCTCTATCGATTTTCTTTAAAATTTCAAGGTATGTGAATTAATGAGAAAAAAGTCTCTACTCATTGGCTACATCTGAAAAACTCGAAATCGACCGTTATAACGGTTTGAAAATGTCTAATTATCGAAAAAATTGATTTGGCTAGATTGTTTTATGAACGAACATTTTCTATGTGACGTCAAAGGGAAAAAAAACTTGACAACTTTGTTGATGTATGATTAGTTACTGTGTTTTAAAGGCTTTATAAATTATTTACACTTTCATTGTGTTGCTTTTACTTTGTTATTATTTTGCTGGTGAATTATTGCAATGTGTTCAAGCTTCCAAGTCTACTGTCCCATACCAAAACATAGGAAATGATCATAACACAGTTTATCTACGCATTAGCCTACTTGCACACATGAACATGATATCCAGAAGCGGCCCTAGCATTTGCTGGACCCTATGTGAAATGGATTGCGCGCGGCCCAGTCAGGGTAGGGATAAGGATAATAAGATTTGATTTGATTTTTGAATTGAGGCACATCGGCACAATTTAGGCCATGTCGTGCCTGCAGTCCCTTAAGGACTACTCTCTCTCTAAACAACAAGGGCCAGATTCTATACAGTCATATAATTAAAATCAAGGTCTATTCACAGTTAAAATAGTAAAGGTAGTAAAAATTTAAATATTTGGTAAAAATCTAATGTAAATAGTGCATGTTCACAAATTCAGAAATCACATCTTCGTAGATAGCCCCACTTCCCGAATAAAGCCCAGTACCTTCCCAGGGTCGACATTATTAAATAGTGTTTTTAGATTAGTGGCTCTAAAATATTTCGCCCTGACATCCTGGTATCTGGGGCAATCAACGAGGATATGTTCCACGGTGAGGCGAGAGTCACAGTACTCGCAAAGTGGGGGCTCCTCTCTCTTCAGTACAAAAGAGTGCGTGATGTAGGTGTGGCCAATCCTAAGTCTGGACATGGTTGTGCTACCACGCCTTGTCAGACCCTTAGATGTGGGCCGCCACCTGACATCCGCCACAATCTGCCTGAGTTTACTGTGAGTCTCAGCCTCCCATCGGTTCTGCCACTCTCGATAGGTGGCAGAGGCAATACTTTGTCTCAGGTCCGAGTAGGGAATTTGGGTTCCTGACACCGCATGATTTAGGGCTCTCTTTGCTTCTCTGTCTGTGGCTTCGTTTCCCTCAATGCCAACATGGGAGGGGACCCAGATGAAGGTGACATGCCTACGGTCGGCTGTTATTTGGTCCAACAGCTTCAGGCTCTTATGTACCAATGGGATGTCAGTCTTCATCCGCCCCAAAGCTTGCAATGCAGATTTGGAGTCGGAGCAGATTATAAATTTACTCCTTTCTGATGCTTTTACGGCCATAAGTGCAAGCAATATTGCGTGCAATTCGGCCGTAAAGATGGAGCAGCCATCGGGGAGTCTACGGGAGATTGTTTTGTTCCGAAAGGAGCAGGCACACGCGACCTTTCCCTCCATTTTGGATCCGTCTGTGTAGATGGTGCCACAATCTCCGTAGCTCTCCTGCAGTTCCCTAAAGTGGACTTGTAGTATGCTTGGGTCTGTATTTTCTTTTTTGAAATTAAGGAGGGATAAATTTAATTTGGGTTTATTCATTAGCCAAGGAGGATTCTGAGGGGTTTCTATTTTAGAGATTTGGTCAATGGGTGGGGTTAAATTTTGGATGGGTTCTCTCATTCGAAGGCCCAACGGCTGTATGACGTTAGGCCTTCGATTGTATAATTCTACCTCTGTGGGGTTAAATATGGAGTCAAAAGCAGGGTTCGTGGGGTTGGATTTTAGCTTGACTATATACTGCATTGCAAGCTTTTTCATTCTTATATCCATGGGGAGTTCTCCAGCCTCCACATGGAGACTTGGGATAGGTGATGTACGAAACGCGCCGAGACAGAGACGCAGGGCAGCATTTTGTATTGGTTCCAGTATTTTTAGGTACGACTTCCTTGCTGCTCCATATATTATGGATCCGTAGTCTAGCTTGGATCGAATTAGACTCCGATAGAGCAGCAGCAAGGTATCTCTATCAGCTCCCCAGTCCGTATGGCTGAGTACTCTTAGTATGTTTAATGACTTTTGGCATTTCTTCTTAAGTTCCTTAATGTGGGGGAGAAAATTAAATTTGGAATCTAAGGTGAGGCCTAAAAATTTTGTAGTTTTCACGACAGGGATATTCTTTTTGTGTATAAATAGTTCAGGGTCTGGGTGGAGTCCCCTTAGATTACAAAAATGTATACTAACTGTTTTGGAGTCTGAGAATTTGAAACCATTATAGTTTGCCCAACCCTGAATTTTGTTTAAACATAACTGTAATTTTCTTTCTAAGGTGTTCATGTTTTTCCCATAAGTAAGAATGACAAAGTCATCAACATACAAAGAGCACTCTATGCCAGGGGACAGCGCATTTATGATGCTATTTATTTTAATGTTGAACAGGGTGACTGACAGAATGCTGCCCTGGGGTACACCCATTTCCTGGTCATGAGTGTCAGAAGCGGAGTTGCCCACTCGGACCTGAAATTTTCGATCTTTCAGGAATTCCTCCACAAAACGGGGGAGGTGTCCCTTAAGCCCCATAAGCGCCAGGTCACGTAGAATGCCATGTTTCCAGGTTGTGTCATAGGCCTTTTCTATATCGAAGAATACAGCTACTAGATGTTCTCTTCTGAGTAATGCATTTCTAATATAAGCTTCCAGCCTTACCAGGTGGTCAGTTGTAGTCCGCCCCTGCCGGAATCCGCACTGGTAGTTTGAGATCACTTTATTCCTTTCCAGGTACCAGACCAGCCTACTGTTAATCATTCTTTCCATGGTTTTGCAGATGCAGCTTGTTAGTGCTATTGGTCGATAGTTAGCTGGGTCAGAGCCGTCTCTTCCCGGTTTAGGTATCGGTATAACTGTGGCTTTCCTCCAGCTGTTTGGGAAAGCGCCTGTTTGCCACACACAGTTATAGACCCCTAGTAGGACTGCCAATGAGGGTTCGGGAAGGTGCTTGAGGAACTGGTAATGGATTTCGTCTTCTCCAGGCGCTGTATCATGTGACTTGTCCAGCGATTCCCTCAGTTCCTCAAGCGAGAACGGTTTGTTGTAGTCTTCATTGTTCTCTGACCTGAAATCAATGGGGTGTCTTTCCTCCCTGGTTTTGACTTTTTGGAACTCTGGCGTGTAGTGTGCAGTGGATGATTTTTCTGCTATTGAGGATGCAAGGCAGTCAGCTATTTCTCTGGGGGACGTGACAGTTCGTCCTTGGTTTTTCAAATGCCCTATTGCATTTGATTCTTTCCCTTTGATTCGCCTTACTGCCTTCCAAACCGCTCTAGCAGAAGTTTTGGCATCCAGACTGCCGACAAAACTTCTCCAGGAATTCCTTTTGGCTGACCGTATGGTTTGTCTAGCCTTTGCTCTAGCTATCCTGAATAGCTTTAGGTTTTCCTGGGAAGGATTCTTTATAAATGCAGCCAGTCGTTTTTTCCTATCACCAATAGCACTTTTGCAAGCTGTATCAAACCATGGTTTGCTAGGCCGTTTTGGATTTGCAGAGGTTAGGGGTAAAACTTTCCTGGCTATACTTAGTAGCTTGCTAGCAAAGGTATCAGCTGGGTTCTGTTCATGGAGGATATTTTCTGTGATATCCTCAGAGCATCTTTTTTGGAATTGTTCCCAATCGGCCTTATTCAGTTTCCACCGCTGAGGTCGTCCCAATGAAGGGAGATTGTTAGTAATGATGATTGGGAAGTGATCACTTCCCCGTAGATCATTGCTAACTGACCATTTAAAATCGTCCAGAAGTCCGGGGACGCATACGGTGAGGTCAATGCATGTGAATGATCCAGTTCCTGGGTGCAAGTAGGTCGGTGATGCATCATTAAGTATGCATAAATCATGTTGGAGGAAGATATCCTCCAGCATACGACCTCTTGTGTCGGTATTGTTGGATCCCCACATGGTGTTATGGGCATTGAAATCCCCAAGGATTAAATAAGGCCGGGGGAGTTGTTTCAATAGGTCCTCCATGTCTGTTCGGTTTAATGGAGCGCCTGGTGGTAGATACAGGCTGCAGCAAGTGATAACCTTGTGAAGGGTTATCCTAGCTGCTACGGCCTGTAGTGTGGTCTGTAGTTCTACCCTCTCATGGGGGATGCTATCCTTCACAAGGATACAGACTCCACCTGATGCTCTCTCTGCATCCTCAACATTCTTGGTGTAAGCACGGTAGCTTCGGAAGCTGATGCAATCTTTTAGAAATGTTTCCTGTAAGCAGACAGCTACAGGAGTCTCAGAGTCCATCAGTAGCTGCATTTCCTCGTAATTGGCCTTGAGGCCTCTACAATTCCACTGTACAATTCTGGAATCCATGGCTTATTCTAGATGACCTACTTGGAGCTATTTGGCCTTGGGAGGCCCCCGGAGGGGTTTCCCTTTATTCCAGTGACCTTGGTATTTTTATTCTTGGGTTTGGATGGAGAGGAGGACAACCCCCTTTTGGGGGAAGTCTTTCTCTCTGGAGAGGGGAGATCCCTCTGGTTAGAGCGGAGGTTATTTCCTCCTCTCTCACCTCGGGCATCCTCTCCTCTTTGATTTCTCCCCTTAGGGAGTTGGTCAACCTCTAACTCAGTAGAGGTTGGGGTGTCTGGCTGGGTTCTCTGAGGAGAACCTGTGTCAGACATGATGTCTCCGGGTTCTCCCGGAGTATTGGTTTTGACATGCTGCTCAGTCTCCATGCTCTCATCAGCGAGCACAGAGAACCTGTTCTTTAGCATGACAACAGGGCTTTCTTGTTTCTTCAGAGGTGTGTTCTTTGGCGGTGTTTTCTTCTGAGTTGGGGGAGGAGGAGGGGGTGGTGGGGTCAATGTGTCCGTCTGTGTGGCTATGGATCTTCCTTTCTTAGCAACAGCCTGGGCGTAGGTCTTTGTCAAGCCGAATTGGCCCTTGGGTAGGGCCAGTACAGCCGATTTCGCCTGGCTAAAGGTACATCCGTTTCTTGCCTTGTACTCCTGCACGGCAACCTCCTGTTTCCACACAGGGCAGTCCTTGGAGTAGGCTGAGTGGCCAGCTTGACAGTTTGGGCATTTGAACTGGGCTGTGCAGCCCTTGTCCTCATGACCCTCTCCAGCACATCTGGCACACACAGTGTTCCTCTTACAGACTGCCGCGCCGTGTCCATAACCCTGGCACTTGAAGCACCTCATGGGGTTAGGTATGTAGGGCCTCACTGGAACTCGTAGGTATCCTGCCTTCACATACTCTGGCGGTGTCCTAGTTCCGAATGTGAGGATAATAGTGGCGGTTTTGACCTCCTCACCCTCCCTGCGCCTGGTAATGCGCCGGGCATGGGTGACTCCTTCAATGCCCTCCACTATTTCCTTCTCGGAACATTCCAGTAGGTCCCTAGAGCTGATTACACCTCTGCTGGTGTTCAGACTCTTGTGTGGCATGACTTCCACTTGGAGATCACAGAGTCTTCTGCATCTTAAAAGCCCATCAGAGTGTGTCTTGCTGTCTACTTCTACAAGGAGTTCCATTGTTTTGTGTAGCTTAGACACACTCTTGGGCTCTCCCACTACTGACTTGAGTCCCTTATAGATAATAAAAGGGCTCAACTTGGTCAGGCTTTTTCCCTCCTCTGTGCATCTAACCACCAGAAATGATGGCCAGGTGGCACAGCTTTTTGGGACCTCCTCTTTTTTATCGTCAATTCGTCGTTTCTTGCCCAGACATAGGTCTGGGGCAAGTAGTTTTGTGTGTGTTTTTTTGTCCATATATATTTTGGTTAATTCGGCACCTGTGCTCCCCACCCGCCATCGAGTCCAACAAGGGGACGGGCCATTCGGATGTCCAGAATGAGCCCGCCAGGGCTACACAGGTGCTATACTCAGTCAGCTGCTACATCGGACATGTGTCCGATACAGCAGCTCCCTGATTGACCCTCCAGCCACCGCCCTCCAGCATAGGTCGACGACCTATGCTGGTAGCTCGGCATGACCAGCCGGTTGACCCAGAGCGGGCCATCTGGGTCTCAGGTCTAGGGGAACTTGGAGCCAAAGTATTGTGTTGTTGTGGTTTATCCTCAGATAGCCACCACTCAAACACCAGGATCTCTTTATCCCCCCTTACCCGTCGCAGTCCACGGCAAACGGACTGGTCTAGGACGTAGTGAGAATTTAAAGTTAAGGAGACAGTGTGATGATCAATGAAGGCAGACTTAGGAAAAGAGGAGGCAGACACAATGATAGAAAAGAAGTAGGGCATTTTTGAGCTCCAAAAGTGCTAAGGAAAGAGGAGCGCAGTTTAACGTCATGTCTCGGGACGATAAGGATAGTAAGTGAAAATAAAATTTTGTATTAGAAAATAAATTCGTCTTTGTATTACATTTTTATTAAATGAAAGCTGGCAATGCCGTTTTTTTTTTTATCGCGCGTATGATTGGCGTTTACCATATTGACTGACAACCCATTTTTATGAGTTTTCAGGAGATTTTAATAATTTCAGAAGATTGCCAGGACTTGTTCGTATGCCTATATTTTGCAATTTCAGAAGATTTCCTGGAGCTCCTTGAAAACAGGGAGACCACGGCCGCATAGGTTGTCCTGAGGATATCCAACTCGCGATCAACGAGTTTTCATTACGCTGACGCCTCTTTTGGTTTACCAATAAACCTCGGTAAAACGGAAGTCATGTTCCAGAAGTCACCCAATAAAACCTACTCAGCCCAAAGATCACCGCGCATAGACATCCCTTAGCGTGGTAGACAATTTCACATTATTTGGGAAGCATAGTATCAAATGACGCATTGCTTTAAAGGGAGGTTGATATGTGATCAGGGATAGCCGTGCTTTTGGACGCCTACAAGCTCCGCCTATCTAGAAAAATCAGTTCTCTCGACCCCTATTTGCACATCATGGATATACGGTGGTCGGACCGAACTACAAACAACGATATTCTTGCGAAATGGTATGAACAACTTATAGTCCGATAGTCACGCTGGGCAGGGAACGTATTCAGTATAGGGCTGTAATATCTGTCAAAAGGCTTTTTAACCTAAATGTGTTCGGCATACCAGAGGTGCTCGAAGGGAAACGCTTCTTTACAATACTAATGCAATGCTTTTAAGTCTTTTAGTGGAAAATGCGCCATTTTAGTTTGTTACAAAGTTAAGGTTTTAACCAATAGCGTAGACGTTACATCACTTCATGCTTCGTACTAAAGCCATAATGAATATACTCATTGCAATATTAAATGTCAGAACGTAACCATTTGAGAAGTTACACTGAAAAGACTTTCTTCAAAGCCAATAATAGCCCAATAGTTTGACGCAAAAGATGCAATATAAAACGTTACGACGTGAACTGTGGTTTTATATAGATCTACATTTGGGGGGACTTAAGAGACTTTCTATTCTAATCATATTTGTATTTTGGGGGTTTTGGCACATCGGCACATTTAGGCCATGTCGTGCCCATAATCCCTCAGGGATTATTCTCCCTTCGTATCACAAGAGCTAAATTTATACAGATAGATCATTAAAAACAAGTTCACAATTTCATTGCCCTATCACTCTATCACCAATATAACTTTCGTAGACAACCTCACCTCCCGGACAAAGCCCAGTACCTTCCTAGGATCGACATAATCAAACAGTGTTTTTAAGTTGTGTATTCTAAAATATTTCCCCCTAATTTCCTGGCATCTGGGGCAATCAATGAGGATATGTTCCACAGTGAGACAAGAGTCACAGTACTCACAAAGTGGGGGCTCCTCTCTCTTCAGCACAAAGGAGTGCGTGATGTAAGTGTGGCCAATCCCAAGTCTGGACATGGTCGTGCTTCCACGCCTTGTCAGACCTTTAGATGTGGATCGCCACCTGATATCCGCCACAATCTGTCTGTTTGTTTGTTCTGGGTCTCAGCCTCCCACCGATCCTGCCACTCTCGATAGGTGGCAGAGGTAAAACTCTGTCTCAGGTCCGAGCAGGGAATTTGGGTTCCTGACACCGCTTGATTTAAGGCTCTCTTTGCTTATTGGCCTGCGTTTCGTTTCCCTCTATGCCCACATGGGAGGGGATCCAAATGAAGATGAATTCGGTATGACCAGGCTGATATTTGGTCTAACACTATTCTAATCGCCATGTACAATTACATTCAGAACAAAACGAAAAAGCAACTCTTCAGTTTCGTCATTACAACAATAAAAGTATTCCCAAAATGACTTTGGGCATATATCCTTTCTTAAGAAATGATTCCTCCGAGCGAGGCCACCTGGGAGCGAGGCCACCTGGTACTGTTCTGTTAACTGATCGTTTTGTTTGACATGTCACAGGTTCATTCAGATGCCCCTCAGAACTCAAGCCTCCTGCAGGACGGAGGAGGGGGGGGGGGTAATTTGTTGTTTTTTTTACCGAGTTTAAGTAAGTCACGCCGTCTGTCTGGTCAAATATTCAACATGGTATTTCTCCATCTTCCCATTCTCGTATCAACTTGAAACTTTGCAAATTTTTATTGTCGATGATAACAAATGAATCAATCCAAAAATTAACAAATTAGTTAATCAATTGGTTCTAATTAGTAATAATGTAGAGAATTACGTCGTTCGTTAAAATTTTTAAGCTAAAAATAGACTTACTAAAACCTACTTTTATAAGTGCCGGTACTTGAATAACTCATATGCAAAATGCAACGGCTTTCCATCATAGAGGACGCGTGAAAATTGCAAGACCAGGAGAGTACTTGTGTACAGTTTTCAGTACCGGGTATGCATATCTCAACAATTTCCATTCAAAATAGGTCAACCAAAATGTACCAAAAAGATGACTAACACATATCTATCGTACCGGTACACTGACTTGATCAATTCTACTAGAGCTCCCTGGATCACATTCAGAAAGGTATAAGGTCCACTGCTATCATTATCCTTTTTGAATAACAAACATATATATATAAGGTAGAATCTATATCATTATCATATATATATAAGGCTTGTCTTCGAGCCCGAAGATTAATGAGGAATGCAGTATTTCCCGTGGCTTTGCAGCCCCAGCTGTGACCTACATATTTTGACACAATCATCAAGAGTAATAACTCTGCAGCTTATTCTGTGTTGACATTTTGGTGATTTGTGTGTGATGGTATCTCAAACTTAGACATGATATCTTGGTGTCTCACTGCTGCATTACGTTGAAATACATGGCTCTGTACTAGTCACTTCTGAATTAAATATAATGTGTGATTAATGCCATGGAAACAAAAGCATTACTTGTTTGGTCCTTTGATATGACCTTCAAATAAAAGCCTGCTAGCTTGGACTGGACGAATAACTCCCACAAATGATATAATACAACAATTATCATTTTGATGGATTAAAAAAATACGAACCCACTAACACTTTGTCTGAATGTAATACAACACTACATATTTTATAACTTGTCTTCATAAAGTTGTTCTGTTCTAAAAGATCATGAAATACAAAATATTAGAAATATGCTAATTACTCGATACCAAGTTTATTTTCTTATTTCCAGGAACAAATCACATTTATTCATTCAAATTCACATTGTTCCAATGTAATTGCAAAGAACTATGCCTATATGTTTCATAAATAATTATACTGACTAAAGAAAGAGAACTTTCTTATTAAAAGAAGTAACACTAAATAGAGAAAATTTACAAATTATCTTCCAATAAAACAAGACAGCATTTTTAATTACATCCTCACAGCATAAGACTTACAAAATAATCAAGCATGCTTTGTGTAATCTAATGTACCAGCACACATTATTAACCTGGACAAGGTTAGGAACAATACAAGAGTTTTGACATCAGGAGGATGGGATTAATTGCCTGAAGTATCAGCGTGGAACATACAGGAAAAGTGAGAAATGATTTCTCCATTTCCTACTTTGCCTAGGAATTCTATAGAATGACTACAACTGCTTTAGGCAAAGTGTTAAATGAGGATGTAAAGTATTTTATTAATAACATACATTTGACGTGATGATCGTGAACTAGATAATTATCATGGTCAACAAGACTTCAGAGCAATTCAATTTTTGTCTGAAATATTGATAAATATTTCGCTATTGAAAAAAAAAGTGCTTGTAAACATAATAATTAATTTTACAGGACTTATCAGTACTAACATTTTCCATGACCTACTTTGTAACCCTAGTTTTGAACTTACAACGTTGTCTTGTTTTTTCTGTCCTCCTTGGTGAGGATTTTGTTGTTGTTGTCCTCCAATGGGTTTGAATGTGTCTGGTAAGCCTCAGTGGCTCTCACTGCATTTTTCTCAACATAAAATAATTTAAATTTATAAGAACAAAGGAAAAGTTGGAAATGCAATTTAAAAAACGCGTACAAATAGAATATGTAGACTTTTCTTTAGAATACTTGCATTTCCCACTTTGCCGGTACCATATTATATCTATATATGTAGACTTTTCTATAGAATACTTGCATTTCCCACTTTGCCGGTACCATATTATATCTATAGGCTATACAGATATAGCAGGGTTCGTAGCCACCTTGAAAACCTGGAAAACACCTTGAATTTCATATTAAATTCAAGGCCTTGAAAAAGCCTTGACTTTCGTAAAAAAAACGGTGAAAAAACCTTGAATTTTAAAACTTGACCTTGAGTTCTTTCCCTCCCGATACCTGATGTTTATTTTCGTTTTTTTTCCGGTTACATTGAGCTGACCAGTGACGACGCGTCTACACCGCCTTTCACCCACTTGTGAAGCGCGACCTCGAGATTGAAAACGACCTTGGCTCAAGCAAGCATTTCACTTAGCACTATTTTCCTTTCAATGTTACGACTGTAAAAAATGTTTGTAAAATGTTTTACATGTTTCGGATGTTCCTTCAGAGTTGAAGATAGTTTACTTCCTAGTCCAAACCTCCCGCAGGACGACGGGGGATGGGAGCGGGCAGGGTTTGAACCCTCGACCATCGATAAATCCGAACGACAGTCCAGCGCGCAAACCGCACGACCAGGCAGCCATCGACTGAAGACGCGCTAGATCTAGTCTGTAGTGTCTATTGTCTATAACTAGAGCAATTAGCAGCCTAATGTGAAGGCTACACCCCTCCGGGCCATCCCACGCCGAAAATCTTCTTCTTGTAACAGTAAGAGTGACTTCGCGTGGAAAGTCCGTACCGGTATATCATCTTATCTTTGTGTCTTTCTGAGTATTTTATTAGATTTTGTATTTGGAGATTATGATTCAGTGTTTAAGTATAATTGCTACCGGTACTTTACTTTTGAGTCTTCTCACGATCCATCCTTCTCATCTAGCTAGAAATAGTATCTAGATTTAGATCTAAGTTAGATCTAGTGAAGATAATTCGCGCTTAAACCTGAAAATTCCGTGAATTTTAGTTTATTTAAGGATCTAGATACAGGTACATCTAATGTCTAGATTGCTCTAGAAATACGCTAGATTCTAGATTTACGCTAAATCACTAGAATCTAGTGACTTCTCTCACAGCCGTTAAAAGTCCGCGAAGTTTAGTGACATTCAGTTAGAACCTATAGAGTCTAGATCTACGATAGATTCAGTAAAGATAATTCGCACACAGCCGTGAAAAGTCAGCCAATTTAGTGACTTAATTAGATCTAGACTGTAGAAGCAGTGACAGCCGTGAAAAGTCCGCGAAATTAGTGACTTAGATCTAGACTCTAGATTTACGGTAGATTCAGGGAAAATAATTCGCACACAGCCGTGAAAAGTCCGCGAATTTTAGGGACTAGATTTACGGTGATTCAGTGAAGATAATTCGAAAAAAGTCCGCGAATTTAGTGACTTAGACCTAGACTTAATTTACGCTAATCCAATAGAATAGAGTGAAGATAATTCTCTCACAGCCGTGAAAAGTCCGCGAATTTAGTGACTTAAATTAGAGTCTAGATCTACTGTAGATTTAACGAAAATATTTCGCACACAGCTGTAGAAAAGCCCGTAGAGTTATTTTGGTTGTAATTTACTTAAAACTGATGGAAAGCAAGTCAACTGCTATAGTAAGAATGAAATATTTTTTTAAAAAATCTGTCAATTTAAGAAAATTTCCAACTTCAGATTGCGACAGTTTTAGCTGAATTATATCTCATATTTTTAAAAAGTTATTCTTCTGTAGTGCAAGCTTGTGTGTGTTTTCTAATGTATTAAAAAGTTACATTTAAATGCTTAGGAAACACTAGAGATGAATTCTTTTTTTTTTTTTTTTTGGAGGTATGATTTCAACTTATCAGCATACATTTTAATGAGGATTTTAAATTTAATATATATATATATATATTGTTCTTTTTACATATTTATGTCATATGTATGTATATATACATATATATTGATTGCTATGGTGCGATGCATACCTTGAAAATCTAAAACTCTACCTTGAAAACCTGGAAAATACCTGGAAAATCATTCATGAAATTGGCTATGAACCCTGAATATGGTACTGGCAAAGTGGGAAATGCAAGTATTCTATAGAAAAGTCTACATATATATATATATAGGCCCTACAGTCATGTAGACCTACAGTACTTTATAAATTGTCTGAACAAATTTGATGAGCCTATACAGATGCATCAACATGTGTGCCTTGACTGTTGGACTTATTACATGCACTGTGAGCTTTAAGTACACAAATAATGCACTTACAAAAACAAGTAAAATACAAAAATGTATGAGCTTTTACCAAGAAATGAGTTAAAAATTCTGACATTTTTTATAACAAAGAAATTAAATTCAAACGTTTTAGCACAAGATATCAACTTTCTAAACAAAGAAGATTAAACCTGTTATGTATGTCAACACCTGCCACTGTCACTGGGTTACTCTCCTCCTCACTGTTAGAGGAGTGACTTGAGGTCTTAACAGAGCAAACAATTTTCGGCATCCCGTTCTTGCATTTTTGTCGTTTGGCTTTTCTTTTAGATTTAGTGGCAGACTCTGGTTCTAAACAGTCAAAGCCCACTGTGTTGACAACCGAGGTTTTTAATGAGTGAAATAGGCTACATAACTGTTGGTTATTGTTGAGCATTGCTGTCACAAACAGGTCAGGCTTTGGACGAGATTGAAGGTCACTGAAAATATTGTAAAGAAATGTCCCATTGATGATCTCTGAAGGTCGCATAGTAGGGAGGGGGAAGTGTAAAACTTTGTTCAAGTTTATTGTGTCCAGCATGCAAGCTTGCAGCTGGGCAAAGTCATGGACAATGTTGGGATCAAAAAAATTGTTCCGGTTAAAAGTGGGAGTCTTTTTGTGATATTTGTCCAAGTTTTGTTTCACATGTTTCAAACTGTCTATGTTACAATCAAGACATGTATTATCAATGTCAACAATGATCTTGCTATCACTAATAGCTTTAGTTGAGTTGTCTTTGTTGTCATGTGACAAACATTTCTGCTTGGCTTTACACAAACATTTGTTCTCTTTTAAATGACACAGAACTTTTAAGAAAATATTGCCCAACAAGACACTGTCTATGTGAGAGGCTCTGATTCTGGGATCAGCATTGCGAACCCAGTAAATCACACAGGCCATAAATAGTTGCATGCTTGGAGGGAAATTATTTAAAAAATCAAGCTCTACTTGTAGAGTGCTGATCAAAAGAGACTTTCTGTGATCTGGAGACAGAGAATCTATTTCACTCAGTCCCGGTACAGACATTGAACAGATAGTTTCTGCAGCTTCTATGTAACATTTTTTCAAGTTTCTGTTAACTCTATTATATTCTTCTACGCAGACTTGTTTTAACCTAAAAGGTGACAGTATGTCTGTTTCACTACCCTCCTCCTCAATAACAATGTGTTCATTTGTTTCATCATCTTCACTTTCTTCCTCTTCAACATCTACGTCTTCTCCTTCATTATCACCATGCCTAGACTGTACATTTTCTGAAGTATTATCTTCACTTTTTATTTTATTTTCAGCAATGTTCTCAGCATGAGCTTCACTTCCATCATCAAATTGTGCGTTGATTGATTTTTCAACTTCTACTATGGATACTTCTTTGCAGCTAACTATTTCATTTGTTACTGTGGAATCAATCTTTGGCGGATCATCCTTCATCACTATTGAATACAAAACTTTGCGCAAGTATGAAGAACACGAGTAAGATGTTGAAAACTTTAAGTTTTCCACCTGTGTTGGAATAATAACTCGATGTAAAACCGCTGCATTGAGGACAGATGGGGTTATCTCTCCCTTGCAGACAGACTGGACAAACCAATCAGGAAAAGGTGCTCCATTGTAATAACTGAAATCTGGGTCTTGGCATTTGTGCCAGTCTACACAACCTTTAGTAAAATAACTAAATAGATCAAAGCCAGTAAAATTGTCAATGTCTATGTATCCATTCACAGATGAGATAAACATTCTCTCAACTTTGCTTTTCTTTAAGGGGTTGACAAAGCTTAGAATCTGGC
Organism: Biomphalaria glabrata; assembly: GCF_947242115.1. Lineage (NCBI taxonomy): Eukaryota > Metazoa > Mollusca > Gastropoda > Planorbidae > Biomphalaria > Biomphalaria glabrata. The sequence continues at coordinate 20,271,184 of NC_074717.1, forward strand.
TCTTGATGGCTGAAATGTCATTATTCTCAACCTGAGTGTGGAGCCAGTGAAGAGCGCTGATAACTTTAGCCAGCTTGGGTGGCACTGAAAACTTTTTGGACACAAGTTTTGGGACTTTAAATTTGGCATAAAAAGCATTGAAAGCGCTGGGTTCTATGAAATCATTTCCTAATAGACTTGCGAATACTGGCAACATGGTACGACTAAGCCCTTCAAATGATTTAATGAACTCATCAACATGATAAATATGGCAGTGTAAATAACTTTGGCTAGATTCTCCTGTGCGTAGAGGTCTGAAGTCTATATAGTCTAGTGGTAGGAATCCATTACTTAGATCAAAAATATAGAAATCGCTATCATTGCTTATTACAGGACATTGCAGTTTGTTGGCCAGGATAGCTATCTCAGTATCAGCTTCAAATTGGCAGGTGGCATGATGAATGCCTAATTCTGACAGAGTCTGCATGAATGTTTCATAAGCTAGTGCTGGTAAAACATGTCCCCTTTGGTTGTAAATCATGGCTTTGACTAGCTGTATCCTAGAAGCTGCACGAGAAAGAGATGTTTTCAGTTTCCTGCCATCTCTTGTGTAGGCACCATCCATTACAACATAAGGAGTGACTCCACATTTTTTAAAAGAATCAAATATGGTAATAATACTTTTTCTGTAGATGTCATAATCTCCACCGAAACTGCACTGAACGTGACAAGCACCATAAATGAAGTGGTAGAAGTTGTTGCCATCAATTACAACAGAGGAGTTATGAAGTTGATGCTCATGTAAAAGATGTTGATTTTTGTCAATGAATCCAGTTAATTTGTGGATCCCCATATTCACTGGTGACAAACAAAAAATGAGAATTGAAAGTTAATTATGATTCAAGAATTTAGATCTAGACTCTTCTCTAGCTTATAATTAGTATAATAAATTTATAAAAAAAAAACTAAATTTAGTTTTTAAGGATAGCTACTTAACTCTTTCAGTGCATATTATTTTGATTTAAAAAATTGATTTTCCCAGGATAAACAAAAATGAGTAAGTTCTGTGTATCAAAAAATTATTTAGCCAACAGTTTTATTGTTCAACATAAAAAAAACAAAATAAACAAAAGTTTGTTTTTTTAATGGAAGATTTTTTTTTCCTAGGTGGGGGGGGTGGGACCCGTACTTTCAAAGGACCCTCGCTAATTCTAGGTGTAAATTATTAAATTTTATTAAAAACCATTTTATAACTTATAACACATTTCCTGTGGCCTAATGATTTACCAGGAGCTCCTGGAAATTTCCTGAAATTGCAAAATATACGAAAAAGTCAAGGAAATCTCCAGAAATTATTAAAATCTTTTGAAAACTCATACTAATCTCCTGAAATATATGGACAAAAATTGTCATTTTGGGTATCATTCAATAATATAGAAAATGCCAATCCTATGTGGGTTAAAAAAAAAGGCATTATGCAATACCCATAATTGTGGAATCTGGTGAAAGAAGCTTATCGTGCCTCACACTAATGAAGAATTACTTGAGGTCAACAATTCTCAAAGATAGATTAAAACATAACATTAGGTAATTCTTGCTTTTGAGAGTGATCTATGTAGGAAATAGAATTTTTATGATAAACTGTATGACTTTGCTACACGCAAGGCTCGTAAAGTAATTCTGTACGTAGTAAAGAATGAATAAAATGCAAAGACAAATTTATTTTCTAATACAAACTCTTCATTTTCTCTTATTATCCATATCGCTACCCAAACTTAACCCTGCTATTTAGTAACTGATGAATACAGAGTAGATTATTTGTACTTTACCCCCCTCTTTTTTTCTCACCGCTAAAAATATGCGGGGTAACTCTAGTCCGACTTGCAGAAAAAGAGTGATCTTTTCATGACTTCTTGGTCACAATGGTTAAGTCTGACCTGCTATTTAGTGACAGGTGAATACTACTTGTTCTCTCCCCCCCCCCCCCTCTTTTTTCTTCGCAGTAAAGTATGGTAACTAGTCAGACTTGCATAAATATTCAAATAAAAGTGTTATCTTTCCTTTACTTCTTGGTGTCCAAACTGTATAGTCAGTATAGATATTAATAATATTATCACTATTATTATATTAAATAATTAATTAGATCTAATTATTAATAGATGACAGATGATTTACTAGATCTATCTAGATGGCTGCCTGGTCGTGGGGTTTGTGCGCTGGACTGTCGTTCAGATTTATCGGTGGTCCAGGGTTCAAACCCTGCCCGCTCCCATGACCCCCTTTTCTTGCGGGAGGTTTGGACTAGGACCTAGGAAGTAATTATCTTCAACTCTGAAGGAACATCTGAAACAAGTAAAACAAACATCTAGATAATTCTAGATATTTGTCTCTAGACTCTAGTAGTAGTAGTAGAGATCTAGATTTTTTTCTAGATCCCTAAGCCTAAGGCCTTAAACTATAATAATCTATCATTCTAATTTCTATGACTAAAATCTATTAAAATAATACTAGGTACTAGATCTAGAATTCTAGATCTAATAGTTAGTAATAGTATTATTTATTATCTATAATTTTTTAATGATATTTTCTAATAATCTAGACTAGAATGTCTGAGTATATTTATTTTGAATTTTTTTGTCAAAGTACCTAGATATCTAGATGATAGATCTAGATAGATATTTAAATCATTTTTAAATGCACTCCTATTTATATAGGCTGCCTGGTCGTGAGGTTTGCGCGCTTGACTGTCGTTCGGATTTATCGATGGTCGAGGGTTCAAATCCTGCCCGCTCCCATCCCCCGTCGTCCTGCGGGAGGTTTGGACTAGGAAGTAAACTATCTTCAACTCTGAAGGAACATCCGAAATATGTAAAACATTTTAACATTTTAGTCTATTATTATACCTAGATCTGTATATAATATACTAGTATAGAATGCAGTATGTATATATATATTTTATATATTATACACTAATACACTATATTGTCTATATATAATAAATAATATACTATAGCATACTATATATTATTATATTGATATATGATTATGATATATCATAAATGACATAATTATAATCATATAGATTATAGATCTAGAGCTAAGAGTAGTATAAGTATAACTAGTAGACTCTATAAACTATAACCCTTATCTAGATTCTAGACTAGATCTATAATCTATATAGATCTAGAAAATAATCTATATATAGGCCCTATGTTGGGCTATATAGATATATACATAGAATCTAGATCTAGATTCTATGATCTAGATCTATCTCTCTTTGACTCTCTTACACGCTCGATCTAGACTCCAGTACAGTAGGTACAATTCCGTATTTGTTTACAATTTGTTTACTAGACTTGATTCTAGATACACATTATGATTATCACATTCGCGACGATTTATGTTTTAGCACGAAATTTTGAGCAAATTAAAATGTAGGTAAAAGATCTACTCTGTTTTAGACTAGATCTATATTGTTTATATATCTAGTAGCTAATTTATTCAGTTTTATATGTATAAATAATATATCTAAATGCAAGTAGATATAAGTCAAGTATATCATAATCAATTTTTCTAAGATGTCAAGATGTACGTGCGAATAGCATAAATGAAAGGGGCGACTATGCTTGTATTTTTCTTGGTATTTGTTTTCGGTTGGTTACAAAACCTTTAGGCTTTAGAAGTATTCGATCAAGTCTTTCAAACTGTCATATTGAAAGGTTATTGTTACGAAATTCTATGTTTTTATACAAATGCTAGCGTAATAATAATAAATTTAATGTTAAACTTAGATCTAGATCGATGTCTGTGACTATATTAAGGAAAAATGTAGAATTAATTTTCGATTATTCAAATTTATTATTTAACGATACTACTAGTTACTAGCTAACGCGCGAAGCGAAACTTCCACACATCAAAAATAAAAATGCCTCTTAAAAAATAAAACACAAGATCTATAGTCTATAGAATCTAGACTAGATCTAATACTAGTCTAGAATATAGAATTATAGAGCCTAGATGATAGATCTAAAGTCCATATAGAGGCCTATTTCTGGTTAGAGTTGGAGTCTAGATCTAATTAAACTAGCCACCAGACGTAGTCTATAGACTATTATTAAATAATTATACTTAGATCTACTATCTATACGTCGTAATACGTATACCGATACCTAGACCTAGATCTACTACTTAGAATAGAGTACTAGATCAACTATTTGATTTCAAATTTTAAAAAATCTTGGTCCCTAACTAAACTAGATCTAGCTGATTCTAGATCTAGAGATCTAAGTTCAGTTTCCCTATTTTTTTTAGTCTAGTTCAATCCATGCCTATAATAAATATAATGGTCATGACGACTCATGATCATGATTCAATCTGACATGATCATGGTTAATGAATGGTCTAAGTCTAACTGATAATCAGTTAGATCTATCAGGTCCAGGAATCAGGTTAATCCTTAACTTGCCTTAAGTCTTAAGTCTTAACTGCCTTAAGTTAAGCTTAAATGGCTTAATTAAAAAGACCTAAGAAATCTAGATCTAGTGTCCTAAACTAAGAGTAAGACTAGTATTACTATTAAATTAGTAAGAATTACGAGTAACTAGATATAGATCTAAGACTGAGTAAGAGTCTAAGTTTCACTAAGTGTAAAGAGTCTAAATTTTAATTTACTAGACTAGATTATAGTAGATATCTACTCACTCACTCTAGACTTAGATCTAGATTATAATTATAAATATCTAGTCTAAGATAGTAGATCAGTTAAATCCGCTTTTAGCTCTTAAGTATTTAATATAAATATAAAATTTGTAGAGAGGCCTATCCTATTTTTTATTAGAATTACTCTCCTAGATGCTAGATCTATATTAATCAATATTATATACTAATTAGTAATTATACTATATAGATCATGTAGATAAAATACATCAGAATAGACACTAGATTTGACTAGATCTACCACTTTACTTTATTTGTCTTGACTACTAGACCTGAGTTTCCTAAACTTTTTTTTAAAAGGAACACTTCGCATATATATTCTGAATATTTAGCGGATATCAGCTTATTTTTTATCAAAAATTTTGGATCAAGCTAAAATTTTGCACAATTATTTTCTACCTTACAATGCAAGAATCAATAAAAAATAATTAATCAACTGGTACAGACAATTGATAGGATCATCATCATAGCACACTGAGAAAGCTAAAAGCATGAAATTGTGCTAAACTAAAACAATTGGTAAAAATATTTGATTAACTAATCAGTTAATGTTAAATTCTTTATTATCTTTCTCATTCTCAGATAACTACAAAAAAATTCAAGTTCTGGATTAGATCTAAAATCTAATTGTCTAATAGATCTAGATTTTACATGTTAGATCTATATCTGTTTCTCTATTAAATTGAGTAGAGGTTTTGCTTTTCAATGGATGCTGAAGATGCAGCTGATGTTGAACGTAAGTCACTAGATATCTAAACAAGAGATATAATGTGTCACAGCTCTGTCTTCCTCTGCCCTTCTTGCACAACAAAACAAATGCATAGGCTGTGTGAACTCTCTTTAATGTTTAGCCTGATTTCAGATCTAGGTTTATATCTGATCAACATCATTAGTATAACATCTCTCTTTTTTAATATTTTCACATTTTTGGTTTATTAATAGAGATCTAGTATTAATCTGCCAGTTTTTTTTAGAAAACTCTTATCCTAAGGAAACGCCTTTAATAATATTGTTTGTTTTTATATATAGGACAGCTCTATCTAACAAAATTCTAAAAAAAAATATTTATTGAAAAAAAAAGAAGAATCTCCTTTCAGACCTTGCAAACCATTATTTGATCATCTCTATTTCTACAGTTAATGAAGAAGTGTCATGTGGCCAGCATAGTGATGTACATTTACTTTCCCTAATGTCTAACAAAGTTGGTTGGACATCCTCAAAATCCCATGGGGTATTTGAAACTTGTGACTCTGTTTTAAAGCTATGTGCCTTACCACTCTTCTAAACTTGAAACATTCCTTTAAATTTCCAGATTTTTAAAAACAATTTTGGACTTTTTTTTCCACCACTTATCAAATTTCAATTTCATTTCTGTAATATTAACTGACAATAGTCACCAACAAAAACAGTATAAAATCTCTTGCTACTTAGTGAGTTTACAAATCATCCACAAATATATATCAATAAGCATTTTATAGTGTCTAAAACCTAATTCAGATTAAGTATTGATTGTTGCTACACATTTTTTCTTGGTGCTTTATATATATGATTGATTTTTTTAAACATTTTTGCCAGCACTTCGATTTCAACACTGCTTTGGTTCATTAAAACTTTTGTTTGCAAGGCAATCATAATGTTTCTAGGTCATTTTATTTTGTGCAATGGTGTTGACATTTTTGCTACCAATTAATGCAATTTTGTTTTAAAGTTTTCTTTAACCTGTATTAGAATACATTTGTTGATGGTCTTTCTGAGAAAGAACGAGAAGAAAAAAAATACTTTCACAAAAGTGCATCTCTCTGTTTCCCTACTGTTTTCCATCCCTTGATGGGTGTCTTTTGGTGCAGTCTGCACTTCCCAAGCAGCACCAGTGGAAAGTACTCATTTAGATTTAGCCTTTGTATTCTTGTCCAGTGGAAAGTACTCATTTAGATTTAGCCTTTGTATTCTTGTCCAGTGGAAAGTACTCATTTAGATTTAGCCTTTGTATTCTTGTCCAGTGGAAAGTACTCATTTAGATTTAGCCTTTGTATTCTTGTCCAGTGGAAAGTACTCATTTAGATTTAGCCTTCATGTTTTTGTCCGTAGAACCAATCATGCTCTGGTTTCAACAATCAAGTTAATCAAAATTCATAACATCACAGACACAAAATCAGATCTGATCCTCTTTTAAATGTAGTTAAGATGCACAGTTGAAAAAAAAATGACATTGCACTGAATTATATTAATTAGCTTTTTTTTTTCTTTAAGACTAATATGGAAATAATGTTTTATGAGACACTATCAATTATATGCTTTTAAGGGAAATGCAATACAAATCTATATAATTTTGAACTCATTGTTTTGTTTTGTTTTTGAAGGCTACATTAGAGATAAACGTCGTGCTGAGACCAAAAATAAATTAAATGAAGTTGCCCAACTTTGTAACTGTATTGGAGAAATCTATTCAAAATATGGTTTGTAGTTCAACTCCTATTATTGTCCATGTTATATAACTAGAAATGTTAAAACCATTATTTTTCTTTGTTCCATGTGGGATATATAACTATATATATTTATGTTATATAGGTCGTTATGTAGATGCAATACAAGAACATACCCAAGAGAGACAACTGAGTGAGGTGTTAAATGATAAAATTGGAGAAGCTATTGCTTGCCGTAAGATTGGGGAGTGCCATTGTGCCCTCGGACAGTTCACAGAAGCTCTTGAGTTACAAAAAAGGCACCTTACTCTGGCAAGGTACAAGTACTATATCAGTGTTGTGATTGTCTTCTTTCAATAACTCAAGAGATGCCAGAGATGAATTAACAACAAAATATATAACTTTAATAAAAGTAATCAGGGTATCTGTAGGTGAAGACAACGCATCAAACATTAACTAAAATGAATATATACATAATAATAAAACTGACTTCAATATTACTCATATCGTACGACTAGGCTCCCTAACTCAGGCCTCTAACAACGCTGTCACTCTGTCCCAACCAATGGACCAATCAAATAATAGTACAATTAATACAAAAAACATAGAATTCTTTAAGCCTTACAACCGAGGTTCTATGAAGTGCCGTTTACAATATCTTATACAAAACATAATCACCACAATCAGTATACTAATTTAACCAGTGTCTCAACTGATCAACTTTGATTGATATTTGTAGAGATGAAAAAGTCTACAATATAGCAACATCTCTTTTTCATTCCTTTAATCAAACTTTCTGTTGACATTCTGAACTGGCCTGATTAGCCACCAATGGAATATATATGTAGCATTGCAATCTGTTTAGGAGAGGGGAGGTAAACTTTAAAAAAGAAAAGTAATAAGAAGCACACTGCTGTACTCCTTAGACATTGTTGTTTGTACAAACTCTCATTAAATCTGTTATTGTGTTGCTTTGTGGTTGTGTAGCCTAATCAACGCAGGCATAAATGTATCCATCATAATAATGTTGGAATAAGTAACCAAAGCTTTGTTCTTGAGCTCTTTATTTCTTGTAGGGTTATGTCTGGCCATAAGAAAATCTGCTGCCGAGGACAGATGCAGACGGTCAAAAGACAATCTTAATTGACCACAGGCGGACAATGGTTATGCCTGTCCTGGATGTGGCAAAATATTTAGGTCACAGTTGGGGCTGTGTAGCCACAGGAAATACTGCATTCCTCATTAATCTTCAGACTTGAAGACAAGCCTAATTATGTCTGATCTCACACTTGGTACTGATTAAGGCTTGTATTTTGGACTTTTGATTGTAAAACTTCCTCTTAAGCAGCATCTACCTCTTGAGGTCTAGGCAAGAAGTCTGTGCTGTAATTGTTTAGATTTAATATAGGTCTTGAATAGTCCTTCAGAAGTGAAGAGTATTAGCCCAACCCTCTTGCAGGACGGCAGGGGATGGCACACAACCAGGCAACCATCCTGTGTTAGAATCACTTAAATGTAGAGATGGGAAACGAAACGAACTCGAACCTCACTTATGACCGAACCGAACCCGAACTTTGAAACTGCTTGGTATGAACCGAACAAACCCTCCTTTTTTTAACCGAACTAATTTTGCAATTTGTACATCCTTTTTTTATATTTTTGGTTAAAAAAAATTTTAAAAATTATTTAAATATTTTATTTAAATTCTAATGATTCCATTATACTTTGAAAACTTGGGAAAGGGGGGGGGGTATTTTGAAAACTTTAAAAAGAAAAAAAAACCAGCGCGCTGGGGTTCCCATGGGTTTTTTCTTATGTGCCAACTCCCCCATGGCCTTGAATTTTCGCTAGCTGTTTGCAATATTGGTTTTGAGTTGAATAGGCGCCCTCTAATTAGATCTAGATCTAGACTCTAGTTCCTAGTAAGTAAAAAGTCAACATTAAAATATTGTCACTTTTATTTCAGATGGCTGTTAGTTGAGAGTAGAATAGTTTTTGCCCATTAGAGAGTGTAGATATGAATCTACAATAAGTTCATTTGTGTTCTAGTTTAAAATACATTTTAATTATCTTCTATTAAGTGATTTATTTTTACAAAATTTTGAAGTATTCCATATTGGAATATTATCAGTGGCGTAGCAAGGGTGAATTAGAATGGGGAGAAATGGAAAATCTCACCGGGCCACCACTTGAGAGGGGCCCCAAATGAGTGTTTTTTTACAATATTCAATATTACGCAAAATGCAGGGGCCCCCAAAGAGGTCCAGCCCCTCCCTGGCCCCCAAATGATGAAAAATTCCTAGCAAGGCCCCTGAATATTTTTACTTTTATTTTGTTTTGCATTATTGATCATCAGTATTTTTAATGCAGCGTTTCTCAAACTTTGGCTCCTCCCCCCGTGGGTGGGGATGGCGAGTACCTTGAATTGGGGGATGGGAAGACGCAATTTCCTGACAAAAAGGGGTGTCATAGAGTGTGTGTGTGTTGTCTGGTGGCGATAAGAAGAGGTTAAGCGACTGAATTGTGTTTATGCATTGAGTATGATGAAATTAGCGTAATGCAAATGTGAAACGGCAGACAATCTTGAGACGTTGTTTTGTGGTGACCTAGATTTCGTTTAAATATCAGTATATTTCATTAATATTACATCTCTATTAAAAGTTAAATATGTGAATATTGTAATAACAGTTACACTATATTGAGTTGTTCACATAAGAACTTTATTTTAAAGTTTATTAAGTTTATATGTTATTATAAGGCTTGTCTTCGAGTCCGAAAATTAGTGAGGAATGCAGTTTTTCCCATGGCCGCGGCCTTCGGGAGTGAACTCCAACTGACTCGTTCTGAGACTGCATGCAACCAGGTGCTATCTTCTATGTCAGCTAAGGAAAGTTGACGCCTGAGCTGGTCTTTGAAGCGTTTCCGTGGGGCGTCTCTGTTACGTCGACCACCTTTTAGCTCACCAAAAAAGACTGCCTTTGGCATACGTTTGTCTCCCATCCGGGATACGTTCCCTGCCCAGCGTAAGAAGTCCCTCTATACTATCCTTACCGGTAAAAATATAAAACGCCTTTATTGGTTCAATTGTGCTAGCTGTTTGTAAGTGACAAAATCCTCGATAGAGACGTCTTTACATTAAGAATATTTGTTTAAATAGATCACGCCCATTATAGAAGTACGTGCGCAATATGTAGGCCTACCTGGAATGTCCCTTACATAATTCCATTGGCCAGGTCTGCCTCTTTATTATTAGATTTAATATTGCCCTCGACTTTATTTTTTTATGATGAATAGTGCGTTCTGAAAGAAAGCACATCGATATTAGCCTTTTAAAAAAATTCTCTCTTCTTACTAAGAGAAAAAGGTTAGAATACGCTTAGCGCCGAGTCACGCCCGGAATTAAACCACTTGCCGACTTGAGCGAAAACCTGCAGCATCTTCAATTCTATCTCCATTAAGAAATTTTTACAACGCTTAAAATGTATGTAGGCAACATTATTTTGGAAAAAGTATTGCCCATAGGCCTATTACATATTGCAAAGTATTTGTTTTATGTAAAAATTCAAAAGAAAGTGTTTTAACTAATAAATTGCATTAAACCTTATAACTTAATTTTGCTATTACATATTATCACAACATCGAGCCGAACCCGAACTTTAGACCTGACCAAACCGAACCCGAACTATACTCGTCATCGAACCGAACTCGAACTTAAATCTGACCGAACCGAACCAGAACTTTAAAAGTTGGGTTCGATTCCCATCTCTACTTAAATGTATTACTCTCCTAATTAGAACTAAATTACTTTACATGTATTTTTCATATTCATCATACCTCTTTATTATAACTAAATTACTTAACATGTTTTTGTATGTTCAGGGAGTGTGGAAATCACTTAGAAGAGCAGCGAGCATGGGCTACAATAGGCAGAACATATCTGTGCCAGACAGAGACTAGGAATCTGCAGGAAGCAGCGATAGCTGGCAAGAAGGCAGAAAAAGCTTTTGTCAAGGCCCTTGAAATGTGTGAAAAGATAAAGAGTACTGTCAAACTTGCAGAGTACATGGCCATGAAGGGACGGCTGTATTTAAATCTAGGTGAGTTAACACTTAATAGGATCACATTATTTTTTTAAAGTGTAGATGAATTTTTTTTTAAGTCTTAAAAACATATTTTTTTTTTAATTAGTTATATGGTGATTTGATTTCATTTTATATCATACCTTTTTGAATTAAATTTTTATAAAAATTACTGATTGTTTTCTTCACCTTCAGGTCATGTTTTCGATGCAAGAGGGGATGTAGCTACAAGTGCTGATATGATGAAGCGTGCAGTCTCAATTGCTCAGTAAGCATTATTGTCGAATTAGCTTGTGGCTTATTAGTATTTTTCAAGAATAGACTATTTCATGTGATGGTTTAGTGAAAAAATACAAAATCAAATTTCACTATCACTTAAGTCATCAACTTTCTCCTGTCATTGGTGTCAGTCATATTCATTTTTTGAGGACATAATTCTAGCATGAACAAAGAATTTCTTTTTCCAGTTGTTGTTTTTTTACATTTTCAGTGTATATATATTTAATGGTTATATTTTATCCTAATTAAAAAAATGTTTTTAGTATGTATTCTTGGAATAAAAACTCATTTTACATTCATAGCTTATATTTATGATAAAAAAATATTTTACATTACATTAATTGATGTTACAATCTTTGGTTTGATAAGTCAACCTGTATGAAAATTATAGGAAAGGTAAAGAATTACAATCTGTCAACATTGATAGGGCTGTAAGAACAGACATCTTTCAAATATTTCACAGAAAGTTTAAGTTGGAGGATGAGCTGTACATGTGTAATGTAGGCCTGGCCACAATGTATCAGAAGAACTGCCAGTACAGTCAAGCACTAAGGTTCCTGGAAGTGGCCCTGAAGCTAGCTGACAAGCTCAGGGATAAGGTCAGAGAGAGGGAGTTGTTTGTACAGAAGGCCAAGGTCAGTCTTTTTTTTATGCCATTTGTTTTTTTACAAAGTGTGGGTTGTATCAGTTAGTTGGGGAAATGCCTGGTTGAAATATTTCATAAGAATGTCACTATCAATCAGAAAAGACCTACATAAAATGTTTCCAATTAACAAGAGGATATGTATTTTATTTTTGTATTATGTCCTAGAAGACAGTTGCTCTGTAAAGAAACACAAAAAAGAGAAAACTATAATTATCAATGTTAAAACATTAATAGGTGGCTATTGTGTGCATGCAATACTTTTTTAAATTCTCTGGATAGGTGCATGTCTGTGTGGGTGACTTCCTCGCTGCTAAACATTGTTTAAAGAAAGCTCACAAACTGAAAGTGGACTCTGAAATTAGTGAAGAGGTTCTCACAAAGATATTTCAATCAGGTAATTTATACTGTTAGTAAAGTGTAAAACTATTTGTAGCATTGTTTAGTGAAATCTAACTTGGATTCTTAGAGTATTTTTTTTTTAGTCACTTTTCTTATTGGCAATCTGTTTCTCAGATTATATATACAAAGTAAGCGAATGTATAAAACATATCTTACAAAATATTGTTAAAGTAAGTTAGTTGTTGTTGTTTTTTTACCCTCCCAAATGAAGTGAACAAAATGCAGGAGGCTGTGCAAGATATTGAGACAGAAACAGAAGAAAAGAAACTGTCCAAACATCTTGAGATCGTAGCTGACTGCTGTGCAGAGTTAGGGAATTACAATGAAGCCATAGAAAATTATTTGAAAGTGGTAAGCAAACATTATGTATTGACATTTTTTTAATTCTATCATTTAATGTGACTTCATCTCAACTTTGCAAAACTTTGAATATTATAATTTAATTTTCAAGTAAATGTTAATTATTTTTTTATCATGTTAATTACCCATCATATAATATTTTGCTTTATCTGTGATTATAAAATTTTCCAACTATTGATCTATGTGTTACTATGTTTCTGTACATTGAAAAGTTTTAATTTTTCACTGCTACTGTTGACTTCTTTGCCAGCTTCAGTATGCTAGTCTTATGAGTAGCGAGGAGAGGGCTGCTATCTATATATCTCTTGGCCAAACCTATGCTGATTTACAACAGTATGATAATGCTATCCTGTATTATAAACAGGAAGTGGCAGAGAGGAAGGATAACTTTGAACAGGCAAGTGGAGAAATATTTTTTTTAATTACATTTTTTAAATAGGATTATGGTTACAGTTGTGTCTTTTAACATCTCATAGTCACCAATAGTTAAATAACATTCATAGCTGCTATTGTTTGGATATTTTAAAAACAAGGTGAAAAGGTTACAAATTTAAGGCTAAGTTAACAAATTAAATATATTTCCCAAATCTTTTTCATTATTAATTAGCATTACTATTTTGATTACAAGCCTCATAACAAATTGTGTTCTGTAGTCGTGTCAGACATTGTTGAACGTAGCCGAATTGGAGGAGTTAAAAGGTTCCAAGTACACAGAGGTCTGTAAAGTCTATATGTCAGCATTTGAAGCCGCCAAAAAGGCAAAGAGTCCCAAACTACAGGTAAATATCTTTTAGAAAAAATAACTTTTTAGCTCCCACACAAATGTGCTTTCTGTTTTTTGCTAAATATAAACTACCAGTGCTTTTTTTTGTAAAAAAAAAAAAAAAATAGGTGCCAATACTCAGTGATTAGGTGCCGGTACTCAGTAGTACTTTTAACAACTAAAAATTAATAGACGTTAAAATATAAGAAAAGTAATAATTTTTTTCAAAAAAGTGCTGGTATGCCGTACTGGTGCATACCATCACAAAAAAAGCACTGTAAACTACCATATGCCCAATTATAATTTTCAATTAGTATAATCAATGCTGTAATTAACCTGACCATACCTATGTAATACTTACACAATATTTTGCTATTGCAGCAAGCATTTTTTTAACTTTTTATAAGAATTTCAATGTACTCTTTAGTTTTGATATTTAGAGTATGGTCTTAGACCAATTCCAAATTACTCATACCAGTTTTTAGGGATAGGTTTATAGCAGTACACCAATACTTATCTGTTGGTTTTTCAGCAATACTAAGGAAAAGCTTAATGATGACATTTGTTTTCAGTTGAAGATATGATTTTATTTTAATATCTTTTAAAAATTTATTTATTTTTAGGTCCAAACACTTAAGTCCCTGATAAGTCTACAAAAGGCTTGCAAGCAAACAACCCATCTTCAGGAAACTGAAAAGAAGTTAGCTGCTGTCACAAAAAAGTACAACCTCCGATCAAGTAGTGACAGTCAGAGTGATGATGACAGTGATAAGTTGTCAGATAAACAAGATGATGGAGGCAACATCAGTTTATCAGATCTTACAGTATCAGGTAGCTTTCTGATAATCAGTTTGGTATGACTTTTCTAGTTTGTATCCCTAGTTTTATCCTTTTTTTTTTAAATCTAGATCTATTTATATATATTTATCCAGTTAGAGAGAGAGAGAGATTGATTGATTGATTGATTGTTAAATATTTGGCTGTCAAACACTGATTATCCTGTTGATTTTCTGGGAGATTTTTTTGAGATTTCCCTATTATACCCCTTTTCCAAATATCTGTGTTTAAGTCAAATAAGTAAAATCGTGATTTTTTGTGCTAACTTTATTGTACTTTTAACTGTTAACCAACTGCCATCTGTTAACCACACAAAGAAAACTTTTTTCAGATGAATCTGATGGAGACCCAGGTAACTCACTCAGTGATGTACCAGTTGGACGCAAGAAGTCCAAACTTGCTCGGGTAAATGTTTCTCGTGATGTCCTTGTAACATTTTTCTGACATTAAATAGAATGTGTATTTGATATGTAACTAGATTATCCATCTAATTTTTTAAATTAGACTTTTAAAAGATTTATATGACTTTGTTCCCAGAGAAATGAAAAAGGTGAAACACCACTCCACAGAGCTTGTATAGAAGGCAACTTGAAGAAAGTCAAATCTCTCATTAGTGAGGTGAGATATATTTGTTTTGGAAACTTGATTGCTGAAGAGAAACTAAAAGAACACATTATTTGCATTAAGTTTTACTTTATTTTAGCGTACTAGGTCTTAGCTGGGTCTTATTAGCAGCATAAAATCCTGCTGTCTTCCTTTATATGTTTTGAAAAAGACAACCATTGTTAGCGTTACACTAAGACTTATTGTCTCATTGTTTAGGGACATCCAGTCAACCCTAGAGACTACTGTGGGTGGCTGCCGCTGCATGAGGCTTGTAACCATGGCCACACAGCCGTTGTGGAGCACTTGCTGGACTGTGGGGCATGGATCAACGACAGAGGCGGGGACAGGTGTGGTGGAGTGACTCCCCTTATTGATGCTGCTAACTGTGGAAACCTGGATGTTGTTCGACTACTTGTTGACAGGGGAGCTAACTTGATGGCTAAAGATGATGATGTAAGTCATGGGGCCGGGTCTGTTTTTGTTCAAATCCAGCTTAAGAATATGAGCAGAAATCAGTCTAACTAGTCGTTATGTTTTTAATAAAACCAACGTGGCCTTATAGAATTAAGTGGGGGGATAACCCTCCACTTCGTGCTAATTATAAAAAAAAATGAAATGAAACTCCTTATTTTCTGTTTAAAGGTAAAGTGAGATGTTCTCAAAACCAATCCTTTTTTTTACTGCCTTTGAAAAAATTTAATGTAACAAATACAAAAAAATAAATTTTGTAGCATTACCTAACCATATCAATTCACATTTTACAGAAAGGCGTGGCATGGTTTACACTATGTTGCTCACATTACACAGAATTTTCTCTTTTCTAACACTTTTCATACAGTCTTTGCAATTAGTTTAAAATGTTGCAATCTGTTTCAAATGTTCTATTTATGAGTTATATTTGTGTAGGAAATATTTTGTAAAAAAAAATTATTTGGCATGCTTAATAAGAAAATTCTTGAGAAAAATCTTGCATTTATCAAATAAACCATTACTTGGCACATTCACACATACACAAGCACTCATCTATATATATCATATCTTTATATTGAATTCCTTAACAAAAATATTTTAAACTCTTTATGTAATATTAAGAAAAAAACTTAAAACTACAGATGTAAAGGAGTGAAATCTTTTCATAATGAATTGCCTGACAATCAAGAAAATATTTCAAATGAAAACATTGATGGATACAGGTATCTATTTTAAATGAAAACATTGATGGATCAGGTTTAAATTTTAGCCATTGATCTCAAGTCTTATGGTTAGAATTCTCTTTGTTTTAATTCATGTCTTGGACTAGGTCCTTGAGATCACCAACATGATACCCAGCTTCCTTTGTCTTTATTTTTTTACTTGCCACTTTTGTAAACTGTTGACCATGGTTCTTTAAGAGAAGGTTTACTTTTAATTTATGCAGTAGTGTCTTTGTAAGTGCTTTGTTATTGAAAAGTTAATTATTTGGGCTATTCCCAAACTCTGCCTGATGGCAGTTCATGGCAGCGAATGATTGAAATGGTATAGGCCTATGTATTATCTGTATACCAAGTGTGTTGTGGTTGTTTCAGGGAAACACAGCCTTAGACAGCCTGCAAGCCTGGTACAGCCGAACTTGTGACATGCTGGGGGCAAGAGATGAACTCGATTATCAGACCACTGAAACACTTTTACATAATAGAATGGGTACATTTTGTGTTGCTTACTCTTTTCTTTACTATTTTTTAAAAATTGCTGTCACATCCTTTTTATCTCATAGTGTTAAAAATTTTTCTTACTTTTGAAAAACTAAATGTCTAATGTAAATGATATTACAATACTATTTAAACATTTTTTTATTTCTATTAAGGTAAAGAAAAGAATTTCTCTACCATTGTGAAGCCCAAAGTTAGTTCACCTCAGAAAAGCAAGTCAAAAGTCTTAGAAAAAAAGATAAATGTTCGTCTTCCAGACTTGACAGATGATAGTGATGAGATTGAAGATGAAGTGACTAACACACTGAAAGCAACAGTTCAAGACAAGAGGAAAAAACTAAATGTTTTGAAGAAAAAGTAAAGTCTTGTACAAGTTTTAACTCTCTTTTGAAAATAAAATCAGTGTTAAATTAATTAAGAAAAATTAGGTTATACTTATATTATAGGATGCAATAAAATAATATATTAATTATATTATTGAATAAATGTTTTCTTTCATGTGCAGGCGAGAGATTCACTTTTCATCTACCAAAGAGAAAAAACGCTCGTCTTTTGATGATGACTGCCCTGACATGGACTCTTTGCATCCTGGAATTTTGTTATCAACATCCTCCAGTGACATAGATGATGCAGCACACTTCTACCAGTCTGCAATGGACTATGTGGGCAGCTCAGCTCAGAAGAGGTCAGAAATAGACAATAATTTAGTGCAGGTTGAGGACAAAGGACATTTAACTTCAAGTTGTCTTCCTGCTTTGGTCAATGCAAATGAGGATGTCGGAGACAACTGGTTGATTGATGACATGAAGGCACCTAAGAATAAAAGAAAAAGTGCCGCAGCTAGTAAGATAATGAGTACAAGCTCTGTAAGAGCCAGCAATCTGAATAAGAGATCACGCTCTGCTGAAATGAAAGATAGTTTTACTCCTTTTAGGAAAAAAAGAAGCATGTACTGTGCTAAAGTAGATTCATTGAAAGACAACACAGATTCCATTTATCATCCTCCAAGAGTCATGGAAGCAAGTTTTAATGACAGTTCCAATGAAGCTTGCCCTGTTTCTTCATCAACAGAAAGTACTTCTGGTGTCCAAAAGTTGCAAGGAGAAGCAGAGGCAGAGTTTTGGGATTCTGATGATGAGATGCTAAGTCATGTTGATACATTTTGTGAAGAACCAGCCATGGATGTATCAGCCAGAGAATCTTCTCCAGTTTTGTTGAGCAGGGTAAATATTCCAAGAAATAACCAGTGTGATAAAGTTAATAGTGTTGAATCTTTCATATCCCATAAGCCAGCTGATAACCTTGCTCAGGATATGTTTTTCAGTAAAACTTCAGATCTGCTGAAAAAAATCGCTCTAGCTTGCCAAGAAAGTGTTGCTGTTGAACCGCAGCCTTTATCCCAAGCTCTTGCTGAAGACGTGGCAGAGAAGCCTTCATACAAAAACAGCTTGAGGGTGAAGGTGAAGTTTGGTGAGCAGACTCTTCTAATACCAATCCAGCCTTCAGACCAGAGCAAGAACATAGCCTGGCTTACATTGCAAGCTCAGCAGCGTTACTTCAACATGTTTCTTCTGCTTCCCACCTTGACATTTAGCACACAGGATGACACTATACTGTGTCCTGGTGACACCATCAGCACTGTGCTACAGGACAATGACATATTCACTGCCAATGTCAGCTCTTGGGAAAGGCCCAGGCTGGAACTGAGATATGAACAAGCGTGCAAGCTCAGCCTTTCTGAGCCCAACAAAAGTGTTGGCGCTGCCCTAAAGCAGTGTGATGCTTCCGGCCGTTTAGAGCTAAAAGATTTGTCTCTGGGTACTTCTGGTTTACATCCTGTTTTCCAAGCACTGGAAGGGCAGAAAACTTTAACAGAACTATGCCTCAGTGGCAACCGACTTGGAGATTCAGGGTTGACTTCCTTGATGAAAGTCATCCCGAGCCTTCCTGTGTTGAAGGTGCTAATTTTAGATACCAATAACATTTCGGCAGAAGGCATCCAGATTATTTCTCTGGCATTAAAAAGTGAACTCAGTCTGCAGTCTTTGAGCCACCTGAGTCTGGCCCACAATTGTTTGGATGACATTGCATCAGAAACTTTGACTGCCCTTTTGAAGAACTTGCCAGAGCTCAAGTCATTAAACCTTTCAGCTTGCAGTTTTACAAACAAATTGTTTACTTCAACTTTCTGTGAGGCTTTGAGAGGTAGAATATTTACTGTTTTATATTAGAGTTTGGCAAAATGAATTAATTTTACTCTTGAATACTTAGACTTATAAAAAAAAAATTTTAACCAGAAAATGCATATGTTTCTTAATAAATATTGGTAATGGTGACTCACACACATTAATAAAGCAAAGTACAGTGGAATTTTGTATATTATTATTAAATAGAAAATGTTAGCTTCTTTCTTAAGTTTCCAAGATGACATGTTTATTAGATATTTCATTCAAATTCTTTATATATATATTTTTACGAATCTCACTATCCAGGCTCTCTGCAAATTGCACCATACACCACCAACTTAAAGAACTTGACAACTCCGTGCTCCAAAATAACGTAGCACTTTAATGTCAATAAATAACAGCCAATACTGTACAATTGGCAACACGTACACTGTACAAATATCTCTCCGATAATCGCCGTATCAACTCTTGCACTGGCCTCTCCATCTCATTCCGGGCTTGCACTGGGTTCAACAGTTCAGGACTGACTTCACATACTAGGCTCCTTGTGTTGGACTCGATCGCAGACCAAGATCAAGACGCCAGCCGTCTCAACTGTACTTGACAGTACTCCGCACTGAACCGTCGTAATGCTCCGTACAGAACCACACAGCTGAACTGTGCTGTAGTCGACCGGACTGTAGTGGACCTTCTGTCGTGAACCTCCTTTCTGAACCGTCTTGACTGCGACACCTCCGCTCTTATATAGGGTCCCTACTGGCCTTCTCGAACCGGACAGAACGCCGCTCGACGTTTCTAGGTGGTCAGATGACTACAACTCTCGTGACGCTCCTGAGCTCTGTTCACGACGTCGATCCTTCCCGAACCATCATGTTGACACTCGTCACGGTTGACCGCTCGTCTAGCGCTGGCCTGGGGCTATTTGCGTCGGCTGATTACACTCACACCACTACCCCCATCTGTGCCACCACCAGGTTTATAACAATATATACATAATTTTTTAAAATTCATTTATATAAAAGAATGTATACAACCATATTCAGGTTCTTTTTTTTTTCCTTCTGACTTTACTCAAATACTGCTTAATACTTACAAAAAAAATTTTTAGATTATTTTTCTCCAAATCAAATGTAATTGAAAATCATAACATTGTATAATAAAACTGTACTCAATAATTTTTGTAATGAAGTTCATAGATCTTTCTTACTTAAAATTTATATTATATATAATTTGGCTTTTGAATAAGTTGAGAATCAACACAGAAATAGGTCAGTGCGGCTCTTTAGAAAATGATGAGCTAAATGTGATTTGATTCTTGTAAGCAGAGTTTACCAGCTGGGCATCAAGTATCTATTAGATTTCAAGTTGTGGATTTTTATACTATCATGCGGTTTGTGCGCTAGACTGTCATTCAGACTTATCGATGGTCCCAAGTTCAAACCCTGCCTGATCCCATCCCCCGTCGTCTTGTGGCAGGTTTTGACTAGGAAGTAAAATATCTTCAACTTTGAAGGAACATCCGAAATGTGTATAACATCTTACAAACCAACACTGGACTGTGTGTTGTTTAGGTCATTCACATCACTCTCAAATCCCTGCTAGACTTTTATATGAAACATTTAGTGTCAGAGCAAAATTATTTTTATTTCATTTCTTTAATTCCATTATTGGATGAGGAAACTTTTGTTTTCAGGATGTAAATTAGAGCATGTCAGTGTAGCAGAAAATCAGATCAAGCTGGAAGGAGTGAGAGCCTTGCTCAAGTCATTACATACTTGGTGCCTGCATTCTCTGGACATTTCACACACCCGCAGCTCTTGTGATGGAGATCTGGGAGTGGAACTGGAGAAGTTTTTGTCTGACCAAAGTTGCCACTTGGAAGCGTTGTCTGTTTCAGGGTGTCACTGGTCTGAGTCAGATGTTCTTTTGCTCAATAGGTAAGTTGGTCTGCCTGATACTTTAGTCCAATATATTTTTCACTTTGCTATAATTATTAATTACCTTTAACTTTAAATATTGTATTAACAAAAGGGAAATTTTAGCTGAATGTCCCAGTTTCTAAGTTCCAGTATTGGTTTAATCTTAATTTTTATCAAGATTTAAGGGATGTCCATCTTTAATGACAGTTTATATGCTATTCATAAATATCCTTTTCAAAGGATGACTGCTGTATCAACTACTTTCTTATTTGTAGATATTTTCTTAAATATTAAATCGCTTTGACAGCTTTCGTAGGTTAGACTTGCTAACTCCTGGAGATATACTTACAGTCTGATCACCTCTCAGTCCTGACACACCAAAAATAAGTTTGAACTCTACTTCAAAATTTCTAGTGGGTAATAGTAATCCATGTGTTATACTGTTTGTGATGTAAGGATGTAGTGACAGTGTTGTATACCTACTAAAGATAACATCCTTCTGGCAACTAGATTTGTTCTCTGCATTGTATTCTCTAGGGTTGTTCTTCTCTCCAAAATGTGATGGTTTGTCATCGTGCTATTGTAATTAAACCCAGGCTAACACTACCTTCTCTTATAATAGACACAAAACACTTTTAAACTATATGTTCAGAGGTCTAATCTTTGTTTCAAAAATGTTTATCAATGTATTAGTTTGCTGTTACTTTTGATGGTAATTTATATATCTATCAATCTTAAATAGAATCTTTAATTATCCTGCACTGAAATTTTTATCTTATGACTTAAGCCTACACTTTGGTTATTTTAATTATCAGCACTTTTCAAGCCAAGTCCATTCTATTTTGTAAAATAAATGTATTCATTATCTTTTCTTTCCATAAAAATTATTGACACTGCAAAGCTCAATGCTAGTTTATATTTACAGATTAGCAACTTCCTGCAAGACACTCCGCTCTTTACAGTTATCCCAAAACCAGAACATCAACAACAAAACCCTTCAAAAGCTCCTTTACTTGTGCTGTGGCAGTGGACTAGAAGAGCTGGTGGCCCGTGGCTGTTCTGTGACATCACCTCTTGGTGGGGAATTCATAGATGCTTTTAAAATTAAAATGTCCAGCAGCCGACCCTTGAAGAAATTTGTTCTGTCTTGCAGGACTTTGCAGCCCAGTGAAGCATCATCTCTCTGTGATATATGGAAGGAGACATGGAAGCTCCAAGGTGTTATGAAAATAATTGGTGCTGCCATCTCATTAACTGTTTCCTCTTGAATTGTTTTAGCTTTAAATCTTTGTTACATTTTCAGATGTAGAATTCTTGTGGATGGGATTTAAGAGTTGCTTGTTAGTCATTATTGTAGGAATGACTTGAGTTTCACATCGAAGTAGCAGCATCCCCTGTGCTTAACTCCTGTGGTTAAATAGTGAGCGCAGTGAAAGGTTAAATAGTGAGAGTGATTTGATGAGCTTGAGATAAAGTAATTCTGTGTTGTTCCATGCTCCTGATGTTCCACTTCATGTTTGATGTGGTTCTGGTAAACTTTAGACTACACTTGGACTTAGTCCATAGTGTCTAAAATTCTTTACAGGTAGATGGAATGTAAAAAAATAGACCTGATTGTTTATCACAACTAAATAGACCTTATTGTTTATCACAACTAAATAGACCTGATTGTTTATCACAAGTAAATAGACCTGATTGTTTATCACAACTAAATAGACCTGATTGTTTATCACAACTAAATAGACCTGATTGTTTATCACAACTAAATAGACCTGATTGTTTATTACAAGTAAATAGACCTGATTGTTTATCACAACTAAATATACCTGTCAGCTAACTTTCAAAATAGGAGCATAAATATATAATTTCCTTAAGTCATCAGAAAAAAAAAAAAAGCTGTATTCGGAGGGGGAAAAAAAATAATAGTGCAGATTTTAACAAAGGTAGTTTAAAAAATATTCGTTTGACACATGAAAAATCCTATTTGACTATTATAGCTTACATCAACTCACTCTGTCTGTCTGGTAAAACGTTTGTACACATTATTTCTCCCACACACAATCTAGAATCAAAGTGAAATTTTGCACTATTATTTCTGGTACCTGACAAAACAAGAATCAATTTTTAAAAAAATAACAAAATTAGTTCATTAAGTAATAGACATTAATTATTTAGTTTTGTATCGAACAAACTAAACCAAAAACCAATTCCCAAATTCAGAATTGTTAAAGTATCTCATGAAACTTATCTTAAAAATTATTGTCATAATATAACAATGCTATCTTTATTTATTGAATGTATGGGTCATTATTATGTATATATATTTAATTAATTAGCTCATTGTTGTTTTTTTGTCAATTTGTTCTTGGTTTTATATGCTCAGTGTAGCTCTCTTGTTGTCGCTCTAATGTTACATGTATTGGTTACAATGTTTCAAAATGTAAGAATGTCATAACATATCAATAGTTAGTCAATGAGATTATGATAGTCAATACTTAATCATAACATAGTCAGTACCTTAGTCTATGAGATGTAAGATTGTCAATACTTAATCATAACATAGTCAATAGTTAATGTACGAGATGTAAGATTGTCAATACTTAGTCTATGAGATGTTTATGTTTACATAAGTTACTTCCTACCAAAATTGTAAATAAGTGCTGTACATAGGGTGAGATACTAAGTAAAATAAGTTACATTGTACACTTGTATCTTTTAAGTCATTTTATTGGAAAAATACTTTTTTGTGTGTGTTTAATATGAATAAATTTTTTTAAAAAAATGTGTTGAAATGTTGAAAATTATTTTCTTAGGAAAAAAATGTTTATGCTATTAGGAGGCAAGTAATACTGGTAACATCCTGACTGAGGGCCAGAGCATGTGTCATTAGTATGCTTATATCCTGACTTTGGGCCAGGGCATGTGTCATTAGTATGCTTATATCCTGACTGAGGTTCAGAGCATGTGTCATTAGTATGCTTGTATCCTGACTGAGGTTCAGGGCATGTGTCATTAGTATGCTTGTATCCTGACTGAGGTTCAGGGCATGTGTCATTAGTATGCTTGTATCCTGACTGAGGTTCAGGGCATGTGTCATTAGTATGCTTGTATCCTGACTGAGGGCCAGGGCATGTGTCATTAGTATGCTTGTATCCTGACTGAGGTTCAGGGCATGTGTCATTAGTATGCTTATATCCTGACTGAGGTTCAGGGCATGTGTCATTAGTATGCTTGTATCCTGACTGAGGGCCAGGGCATGTGTCATTAGTATGCTTATATCCTGACTGAGGTTCAGGGCATGTGTCATTAGTATGCTTGTATCCTGACTGAGGGCCAGGGCGTGTCATTAGTATGCTTATATCCTGACTGAGGTTCAGGGCATGTGTCATTAGTATGCTTATATCCTGACTGAGGTTCAGGGCATGTGTCATTAGTATGCTTGTATCCTGACTGAGGGCCAGGGCATGTGTCATTAGTATGCTTGTATCCTGACTGAGGGCCAGGGCATGTGTCATTAGTATGCTTATATCCTGACTGAGGTTCAGGGCATGTGTCATTAGTATGCTTATATCCTGACTGAGGTTCAGGGCATGTGTCATTAGTATGCTTGTATCCTGACTGAGGGCCAGGGCATGTGTCATTAGTATGCTTATATCCTGACTGAGGTTCAGGGCATGTGTCATTAGTATGCTTATATCCTGACTGAGGTTCAGGGCATGTGTCATTAGTATGCTTGTATCCTGAGTCTGTTCAAAGTCTTCTTTATTGATTGTATTGAGAAATGTTATGACACTAATTTAAACTAGACTAAGACATTGCATGTCGTCACCATGTTAAGGGGAGATCACTCTTAAAGACAACCACATTTAGCTATAAACTGATTGGGATAGCAAAGTTGTACACTTGAAGGGCTTCACTGAGATTTGAACTAGGAAGTAGATTATCTCCCAACTTTTTAAGTCTAAAGGAACATCCGAAGCATGTCATACATTTGACAAATCTATGGGCCTGCTAGACAAGGGGGGGGGGGGGGGGGATTGTAGCTAAAAATATTTACGATTCGAGGATGTAGCAGTATTTCTTGGATTCTCTCCCCTCGCTCTCTTCCTAAACATAAATCAATTTTTAAAAAAAACATGATACATTCATTCAATACACAAGACCAGATGGGGGTAGGCCTCACTTCTATGATAACATTCTCTTTCTCGCTCGCTCTCTCTCTGGTTCAAACAGGTAAGAGAAACCCAACTTATGAGATAAAGGCGGTGGTAGATTCTAAAGTTCGACCACCCGTATCAAGTTCTAACCTACGTACTGTATTCTCACAGGATCTATAAATGGTGATTACAAGGACGTCCCCTTGAAGAACCAATAGACAGGCTTGAGTTAAAAGATATCACGGCTTTATCTTCAATCTAGAATGCTTTACAGTTTGCTATTGATCTAAATAACTTGATGCTATGTCTTCAAATACTGGCTTCGGGTCTTGCCGCAGGTTCAAGGTAGTTTTGATCGGAGACTCGGGCGTGGGGAAAACTGCATTGTTTCTGAGGCTCAGGGATGGCATTTTCTGTGACACAGTGTCTACAATTGGTGTGGACAGTTTCACTAGGAATATAGTTGTAGACGGCCTCAGTGTCAAGGTAATGTAACAGGTTTTCTTCTTTTAATGTGACAACAATGGATAAACAACCTGAGTTCGAATCCAGGTGGGGGGGGGGTAATAGTGGAACAAACTCTAACCTAGAGCTTGCTGGGGAAGAGCTAAAGGCGATTGGATTTTTTTTTTTTTACCAACCAGATGGGCTGTTGTAGTGTTAAGCAAAATGTTCAGACTAAGCCAACTTTAAAACCTGGCTTAGACAAGAAAAGTTTTGAGTTTTTGTGTGTTCTTTAATCATCATATAATCATGAACTATTACACCCGTTACGCCGATACTTTAATCCAGAAAATGGGGACGATAGAGAGGGGGGGGGGGCAGGTTTCTTTAGTTCGTCCTAATCCAGACATCGTTTAGGGCGGCAAGGGGATGATAGAGCGGGAGGTTTCGAACTCGGGACCAGCTACTCGATAGTCCGAAGTGTATACCACACGACCATGCAGCCATGGTAGGTCTACATCGCAGTGATCACCGAATTTGTTTCAAACAGTGACCATTTAATTTGAGCTCAACTTCACACATTTCTAACTCTATTACTATTTTGTATTGAAATTGTTCATCTACTGAGTAAACGAATGGACAGAATATCAACAAACAAGAAAAAAACGAACGTCTTAATTCAAAACTAAAACTGCCACCAAGGAAAGGAGTTGGCTCTCAATTTACTTCCCGGAGTTACCGAGTTATTCGTCGAAACATTTACATATTGACACCATTCTGAAAAGATAAATACAGTTATCTGTGCACCAAGAACATTTTGTAACATGAGTGATCCCCCTTTGTATTGGTAATGCGTCATAAGCTTCTTCCTGGATTATGGAAAAGAAATTTGATAAAAAGAAAGAGAGAGAGAGACGGTGATATTAAATTTAAGCAAATGGGAACCCAGACTTCGGGTATGCATTGCTGGCGATTGAAAATGGGCCTGGAATCAGAAAGGCCCTCGCCATTATGACTGGAAAAATGCTAGCCCATTATTCCTCGTCAAGGCGCGAAGCAACACTGACTCCGTTCGTGACCTCCGTGCCGCGCCAAGCCGTGAGTGTCGGTTTTTCTAGGTACGAGGCAAAGAACATTAACAAAAAAAAAACTTAAACTGCAAAAGCATGAAAATACTGCATTAGACCAAACCTTCCCGTGCCTTGAGTGTTACATTTCGAATCGAAGATGTGACTTCAGAGCCCTCTTTGAGTAGGCCTACATAGGCAATGCGAGTGTGCTCATATTCAACTGGGAAGGAGGAGACCAAACATATGCGCTAGTATAAAATGTTCCTCTGGAACAGTAACACCAGCTTGACAATACAATTTAAACTACATTCTTCGCTAGTGCTCTGTACTCCTATATGGTTGTGAAAGTTGGACACACAATGCCGGAGGAATTCCAGCTACCCGTCGCCTCAGCGTGGCCCTCCGGTGGAACGTCTAGGGGTGGACCTAGATAGGCTAAGTACGAGTAGCGAATCAGGCCCTTGCGGGACCCCCTGGGTGAGTTTTTTTTTATCTCACTCGGGGTAGGGGTGGAACAAGTAGCCCGCACACCAGTCCAAAAAGTCCGCCACGCCGTTCCACATGGGGGCCGTCATCAGTATCCCGTTAGCTGGAGTGGCGGTCCTTGCACGGAACAGTGGCGGTTACAGTATAGGAATATGAGACAAGCTCCCCGCAGTTAGCTCTGTTCTCAGCCACTTGTAGTGAGTGGGGCACAGGAACGGGACGGAGCGCTGTGTACACGGCACGGTCCGGTCTGGCCCAGTCAACCGATATGGCCGTCTACCGTTGAGAGCCCTCAGACAGGACAGGGGTGAAGAGCCCCATGCCCAGGCCTGGTAGTTGGATAAAAGCCTTTCTAACCACCAAGGGGATAATGGCGCCTATGGTGCCGACGCCCTGCAGGACTTCACTGAAGGACTCAGAATGCTGAAAAAGGAAGGACTCCTCAATACTGTGAAGAGACGAAAGTCATTCTTCAAGGTCCAGTGGAGGGAGCACGAAGTCGTCGAAAGAAAAGTTGACCTGGCTAACGGACCGCGACCTTTCTCTTGATAGCCTGATAAGAACAGCTGCTAACTGGGAAAATTGGGGGGGGGGGGGATTTGGTTATGCGAACAGCACCCCTACGACGAAAGACAATGGACAGATGAGAATGTTATTTGAAGCCTATAGTGCTATTTTCTGCATGAGTGCGTTAGGGCAGGGATTCTCAAACTTTTTCAGTTCAGGGACAAGTAATACTAAGTTAGCGGGCCCACGACACAGCCAGATTTCTCTGCCAAAAATCTCATATTTCTAAAGCCGCTGTGGCCTAACCAAACTCTCGGCAACCGTGTGTGTTTTGTTTGATCTACACTATTCACATTGCAAGAATAAACGAAGCCTTATAAGAGCTCTTTTATTCACTGTTGTTGCATTGCTAATAGTTTCCTGCTGATTTGCATTCACTGTTGATTGACGTTTAAGGAAATCAATGGGTTTTTCTTGTAGTTCATTTTGACGCTTCAGTTTAGCAGGTCTCAAACTTTCGTTCGATAACACATTGAAACATCTGACACATTGTTGCTGATCACTGTTACCTCTGTACGGTAGAAATCTGAATTGTAAATATATAGATGCAGATTTACAATTAGTTACGTAATTTTGACTTATATGTTGCGGCATTTCTTACAGCATCGTGTCTCGTTTCTTTGTCACTATTTCCATTTCATTCTTGCTCTCTTCAGATATCTGCTTACGCTTCAAATATTTATCCATAATCTAAAGGTCAGACGGGCGTGCCAAAAGCAATTTAACAAACGCCAATTACCACTGTAGCCTATAAAGTAATAAATCCTGAATTGTACAACATTAATAACCAGACTTATGTCTGTGTTTCGAGGAGTCTCAGAATCGTCGTCTGGAAACTTTAAAACGAAGTTTGGCCTACTTCTTTGACTAGTGTGATAAAGCAGAGAAATAGAAAGATCGATGTTGATTGACTTGAAAAGCAAACAGATTGAAAGAGCGACGTTGATTAGTTTGTAAATTAAGTAAAGTTTGAAACTCCTACCCAAAATATATTTCTATCGCAGTATTGTTATTAATCATTGTTTTTGTCAAGCAGCGTCAACAACAATAGTTCTAGAATTTTCGCTATAGTCGCTATAGACACATGAAACAGTAGAACGTGGCCAGCTGATTATTATTTAAATTATCCTATCATTTTGAACTGGCCTTCAGTGAATAGGTCATTATAAATGTATACAATTTTTCATATTTCTGTGGACCCTCCAACAGTCGTCTGGTCAACCCTGAGGGTCCACTAACCATTGTTTGACAACCACTGCTTTAAGGTATGGGCTTTAAATAAACAATAAAGACAAATGAGATGAAGTAGTTTTGTAGACTTGTATAGTCGAGACTACTCAAACATTGTACACATATATTGCTGTGGAACATTATGAGAGGGAAACAGTTTCTAAACCTGAACCTGCTCAAAACATCTCCGAATGCCAGCGAATCGTCCACATTTGTTTAACATTTGAACATTCTACTTCTAAGGACTCTAGCACTTCTTTAGCCACGCACTGTTTAAGAACAACGGAAACAGTGAGATTGTGAACTGAACAAACTAGTTGATTGATTGATCACAAAGGAAATGAAAAACAAAACAAAAAAAAAAAAGTCTGTATCCGCTCGTTCTAACGTTTGTACAAAGAAACAGGAAAGTGATTGGTCGAAATTCAAGTCCACGAATGTGTTAGAGATTAATTCGCCGTGAGGAAAAGGGAGGGGCAGCTCTTTGTTCTCATTCTAATTATATGGGACTTTTTTGTCGTTGAAAATTGTGAACTTACTTCTTCACTTACTTCCTTTTTTTTTCCCTTCCTTTTCTATTATCTTATAACTCGAGAACATGTGGAAAGAAGGGAACAAAATAGTTGTGTTTCAAATACAATTTGAAATTTATGATGCGATTCCATTAAAAACAAAAAAAACAAGCATTTTGGTGTAACCGGTTAATATTACACTAATAACCAAATGGTACAAGATCGGTAGAGGAGCTAGGTCAAAAATGGCTGCATTAATATTACACTAATAACCAAATGGTACAAGATCGGTAGATGAGCTAGGTCAAAAATGGCTGCATTAATATTACACTAATAACCAAATGGTACAAGATCGGTAGAGGAGCTAGGTCAAAAATGGCTGCATTAATATTACACTAATAACCAAATGGTACAAGATCGGTAGATGAGCTAGGTCAAAAATGGCTGCATTAATATTACACTAATAACCAAATGGTACAAGATCGGTAGATGAGCTAGGTCAAAAATGGTTGCATTAATATTACACTAATAACCAATGGTACAAGATCGGTAGATGAGCTAGGTCAAAAATGGCTGCATTAATATTACAATGGACTTTTTTTTCTATTCTATTCTATTCTATTCTATTCTATTCTATTCTATTCTATTCTATTCTATTCTATTCTATTCTCTATTCTATTCTACTCTATTCTATTCTCTATTCTATTGTGGATTTTTTGCACTTCAATGTACTTTTTTGTATTCCCCAGTTAACTTTGGTAGACACAGCAGGTATTGAAAGGTTTAACACCCTATCCACCAGTTACTATAGACATAGCCATGCGGTTTTCTTCGTATACAGTGTAGATAAACCAGCCAGTTTAGCAAGTGTAAGAACTTGGAATAAGACTGTGGACATTATTGCACCAAATGGTAAAACAATAGATATTATATATATATATATATATATATATATATATATATATATATATATATATATATATATATATATATATATATATATATATTATAAAGTAGAATGTGAGGGGTATGTATGTATGTATGTATGTATGTATGTATGTATGTTACTTCACTGGCGGATCCAGGGGGGGGGGCGGTAGGGGCGATCGCCCCCCCCACTCGGCCGACCCCCCCCCCCCGAAGGGAGGGGCGGACGAATTTTAGTATAGAAGTCACACAATTTGTATACGAATTTATTACTTATGTTAATAATATATACTAGTTATTTATATTTCAAACTATTTTTAGATTACTTCGCCCCCCCCCCTTCTAGTATGTTGGCCGATTAGGTGGGGTCGGGATGGGGCGATAGCATCAATCCGCCCACCCCCCAACCATAAACTTTTGAGTGGGGGGGGCGGTCCAATTTATTTGTAGAAATCACAGCTTGCCAAAAGAATCAATTATGATTAAAACTTGTTATTGATATTTTAACCGATCTTTATATTATGTCGTTCCCCTGTTGTCCGATTGGTGTGTGTGTGGGGGGAAACCTCTACTGCCCTTCCCACCTAAACCCTTTGAGTGGGGGGGGGCGGTCCTACTTTTATGGAGAAATCATAGTTTGTGAGCAAGATTAGTTGCATTAATATATAAATTTGATATTATGTCGCTCTCCTTCAGGTATCTTGGCCGATTCGGTGGGGTAAGGGGGGGGGGGGACGATTGCATGTACTGCCCTCCCCGCTCTAGCCCTCTGAGTGGGGGGGGGGCGGTCATATTTTTATGGAGAAATCATAGTTTGTGAATAAAAATAGTTGAATTTCTATATAATTGATATGTGAAACCATTTGTATATTATGTCGCACCACACTCTAATCTCAAATTTTATGATTAGTAAATATAAAAGGAAAAAAGTGGGAGGGGCGATAATTGCCATCTCCTTTCTCTCATCGGACGAAGCAATAATTTTTCTTTTTGTATTATAGTTAAGAAATTACAAAATGTAAAAAAAAAAAAAATCAGCCAATAATATAATTTATATATGCTATAAATTAAATTCTCGTATCGAGTGGCCCCACCCTTATTCTTTAATGCCAATTGCAATCATTAGCAGAAATTATAAAAAGGAGCGAGGATAAATTGTTTTCATTCTACCGCCCCTCCCATTTCCAGACAGAGTTTATGTGATTTCACATGAATTTATCATAATTATTTTAAGAAAGACTTTGCTTTGTAAAAGTTAGAATTCAAGCAAAAATTTTCAGTATAAGAGTCACGATTGAGATGAGTAGCCTTTTTTCCAACCTTTACTCAATCTAATATTTTTCTAGTTAAATTTGGGACTATAACTCACAATTTATGCTTGAATTTTATTGAATATTATTTATCGAATTTTTTTT
Organism: Biomphalaria glabrata; assembly: GCF_947242115.1. Taxonomy (NCBI): domain Eukaryota; kingdom Metazoa; phylum Mollusca; class Gastropoda; family Planorbidae; genus Biomphalaria; species Biomphalaria glabrata. Next base: position 20,302,872 of record NC_074717.1, read on the forward strand.
TCGATCCTCAAAGCCTTAATCTAAATATGTGGGGTATCTGATCTTTTCAAGGAACAAATCGGTTTTATTTGCAATGTATTAAGGGCGTATACATTCAAATTAGACCTTTTTTAATAGGATGAATAATGAGCTTTAGGTAAGGAGAATGCGTTTCTTCAGTGAAGAATGCATGAAAACGCTTTCTGCGTCGGGGCTACGCCCCGAAACTCACTGATTAATAGTGAGCTGTAGATGTCAGGAGCAGGCGTTTCTGCAATGAAAAATGCAAGAAAACGCTTTTTGGCGTCGGAGCTTCGCCCCGAACTCCACTGATTGATAAAGAGCTGTAGATGTCAGAAGCAGGCGTTTCTGCAGTGAAAAATGCAAGAAAACGCTTTTTGGCGTCGGGGCTTCGCCCCGAACTCCACTGATTAAAATGAGCTGTAGATGTCAGGAGAATGCGTTTCTTCAGTGAAGAATGCATGAAAACGCTTTCTGCGTCGGGGCTACGCCCGAAACTCACTGATGAATAGTGAGCTGTAGATGTCAGGAGCAGGCGTTTCTGCAATGAAAAATGCAAGAAAACGCTTTTTGGCTTCGGAGCTTCGCCCCGAACTCCACTGATTGATAAAGAGCTGTAGATGTCAGAAGCAGGCGTTTCTGCAGTGAAAAATGCAAGAAAACGCTTTTTGGCGTCGGGGCTTCGCCCCGAACTCCACTGATTAAAATGAGCTGTAGATGTCAGGAGAATGCGTTTCTTCAGTGAAGAATGCATGAAAACGCTTTCTGCGTCGGGGCTACGCCCCGAAACTCACTGATGAATAGTGAGCTGTAGATGTCAGGAGCAGGCGTTTCTGCAATGAAAAATGCAAGAAAACGCTTTTTGGCTTCGGAGCTTCGCCCCGAACTCCACTGATTGATAAAGAGCTGTAGATGTCAGAAGCAGGCGTTTCTGCAGTGAAAAATGCAAGAAAACGCTTTTTGGCGTCGGGGCTTCGCCCCGAACTCCACTGATTAATAATGAGCTGTAGATGTCAGGAGAATGCGTTTCTTCAGTGAAGAATGCATGAAAATACTGAGAAATATTGCTTATTTATTCTTATATATATATATATATATATATATATATATATATATATTATATATATATATATATATATATATATATATATATATGTGTGTGTGTGTGCTGTACGCACGTTTATGTATAGGGTTAGGGTTTACTGGGCGTTAGGGTTAGGGTTTGGAAAAAAATCGCCCCCCCCACTCCAAAGTTCTGGATCCGCTAGTGTGTTACTTATAGACATCGAAACCGCTTGACCAATCTTGATAAAACTAGGCAGGAATGTTCCTTGGGTACCAACTTAGACCGTAGTGTATGTATTGTAGCCCTAAAACAAACTTAAGACCCTCAAAAAAAATAAAGTTGTCCGACTCTATTACAGCTATAGTATTTTATGGATCTAGGCCATGTCTACAATGTTGACATGAGAAAAGATAGAAAGGATTTAGACCTAGATCTAATTTTAAGAAATACACTTTGCGCAGATAGTTTTTTACTTTGACACATGAAAAGACAAAAGAAGGTCCATTGATTTCATTATATAATAAAATTAACCTTCAATTTTGTGTTTCAAAAGCATTTTTTACATTAATTAGTTCCTTATATCTGTGATTACAGATTTCCTGACGAACATTCTTTCATTAGACAATTCAGTAATGAATCGCGTACTAAATATTAATTCGTTTAATTGTTTACTTTATAATCCCATCCCTAGATCTAAAACTCTAATTCTTATCTTATCTTATCTTATATAATACAACTCTAAGATGATAAAACTTCTCTTCGCACAGATAGTTTTATACTTTAACACATAAACATATTAATTAAAGTCCATTCATTTCATATTTTGATCAAATAAACATTCAAATTTGGTTTTCTAAAGCTACATTCGTTTAAGAAAGCTGCGAAGCCGAGTTAAAGGCCTAGATCTATATTCATTCATGAATCGCGTACTAAAAATTATTTCGTTTTATTGTTCACTTTATAATCCCATTTATTTAACAAAGCTATCGCTCTTTTCGTTTTTAATAGATAAGAATGTATCGACTTCGGGTAAACCATTTTCGCAAAACTAATTTTATTTTCGTAGCGAAAGAGAAATAACGTGAAAGGATCATTAGCTACGTTTAACATACATCTAAATCCAATCCACTAGATTATTCAAAAGCAAATGTTTTAATTTAAAAAAAAATGGATTTAAGCCTATTAGCTATTTTTACATTGACACATTCGCTTTACTTATTACATTATTATTTCGTTTAATTGGTTACAAAACACTCTCAGTGACTATATCGACAGTAATGCGCAAATAAAGACCCGCGGGTCGCGGGTAAAATATGTCTAGTATATATATATATATATATATATATATATATATATATATATATATTGATTTCATAAAGCCTAGCTGGAATAATTAGCATTGAATGATCTTGGGCTGGGGGGGGGGGGTGGGGGGTGATTTTTTCCTCCCCCTCCCCCCGCGCTATATATATATATATATTTGTGTGTTTGTGCATATAATTAATCTAAATTACATTCTGACTCTTCATTCTTTCGGAAGACGTTTATTATACCCTAGAATAGGTTCTTTCCCCAACCCCCCACCCCTGGCTACGCCCATGATATATATATATATATATATATATATATATATATATATATATATATATATATATATATATATCATGGGCGTAGCCAGGATTTTTTTTCGGGGGGGGGGGGTTTGGGGGAGTGAATTCCCCCCCCCCCCGATTCCCCCCCTCACCCCACCCCCCCGCGAAAAAAAATTATATGTATTTATGTATGTGTGTGTGTGTGTGTGTGTGTACATAATCTTTATTACATTCGTTTATTGTGCCCTAGAATAGGTTCTTCCATGATTAGTGGAAAAATTGTACATTCCCCGACATTACTAGCCAAGGGGTCTGGGGGAGCGCTAGGAGCTCCCCCAGCGCGGGGCGAAGCCCCGCCGCCAAGCACTATTTCTGGTATTGAAAGCCAACAAAATGCATATTCTGAGGTATCTACAGTGCATTTTCCTGCTATTAAAAAGTTTTATTTCAAAAACCTAATGTGCTATTCTTACTGACTTAGACCCTCCCACGCCGTTCGGAGCATTTGACGTCAATCTGTTTTCATAAAAATCTGTCACTGGTAATGTCTGAAGCCTCTTCCCACCTACCATGAGGACCTCCATGAATGAGTGGCGTCAAGTTGTACTAGGATATCATTGCAACTCTTCTTATGCGTAATTCATTTTGTCGGAGAACATGTCCCGCAAACCTCATGCGTCGTTCTCTCACAATCTAAGGGTCGACTCCCAGTTCGGCATAGGATTTCCTTGATTTAGACCCGATCTCTATAACTGACTCCTAAAATTTGTCTTAGCCATCTTTGTTGAGCCACATTTAGTGTTTTTTCGATTTCGGTAGATGACTATTCACTGCAGTTTATTAATGGAGCCCTGCTACTGGTAAAAATGTGTAACCTCTCTTGAATACGCTCTTGGAATTAAGTGACTGTAGTTTGCTTTAGATTTTATATCGAAAAGAGAAGTGTTATCGTCAAAATCTTCTGTTGGGGGTTTTCCACCTCAAAATGCTCTGTAGGGGGATCTTAAACTCAAAACCATCTGAAGGGGTTTTAAACTTAAAAAAAAAAAGCCATCTGTAGAAGAAGGGTTTAAACTCAAAACCCCCGATTGGCTTGGCTACGCTCAAATAATTTTAGTGTGTAATTTGGTTTTTTTTTTATATTGAAGATGTATTTTTAGCACCAAACCCATCTGAATGGGGGTTTAAACTCAAAACCCCTTTCGGCAACGCTCATAGCATTTTGAGTGCATAATTTGCTTTTTCTTTTACACTGAAGATGTATTTTTTATCCTCAAATTCCCCTGGCGGGGGGTTTAAACTCAAAACCCCTTTGACTAAGCTCATAGATTTTAGAGTGAGTAATTTTCTTTTATTTATATTCAAGAGGTACTTTTTAGCTTCAAACTCCACTGGAGTGGGGTTTAAACTCAAAACTGAGTCAAAACCCATTTAGCTACGCTCATAACATTTTGAGTGCTTAATTAGCTTTTTTTTATATTAAAGAGGGGGTTTATCGTAAATTTTAGACGGGGTTTTAAAATCAAAATCTTCCTGAACTGTGCTCTTGGAATAAGGGGATTTTCGTTTGCATTTTTTTTTGTTTTGTTGTATAGAAGAGGGGGAGTTAACTGCAAAAACCCCAGCTAGGGGGTTTAAAACTCAAAACCCTGGTAGGGGGTTTTAAACTCAAAACCCCTAGTAGGGGTTTTTAAACTCGAACCCCTCTGGAAGGGGTTTTAAACTCGAACCCCCCTGGTAGGGGTTTTTAAACTCGAACCCCCCTGGTAGGGGGTTTTAAACTCAAAACCCCTTTGGTTGTGTTGAGGCAAGTGATGGTTTAGTAATAAAATCTCACCTAAAATAAACAAAAACAAAGCAAAAAATCAGTCACTAAATTCTGACTCCCCCCCCCCCAGGGGGGGGGATTTCATTTCGGGGGGGGGTTTGAACCCCAAGAACCCCCCCTGGCTACGCCCATGATATATATATATATATATATATATATATTGTTGTAACCCTGCCCTGCACCAGTGCTTGAGGTGAGCACTAGCGCACTAGTGAACGTAAACAGGAAGACGCTAGAATGGAGAGTATAACAGTGCATCAGGAACTGTGAAGAGTCTGAATGTTTGAGAAACTAAGAGGCCAACTTTTGTGCTGCCTGAAGGTTGTAGTAGGGACCTGGAGCGAAGCGGGGAAGGCTGTCGTTGGTCCACATTCGGGTTAAGTAGCAAAGGACTGATACACTTAGTAGTAAGACTCTGAGGAAGCTGAAGGATGTTATGTGTTTACTGTTTACCCTAGTGAATAAACACAACTATTATTTCCTGTTAAACTGTGTTGAGTTGCATGCCTTTTCGTTGAGTGCCTACCCTAGAGTTGCAACAATATATTAGCAGTCTACTAGCAGTACACACTGGCTACGCCAGTTGATTTATTCCCAGGCTTTATATTGTTTATTATGGCCGGAAAAAAACTTTTTTTTTTAAATTGCAATAAATGGGCCACATTTGAACGATCAACCTAACAGACTTGTTTGACCCGTGAATTAGTGTTTGAACGATCAACCTAACAGACTTGTTTGACCCGTGAATTAGTGTTTGAACGATCAACCTAACAGACTTGTTTGACCCGTGAATTAGTGTTTGAACGATCAACCTAACAGACTTGTTTGACCCGTGAATTAGTGTTTGAACGATCAACCTAACAGACTTGTTTGACCCGTGAATTAGTGTTTGAACGATCAACCTAACAGACTTGTTTGACCCGTGAATTAGTGTTTGAACGATCAACCTAACAGACTTGTTTGACCCGTGAATTAGTGTTTGAACGATCAACCTAACAGACTTGTTTGACCCGTGAATTAGTGTTTGAACGATCAACCTAACAGACTTGTTTGACCCGTGAATTAGTGTTTGAACGATCAACCTAACAGACTTGTTTGACCCGTGAATTAGTGTTTGAACGATCAACCTAACAGACTTGTTTGACCCGTGAATTAGTGTTTGAACGATCAACCTAACAGACTTGTTTGACCCGTGAATTAGTGTATGTGCTACAATACAATTTCACGGCTCTTTCTCCCTTGCATTCTCCCTTCTCTTTCGCTCTCTGGACCCCCACCCCCCCATTTTTTTTTACCTTCGCATTGTAATTTCTCTGACATAGACTTTAGACTTGATTTGGCAAGACCCGCTTCATAATGCGCCCCCCCCCCTGACACATACACGCGCTCATATTTTGGGTCCGTTAATTCCTAGAGCACTTTGAGTGATCCGCTTCTTCAACAACCAAACGTTAGTCCTTCGTACACTCTATAACTTTTCTTCGGCTACCTTTCATCTGACACCAAGCTATGTACGCTATTAGACACCGCATTCAAAAGTAAAGGCAGTTGGTCGTTGTGCTGGCCACATGACACCCTTGTAAACCGTAGACCACAGAAACAGATGATCTTTACAGGATCTACCCCATGGATCGCAAGATCTGAAAGTGGAAATGTATTTACTTTACATTTCTTCATACCCTCAGTTTCAGGCCTAGAGAATAAAATGCATTTTTCCGAAGACCCCAATAGAATGGCACATCCCTTTTCCCCTTTCTACATTTAATCTTATCTTATCTTATATAATACAGACGTTACTTAAAAAAAGAAGAGGGTTACGTCCTACGCGTCATGCATTTTGTCATGCATGTTAACCAATGACTTAAATTCTGCCAAGTCACTGGTTTTCCTGGCTAGCTCAGGCAACCCATTCCATGCTCTGTGGTATTTCATTAGCATAAAATGGGCGTATTAAAAATAAATAGACTTAGGAAAAAGAAAAAAAATGCTTCAAAAATACGGAATTTGTGTGATATTTTCTTAATGCTTTATGTATAGGCTGCGGCCTTTTGGGAAAATACTGAAAATAAAATACAAAGGTTTGATAAAAAGCTTGCTATTTTTCGCGAATAGCGGTCGTCAGGTTGCGAATCTCTCAAAACTGGTTCTTAGTGAGCGCCTATGGGTAAAAGGAACCTGTGTATGAAATTTTATGCGAATTTGTACGACAGTTTAAGAGCTCTCTTGGTCAATGAGTCAGTGGTAACTTGCAAATATTTAGTAGATATGTGTGTTTTTATTCCCAAACAAGGAATAGATGTATGTATGTGTGTGTGTTTGCGTAAACTAAATTACTAAAGTAAACAAAATTACTAAAGTGTAGAGTCTAGATCTACATCTTAATCTAGAACTGATTTGTATCGATGTGGATGGGGCTATGGAAGAGGCAAAGTATTTACAGACCTACTTTCTCGATCTATAGAGGATTCAACACAAATTCAAGTGTTTACAAGTGGCTGGAACTAAAGTTCAGATTTAGAACCGACGAACTAAAGAAATATAATTGAGTGAGAGAAAGTTAAGGACTTTATGAAAGATCTTTTCATTTGAAAGTTTTTACTGGTTAAAGCAAAGTCAAGTCATTTCATCATTTTGTGCTATAACAGACGAGCTATAGAAAGTCGAGTTCTAAATTGTGGAAGCTCAGACTCTGGTCCATGGAAAATGACAAACGAAACAAATGCGGGCTAAAAGTGGAATGTAAGAGCTGAGGTCTAAATTATGAAAAGGGCACCCCCCCTCTTTTTTTGACTTTTCCATGGGAGAAGTCAAAACATAGATGTATTATTCTTATAAGGGGGATTAGAAATGGTTGCCGATCGTTATACTGTTGGCCAGTGGTTGCAGGATGCAAAAGGAAAAAAAAAAGTTCCGATAAAAAGGGAAGCGAGGGTGACGGTTAACAAAAGAGTGTGTACTAAAAAAGGGGGGGGGGGTTACTAAATTATGCATAATGAAATGTCCTTCAAACTGTTCCAAAAGAAAAATATTTCACCTTTAAGGGCACTACAATAACAATTCACAGGTCAAACGTGTGTGCGTGCGTATGGTATGGGGGGGGGGGACGTAATAGTGTGTGACTTTCCATGTCAGGATGCCCCTCCCCCCTAAAAAAAAATCTTCCGGTTAACATGCAGGGCTATACCCATTATTTAAATGTAACAAAGTATATTGTTCTCAAAATTGTTACTTAATACATTTCATGTAGGTGGTGTTATGGAGTGTGTGTGTGGTGTGTGTGTTTGCTAGGAGTCATTGAAAGCAAGTATTTATTGTTAGTTGTAGAGACAGGGCATTAATTTAATGTTAGTCTTGTAGTATGAAGCAAGATAAGCGGCGCTGTCGTAAGCTGTGTGAAGTACGCCTGATGACTTTAGGAAGCCAGAGAGTAAAGACGTGTTTTTCTAGTGAGTTAGATTTGTTTGAATATCAGTTTGTTTCATTTCATCTGAAGTGGAGTTTGTCTATAATTTAATCAAATTTATATTTAGTTTTGTTTACAAAGAAGTGATTCAAGTTATTTCAAGTTGTATAAGTTCAAATAGACTACGCCTACAGCGGTGAAGTTACCAGCAGTTTGGTGCTATAAGTCAACGACCATCAAGAACAAGGGGTTGATATAGACATTCGCACAAAAAGTGTGTTAGAAATAAAATTAATTTCCTAAGAGTGTTACTGCTACATGTACTAAAATAATTAAGAATGAATATTAATTTCAACTTTTTCTTTTAGTTGTTCGATTTCTAGTTGGCACTAAAAACGACATCCAATGTGGACTGTGCCAGACGACCGTTGAACACGTCGCCAATTCTATTGGTTGTAAAGCTGTCTTTGATACGTCAGCCAAAACTGGTAGGTGCTCAAGTATGCCCACTTTTTTACAAATATTATACAAACTCACCCTGTCTGTCTGGTAAAAGTGTGTACAAGTTATTTCTCCCACACCTATTCTTGGATCAAGTTGAAACTTTGAACAAATTATTCATTGACATAAAGGACATGAATCAATATAAAAAAGTAACTATTTGGACAATTAATTGCTGATAATTCATTATTTTATTAATAGCAACAAGGGAGACTAATACTTCAGTATTCACAGATATGGCTAAATTTGTTGTGTTTAGTTCCCTTAAATAATTGTTAACGCTATTGTTTCCTCAAGCAATATCCGATCAAGTTGATACTTTAAACAATTATTTTGATATTGATAAAGGGAAATAACGTACATTAGTGATTTAAGGACGGAGTTCTCCCCCTTTATAAACGTTTTTTTTTTTTTTTTTTTTGCTTGTTATACATCCTAATATAAGTGTCAAAGTCAAACTCTCTCTCTCTCTCTCTCTCTCTCTCATTTAAAACATATTTTACTTTCAACCTAAAATGACACATTCTTGTGACTCCTATTTGTGAACATATTGGTGATGATGACCTAGGTTTTAGAATTTACATTCTAGTGTACGAAACATGTTTTGCTTATCAATTGACACGTACTATATGTCCTACAAAAATGTCTCATACACCTGAATGGTCAAAATGTATTCACAATGATAAGAATAGAGTGAGATGTGTGTCTATATATTGTCTACGTCAGTTGTGAAGACTATGGATTATCTCAAGGAAATGAGATGAAATCCTGGGCATTGGCTGTGGTCGGAACGATGTCTACCGCACAGCAGTTCCCCCCCCCCTCTCCGTGTACTTTACATCCTATTCATCTATCGCTCCTTTCGTTTTTAATAGATATGAATGTATCGGCTTCGGGTAAACCCATTTTCGCAAAACTACTTTTATTTTCGTTGCGAAAGAGAAAAACTTGAAAGGATCATTAGCTAAGTTTAACATACATCTAAATCCAAACTAGGACCCGCAGGCCGCGGGTAATGTCAGGCTAGTATCTTATATAAGGGCTTTATGCACATGATAAATAGTTTTCCTTTTTTATTTCTCTACATATTTAGGTCATGGAGTTTCTAATCTTCTAGAGATTGTTTGCAAATGTCTAATTACTGAACAAAATCAAGAACAACAGGAAGAGACGAATTCTAAATTTAATCTGGATGATCTGGAGTTCCATAGTAAGACTAACCAGTCTGCTTGTTGTTCCTGACGTCTATCATTCAGACTGATACCGAGATGCAGCATGGGACTACACATTGGGGAGTTTTGCGAATAAAGTTAATCAGTCGTCTGCTGTTTGTTTACATTTTGATGTTAAGAACGCTACTTTCGTTTAGATATGTACTACAGTAGGCTAATCAAGGAAAAGAACGCCATATGGAGAAATTGGAGGAGGATGGGGGGGGGGGGGGGTAAGGGTCCTAAAGAAAAACGTAACAAAATGAAAAAAGAAAAATCTGAGAGGTTTTAAAATAGACAACAAAAGCAATGTCACTGACGCTCAAGTGAAAGATCACTGTGCCAACCAAGAGTAGCAGTAAATCGCTTCAACCCGCTTGTTTTTCAATATTTTTTTTTAGTTGCATAAATTGCATAACTGCCTAAATACAGACGCTAATACTTTCTACATATTGATAGTATTTTAAGACTAAGACTAAGACTGCTTTATTGATCCTTACGGAAATTTGTTGTGATTACAGGGACTCGTTTCTCATATAAAGACAACACGTGATACAAGCGGAAGAGAAAGGAACTTTGATTCTACCCTGCTAAAACTACATAGATTATCTGATGTAGGCTTATCAACTCTCACTCTAGTCTTTACACCAGATACGCCAGAAAGCTAGCTATTTATAGTTATCCGCCAAAAATGAAAATCTAAAAAAAAAAAAGAAAAGATGAAGATAAACAATTAGAATAGCGTAGAACGTGTCTTCTTGAGGAAACAAACTGTCATGTCCTAGACCATGTGAATGGTAAGTTCAGCGAAAGTAAGGCTTGACGCAGTATAACAGGATTGAAACTAACACCTTATCTTATCGACTGTCAAATGAAATGATGCGATGATCCAGAGTTGATTCAACTGAGAAAGTTAAAGTCTTTTTTAAAAAAATGTTTATTTTGTTTTCTGTATTAGAAAAAAAGATTCCTAACAATAATGCTTTACTTGATCAAACTTTTGTTGCTAATGTATAAATAAAATTGATTTCTAACTAGTGTTATTCTATCCTGACTTTGTGAAAAAACTCTTGTGTTTAGTGACGTCACAAAGGCAACTGCTTTCACAACTTTCTTTACCAACTTTCTTTACCACACTTTTTGGTTTACCCCGAAAGCCAGTGACGTAAAAAGTCGAATGGTAGGCCTACCCGTGGGCCCGGGTTCAAGACTTTAATAGTGGGCCCCCTTTAAAAAGTTGAAGGTTGGGTTAGACAAACAAACAAAATCGACTCACCCTATATACGCCACTACGTTTACCAAAGACCTTCCATGTAATTGTGTCGTTATACACGCAATACTTTTACGAGTTCTCAAAAGTAATCCATCCATTTTTTTTTATATAAAAATAACTTTTTTTTTTTTCCATTACATAAATTAAATTTCCTGAATATTTTAAATCTACTAAACTTTTGAAAAAAAAAAAAGACCTTTTTGTCATTGTCCCTCCATGAAGGCATCCAATAGCTATTCCAGCAAAATTGTTCATAGAACAAAGACATGAGCGAGCAACAGTGTTCAAAATACTTTTTCAGGCATCATTCCATCAGGGCAGGGTACCGAGGGACTGGAAAGTCATTCCTTTATTTAAAAAATAAAAATCTGATCCTGGAAACTCCAAACTAGCATCACATGTAAAATAATAGAATACATAAGCAGATAGGTCTTAATGTTCTTCTTAAAAGTGGTGTAGCATGTTGTCTGTCTGAGATCAATGGGGAGTGAGTTCCAACCTTTGGTCCGTTCACTGAAAAAGCCCGCAGACCGTAGCTTTTGAGGGAGAAACGGCACTACTAAAAGCGTTGAGTCGATTGAGCGCAGGGCTCTGTGGGGGACATATGAAGTAATCAGTTCGCTTAGGTACAAGGGCATCTCATTGTTATATATACACTGATGACAAAGTGTGGCCACCTTGTAATCGATTCTCGCTTTCACGGGAAGCCAATGGAGCGTGCGCAAAAGCGTAGTAACAGAATCTCGTCTTGTTTTTCTAAGGACTATTCGTGCGGCATTGTTCTGAATACGTTGCAGCTTGGCTATTTTGTCATCGGGTATACCTGCTAGCACGGCGTTGCAGTAGTCAAGGTGGGAGAGTATGAATACCACAGCTAGCGTTTTTGTTGACTCGGTTGTTAAATATGGTCGGATCTGGCCTAATCTGCGCAGCTGCAGATAAAGACCCATGCAGAGCTGTCTTATGCGTGGGTCGAAAGATAATTTTGAGTCGAAGAAAACTCCAAGATTCCGCACTTCATGGACATAAGGAACCTGGCAGTTTGTGATAAAAAGAGAATCTGTGTTTTCGAATTTTGAGACGTTGTTCCGAGTGCCAATCTTAATTATTTCTGTCTTATCTTCGTTCATCTTGAGTTTTTTCTCAACCATCCAATCGCTCACCATTGCAACGGTACCACTTAATTTCTCTGCCAGATGCTACACCTCTGATGGTACTGAGGAATCGTATAACTGAATCATCGGCAAAGAAATGGTATAAGATGCCGGTTGGCCGTATGACACCGCTGAGTGGATATGTATACATGGTGGACAGTACTGGGCCTAAAACTGATCCTTGGGGTACTCCGTACTTCAAGAGTAAGCTTGTTGATTCTGTCCCGTTAACAACGACACTTTGGGTGCGTTCAGTCAGGTAGAATCCAAGCCACTTTAGGACGATTCCTGCTAAACCAAAATTGGCAGAGAATCTGGCCATCATAATTTCATGTTCTAGCGTATCAAAGGCTGCGGACAAGTCCAGCATGTAAAGAATTGATATGTGGCCTATGTCGGAATTGTGAAGTAAGTCGTTTAGTGCCCTGACCACTGCTGTCTCTGTGCTACGGCACTTCCTATATGCAGATTGAAATTCTTCCAAGAGGCAGTACTTTTCAAGATGAGAAAGAATTTGCGCTAGCACGATGTGCTCCAGAAGCTTTGACAGGAAGGGAAGATTTGATACCGGGAGATAGTTTTTTAGACACTCTGGGTCAAGACTGGACTTTTTAAATAAGGGCCTGACAAGTGCATGCTTAAATTGCTCTGGTACAATACCTGAAGTCAGTGAAGATTTCACAATGTTAGTAATTGTGGGTACAAGCTCATCTAAACATTCAAGGAGCAAGGAGGTTGGAATGGGATCAAGGTCACATGACTTATTTGGCATCTTTAAAATAGTACTTTTGACATAATCTTCAGATACACGCTGAAATTCGCAAAAAAGGAGAATTTTGAAAGATTGGAGAGTGGTCAAGCTGTGATGAGAGGCTTTAGGAAATATAGGTCATGTTAAAAACCCAACTGTGACTGATTGATGATTTTTCAAAGGGATTAGATAATAATGAGCAAATAGACGCCATTTTATTTAGCCTTTTCTAAGACATTTGACAAAGTTCACCACCAGAGCGTTTGTTTTGTTTTTTGCTTAAAAAATTAAAATTCTTTGGTTCATTACATCAATGGATTCAGTATTATGTATAATTGCTTCTTTACTTTTGAGTCTTCTGTCCTGAAGAATATGAATATTAACAATGTAATAATAATAACATTAATAACTCTCCGTATCCTGTGGTATCAAGTCGTTAGTCGAACTAACAATACAACATTATCGGCCACACTTTTGACACGAGCACATCTCTTCTTTTTGTATCCACGGAGATTTTGATAGATTGTAGTTAAAGTTTCTGATATTCTTTCGTAAAATATTGTAATAACTTAAGTGAGGCAGCTCAACGAGGCACATCGATATTTATTGACAAGACATCACAGGTACACAAACAACATCAATCTTAGGCACAATCTCTCCATATTGGCTCTCTACTTGGGCGGAAATCGTTCTCTTCTCTTCCTAATGTTGACATCCTTTTTAGTCTAGTTTATCACAGTGCGCACCTTCTAGCTTAGATGTCGGTGCGCATGGCGGAGTTAAAACAATATTGAAACCTGATTTTTTTTTTACCTGCCATAACGGACCAACTCGGGGGTCGATTTTGAATTTGTGTTTCCACACAAACTGTCTTTGTAACCTTGTTTTTAAGTTCAAACGGTTCGCAATTTATTTATTTATTTATTTTTGCTTGGTTTGAAAGAAGAAAAAAAAAAGGAAGATTTGGGAATATATCCGGGGCACCTGTGTTTACAACGCTGCAGAAGATAAATGGTGAAACCATATCAATTCAAAGTCAATCATGGAGTGAAAGGGACAAAGAAAAAAAATCATATTTAAAAAAAAAAGATAGAGTTAGGATGACGACGCTATGCACCACTGAAAGACAAATGTATGTAATAATGTAATAATATATGTAATAATGGTGTAAATCATGTAATTATAGATACTTTTCAATCATAGACTCTACTAGCTAAGTATGACCTAACCACGTCAACACAAACCATTAGGTCTGTACCAGCGGTTCTCAACCATTTTTAGTTCCTAGACTTGTTTTGTTTACCATTGCTTCTATGCAGCGCCCCCCCCCCCCCCCCCCAAACACTAAAATCCAGTCTGTGTGTTGGCTAACGTTCTAAACTAGTGATCATATTTTAAATGTCACATTTATCAAGAGCCAAAGCTGGAGGCCTTAATGTCTTAGACTTATGTGACGATTTGAAAAGCATGACGGAGCATATAAACAACTCATAAACAACTCCAGCAACTGTATCGTACATGGCGGCGACAGTTTGTGGGAAAAAGCCAAAACGTCATTGCGAAGCTTGAGCTTGTTTCTGTTTCACCAGGTCAGGATGTAATGCTAGAAGGTATTTTGTGTCGTTCAATCTCATTACTTCCGTGTGTTTGTTTGTTTTCTCATTAAATACGAAGATTTAAAAAAACGTTGTTTTAGAATGTTTGCCTCATGACCAACTTCAACGTGAGATTGCAGACACCTTTTGAGACGCATGAACCTCATTGCATTGCTTAGCAGTCGACTGTTTGTTTAAAACATTTCACAAAATTGAAACATCGTCTTTTTAATTCATAATGCCTTACAATTATCGTGAACATTACAATTATTAGTCGATGAATTGTATCGTGAGTTCCGACGACTTTGCGTGATTCATTCTGTACCAACCAGTCCAACATCCAAGTATACTTGGGGTGCATCTTTGCAGACACTAAAACTATTTTTCCAAACAATTCTATACTTCAAAGATTTTAAGACAAAAAAAAAATCACTTTTCCTATAGTCTTTGGTCGACCCCCCCCCCCTAAGGGGGTTGCGACCCACATGCTGAGAACCCCTGTCCTAGACTGTAATAGTCCTTAATGTCGTGTGTGGCATGTCGGTAAACAGAAATAGATCTAGATTTAATTCTCTCATGCGTTTATCAAGCTCGTGTATAGCATTTACTTCCACAATGATAAGTAACTGTAAAACTCTGTCACACCACTTACGGGGCATAAGAGTTATAGACTCTGGTTTTAAAACAAGATTTTGTCTTGCTGCATTCTTCCACTTCACTTCTCTCTACATGTACCAGATTTGGGTTTTAGCTCTAGCGGGTTACTAACAACACACTATTCTGACCTAATGACACTGCACTTGACGTCTTACGTAGACGATATTGTCTCGCGTACTGTGTGGAGTCCACTCAGTTTGTAGTGTCAATAGTGTTTAACATTATTTAGTCTGTTACAAAACTTCATCAGTTTAGTTTGTAATGTTGTAGCCAGTGTTGTGGATTAGTCTCATCAAGTTCTAGCGCTACAAGTGTTCGTGACGACGTTTATTGAATTTATGACAGCTATTTATGTATTAGTTCATGACAGCTATTTATGTATTAGATCATGACAGCTATTTATGTATTAGTTCATGACAGCTATTTATGTATTAGTTCATGACAGCTATTTATGTATTCAGCTTATGACAGCTGTTTATGTATTCTTTTTATGACAGCTATTTATGTAGGCCTATTCATTTTTTGACAGCTATTTATGTATTCAGTTTATGACATCAATGATGTTTTGGAATTCTCTGACCTGTGACAGTGACTGTAGATCTAGAGCTAGGATATAAAAAAAATGTACTTACTAAAATGACCACAAAAAACAGCTGCGGATCGCATCTCATTTTTAAAATAGTGATGATAGGTGACGCTGGCGTTGGGAAGTCCTCATTGTTTTTCAGAGTCAGAGATGGTCAATTCTACGGCGACAACATGTCAACAATTGGCGTTGACAGCCTGTCAAAAACTTTCTCTGTAGATAATGTGAAAGTGAAGGTACAGTATAGATCTACTCGTATATATTAGTAGCTTTTAACTATTCCAAGTGTTTAGGATAATTATTATTATTCGCAATTAATAGTTATTTTCTAATTGCGCGCGTCCCCCCCCCTCCTTATTATTGCCCTGTGCGACATAATATGACTATATAAGACAGATACGTTTTGTAGGTCATTTTTGAAGATGAAAAACATATCTGCATGTGTTTCAAAGTTAGTCACAGTTTTCATTGCTGCTATTGTCACTGCACGGGTGTTTCCAAAACAAGTTGACTTGATCTATTTATAGCTTTCTGGGTAACTCCGTGTGCTCGAAGAAAAAAAAAAGGATACATAAATTATTATAATAATACTAATGGTCATGTCTTCGAGTCCCAAGATTAAGAATGGTCACAGTGTTTCACATGACGACACAAACCCAGTTGCGACCTACATATTCTTCCGCATCTCATGTTGACAAAGCCGTTGTCCGCCAGGGTTTATTTAAGTTTTCTTAACGTCTTCTGCGCCAATCTTCTACAAGGACCTTTCTTTGGGCCTCAAATGTGTGTCCCGCGGCTTTCATGAGAGCTCTCCAACTGTCTCTCCCAGAGGCCATCTTCTGCCAGTTACTTTCCTCTTTGGCTGTGAGAGCGAAATTGCGCCTGGCTGTGTGAAATATCGGTCGTCTGATACCCTGGTCACTGCCAGCCCATGTCATTCTTCGGGAGGTTGGGACTGTCTCGCGCGCGTGAAGTTTTCTTTGTATTTAATATCTGTGTTTTAGCATATAGGAAGTAGTTTCTTTTAGGTGCATTTTATTGTCTAGAATATTGTGTATGTGTGTGTTTACGTCATCCTTAGTTCCTGCAAGAGAGAGAGAGAGAGCTTCTTTTGTTGGCTGGTTAGCTAGTTTTCTGTTTACCCGTTGTAACGGTACGTAAATACATAGTTTTATTAAAGAGGCTGATCTTTCGGTACGGGTGTCGCTATTGAAAAGTTCTTTGGTGTAGCGGCATCGCTAGATCTAGGTTTTCTTTTCGTTTCAGGATGTTAGGCTTGGGATATGGGAAAGATTGTCGCCTTTCCGCCCTTGGAGCCGATCCTAGCTATCGTTGATGAGGTGTAGGAAGTTATTGGTCTGTAGGGCGTTACGAACCCTGCTTGACTGTGGCACCGTATTTTGAGGTGTGCTATAGCTATTGTAAATAGTTTGATTATGTGTACTTGCTGCTGTAACTACCATTAAGACTTCATCATTTTTATCATACTATGTTATCTGTTCATTAAAGTGTTAAACTTCCGCTTGGGTTGTTAACTAGTTTGTCAGTTCACTTATCGTTAACATTAACAGTGTTCTTGTTGAACTATTGCCTTTTAGTGACTCACTGATTAGTTGGCTAACGTTTATTTGGTGCTCGTACTTCTGTATGGTATTACGTAATTACCTGTTGGTTCTTGCTTTAAACTGTTCAGGGTGGGGTTACGGAACCGTAATATCATACCCTATCTAAGCGACTAACCCACCTGACAAGGACTAGGAAGTAGATTACCTCTGAAGGTACATCCGAAACATGTCAAACATTTTTTGCCTGAGTTGCCAGCTATAGTGATCAATACAAAATACAATTTAAAAAAATAAATCAATAAAGTTCACAAATGAATGCAAAGAACGAGAAGACAATGTCGGTCTCTATCTTGTCCACGCTGCTATGAGTAAGGGTGTTAACACCCATGGCAGGTTAAAGGGCCGGTAGGGCCACCTAAAGGGCCTCATGAATGTTACTATAGTAAGTATTAAAATGTTAAAGGTTTTATAGTATTCTGTTCTAAAAGGTGCCCTCTGAGCGTCGTGTTAAAAAACAAATAACCTTTAACAGACTCTACGGTGTAATGCTAATGTAATCTATCACACTTTCCGAAATAATGTAATAGCCTACACCCGTAGACAGTGCTACTAGAAGGCTTCATCCTTTAAGGGGCTACACACATAAGCTTAAAGCCTCTTTCTTATATAGATATAAAGTTCACTGTATGCATGCGTAAAGTTATCAATACATTATCAAACTTAACAAAATGATTTTGAGGACAGGTAGAACTAGAATTGGAAGCCCATCATATGATATACAAGTTATGGGCCGAATGGTATAAAAATGCCCGGGCCGATTTTGACACTCAGTCCGTCCCTGATTACTACTTACGGCAATGACAACCTTGCGGAACCGTGGTGTTAATAACATATCAATAATTACACAAAAAACTCAAATCCCAAATCTAAAAGAAAAGAAAAAAAAGCAAAGCTTAAATAAGTGAAAGCATCGCACAATTACTGATACATCTCTCAATACTGTATTTTTTTTCTCTAAAATGCCAAATTAATTAATTATCCCTAATTGATTAACCAATTGGTTATTTTTCATTGGTTCACATATTGCCTTTAACAACAAATAATTGAGCAAAATTTCATCTTGATCTAAGAATAGGAAGTGGTAGAAAAATCGTGTACAAGAATTCTCCCAGACAGACAGTCTAAGTTAGTTCATATACATAGTCTTCACACACACACAAAAACAAAAAACATTTAGCCACAAATGCATATGAGAATCATACATATATCACAAGAAAATCGCTGTCAGAATAATGAAAAGTCACAGAGGCGGGATATTCCAGTGGCGTAGCTAGAGTATATGATGCCTGGTGCGGTACCTCATCTTGATGCCCCCCCCCAAAAAAAAAAAAAAGATTAACTAATTAATAACTTTGCAAAACCTGTTCAAAATAATATGTATTCATAAATCAAATATTGTTAATTCAAAAATATCACTTTTACATAAATATACTACAAATGAATTTTACGCGCTTTCTTGCTGGCAAAAGTATCAATAATTTTATCGAAATCCATTTTTTTCCACCAGCTCTTGTTCAATGGACAAAATGGCTAAATTAGTGAGTCATCGTTGATCGCAAGTAATTCTTGATCAGTTTAAGTTTGGAAAATCTTTTCTCGCATGTAGCAACGCTTACCGCAATAGTAAAAAATATGCGAATCATGATGACGATATTTGGCACTGAATTATATAGCTGATATTTTTTTTATAAAATTCAAGAGCTCAAAAGGTCCTTGTTTTGGAAGTTCGGAGGCTTCTGATAAAACTGTGACAAACCATTGAAGCCTCTTTCGCTCCAGCAGAAATTCGTTTTTATCAATGTCGCTAGGATTACTATCGAGATTGATTTCGACCTGAGGATTTAATAGCTGGGAAGGCGACAAAAATTCATATCTATCTGCTAAATCATGAAGTTGCTCGAATCGGGTGATTATTTCTTGAACAATCCTGTCTAAGATAGAATAAATTTCCCTTCGTAGCTCTTCTTTGTGTTTAAGTACAGAGTAGTCACTTTTCTCACTAGGCATCTTTTTCTTATGGCCAATACGTTTTTGAGGTTCTGTACTGATTCTCAAATCTGAACACACGCTTTCGGCAAAGGTAATGCTGGCTTCAGCGATGTCCTCTCGATTACTACTTAAAAATGTCTCTAATGTTTTTAGTTTGAGTGAGCAGTCTCGAATAGACAATCCTTGTTTTTGAAGGTAGAATTTGCGCATCATTAATTTCAGTTAATACAGGAGCCCAAAATCCAAGATAGGTGAGAAAATTAAAAGACTGAACAGCAACCAATAATCCACCTGCTTCAGATCTAGTCGATGAATTTTCATCTCTGCTAGTTAATGTCTCCAGTGTTTGAGCAGGCAATGAATAGTGACTTCTAGAATACGTTTTTGGACACCGTAGTTTTGACCTTTCATAACCGTAGCATTATCATAGCCTTGACCCCTGCATGTCCATTATGTCTAAGCCATCCGAACGCAGTTTCTCTAGAATCATCTCAGCGATTCCAGCAGCATGCTTTTCCTTTGTGTCGATGAAGTCAATAAAAGACTCTCGAACCTGCACCCCGTCATTATCCATGACAACGTACCGTAAAATTTGGGAAGTTTGATCCAGCTTTAAGATGTCAGGTGTACTGTCAAAAATAATAGAGAAATATTTGGCTTGTTTTACTTGCTGTATGATTTGTTTTTTAGCGTGATCCCCCAATATTGTAATAAATTCATTTTTGTATTTGTGGAGACATGTATGTATTCGGTCTGGAACAAAGCTTAGTTCGAAGCACATGCTCCCTCAAAAGTGGATCGTACTTTGATAGTAAATTTACTAACTCTCCAGGTTTTCGTCTCTCGTATAATCAAATCTTGGGCCTTGTTGTCCATATTGTTTCCTACTCTCAGGCGAACTTCAAGTTCCGTCCAAGCAAACGATGACTGAATGTGAGCTCTGCTGGTCTCATGTTTTTCTATTTTCGGGGATAACCTCCACTACTCATTGAATCCATCTTTGGATTTAAATGAAGATGATGAAATCTTAACAAACGTGGCCCCTTTACATTTAAGGAGGGAGAGGGCGGTACTTACGGCCTACGAGCGCTACAAAAGGGGCGACTCTAGGCTAACCACCACAATCTTAGTGCAACAGTGGAGAGAGAGGAACCGCATAAAAATGCGATCGTTCCTCCACATTGCGGCCAATTTGTCAAAATCATCTGGGCTCTCCACTGATAGAATTCCTATTAGAAGGATTAATACTTGCCCTTCGTGGAGGAGATTGCCGACCCCACAAATAAACATGTCCCTTATAGGGCAAGAGGGAGCCACCAAGAGGCGATTAACACCTGCCATACTCCAAAACTTGGCATCAGCTACACTAAAGTCCTACCCATCAGATGCCATTTTCTGCTACACCGATGGGTCAGTAATGAGGGACCCCGAAAGAGCTGGGTATGGGGCCCTTATAGACTACACAGACTGGACAGAACCAGAGATGCCGATTTCTCCGTCTGAGCTTAAAAGGGTTTTGAGGCGCCAGCCAGACTAGTCAGTCTTGAGCACTGTTCATCATTTTGTTTACGTTACAGTATTACAATTAACTAGTTAGTTAAAAAAAAACTCGTAGAAAACAAAGGTTAGCTTATTTAATTATTATAATAATCATTATTGTCCGTATGGAAATTTGTCTTACAATTTGTGCATTACAAACTATTAAGAATCATAAAGAAATGAATAAACTAAGACAATTGTTTAGAGCTAGAGTTTAGAAATATATTTGTAAACTCAATATCTAGATTAAACCAATGGACTAAACAATGAAGTAAAAAAAAGGTTGGCCTATCGTCTTCTTCTTCTTTATATTACAGAGCATTGATCAGTGTAGTAACAACATGTACCGTGTGTCCGAGATAAATCTAGTAAATTAGATTCAAACTGTTCTATAGCTTACATTGTATTGAAGAAATAGTCAAGGAGATGAAACAAAATAGCAACATAACTAGTTTATAAATCGTTAGTTCATGTTTAAAATACAGTCGTTTATGTTTGTTCGTGTCCATTCAATTAGTCGTTTTTACTGAAATGCTCAGGGAAATAGGAAATTAATACACGCTGGGAGAATTTTGGTGCCCCTCTCCACTTGGTGCCCTGTGCGGCCCGCACCACCCGCACATTGGTAGCTACGCCACTGGGATATTCTCTTATAAAAGTAGAAGCCACGCTGAAAATTATCGTCAAAGCAAAGCCAACCGATATTACACAGTAATCTACAGCTGCGCCGCTTACTTTGACAGTCACCATCACATCGAGTAGTGGTCGAGGATTCCCCGGCATTTCCCCCGAAGTGGCCGGCCAAAGTAGAATACACACTTTTTTAAATTTCAAGTACATGGGGTATTAACCACATACCTCGGCCATTCGGACATCAGTTGCAAGATTGTTTACAACGTTTACCCATTGAACTCTGGTAGTAAGATGTCGTCAACTTATGGGCTTAGAAAGCATGATGTCGTCAACTAATGGGCTTAGAAAGCATGATGTCGTCAACTAATGGGCTTAGAAAGCATGATGTCGTCAACTAATGGGCTTAGAAAGCATGATGTCGTCAACTAATGGGCTTAGAAAGCATGATGTCGTCAACTAATGGGCTTAGAAAGCATGATGTCGTCAACTAATGGGCTTAGAAAGCATGATGTCGTCAACTAATGGGCTTAGAAAGCATGATGTCGTCAACTAATGGGCTTAGAAAGCATGATGTCGTCAACTAATGGGCTTAGAAAGCATGATGTCGTCAACTAATGGGCTTAGAAAGCATGATGTCGTAAATAAATGGGCTTAGAAAGCATGATGTCGTAAATAAATGGGCTTAGAAAGCATGATGTCGTCAACTAATGGGCTTAGAAAGCATGATGTCGTAAATAAATGGGCTTAGAAAGCATGATGTCGTAAATAAATGGGCTTAGAAAGCATGATGTCGTAAATAAATGGGCTTAGAAAGCATGATGTCGTCAACTAATGGGCTTAGAAAGCATGATGTCGTAAATAAATGGGCTTAGAAAGCATGATGTCGTCAACTAATGGGCTTAGAAAGCATGATGTCGTAAATAAATGGGCTTAGAAAGCATGATGTCGTAAATAAATGGGCTTAGAAAGCATGATGTCGTAAATAAATGGGCTTAGAAAGCATGATGTCGTAAATAAATGGGCTTAGAAAGCATGATGTCGTAAATAAATGGGCTTAGAAAGCATGATGTCGTAAATAAATGGGCTTAGAAAGCATGATGTCGTCAACTAATGGGCTTAGAAAGCATGATGTCGTAAATAAATGGGCTTAGAAAGCATGATGTCGTAAATAAATGGGCTTAGAAAACAATATGTCGTAAACAAATGGGCTTAAATAATGTCCAGAAAGCTAGATCTCCTAGTTACGGAAATAAAAATTATACTTCCTGGTCTGTTGGGTTTCTTTGCAATCTAGAAAAACTTTGTGACCCTTTAAATTTAGTTCTTTTTATCAGTCGCTTGACACTAAAGATTACTTTCCCAAATAACTTTATTTTATAAGCGTTGCATCTTGCTTTAAAGCAAAACACCAACACCACCACTACCACTATAACCTTGTGATAAACTTTGGTCCACTTCGTCAGCTTATGAATGTAGATCTAAATGCAAGAGAATATTTCATTGTACCTCATCTCGCTTGAAGAATGGAAACATTAAATATCTAAATTTAAATGTATAGCTACGACCCACTTAAATACTACATTTTTAAAGAATAAATAAAGTAAAACAAAACTGGTCAGTACAATGAAAAACAAGCAAAAACAATACAAAACAAGGAAGTAGACTAAATAAATTTAAGAAAAAGATTGCCAGCAACAGGAAATAAAATTCGCACGAGATGTCTGACACTTTTTTGCTTTGGTTCTCACATATTGGAAATGTCCCTTGACAAGCTTAAGTTTCTCTCTCTCTTTCTCTCTCTCTCTCTCTCTCTCTCTCTCTCACACACACACACACACAAACACACACAAGTGCATTCAATTTTCTTCAATATCAAAAGAAAAAAAAAAAAAGGAAATTATTTAAAAAATACATTTTTTAAAAATTCCTCCTTAAAAAAAAACTGTTGACTTTTTTTTAAAGATTGATTACTTTTTTTTTTACTAATGAATGATAAATTAAAAAAAAAAGAATTTGTTTTTCAGGTCCAATTACTTTCTCTCCCCCCCTCCCCCTTTTTTTCTCCGAAAACAAATCCTCATTTTGCCATTGTATAAATTTACCCTGAATTTATAAAATTCTAGTTTGGTTATTTGATCTAGAGTTGGCAACATAAAAAGACAGTAGTGTAGACTAGTTGGGGCATGAAACTATGGTTGGAGATAAGGTATAGAAGATTCTGGTTTTGCCAAGCTAATGATTTGTACATAAGAAGGTTCTCAAAATGTTCCTGAACGTCTGTTATTTTATCTCTTTAGTGACTATAGGTGGAAATTTCCATTCTCCTTGAAACTGTCATGTAGAGTTGAGCCTTCGGCTCTTGGAACTCTAGACCAGCAAAAGTGAACAAGAGCTCCCTCTCACGGGCCTGAATGAGAATAGTGTACACTGTTCTGTCTGGCGGGAGTCAGACTCGCGGTAACAGGCCGCTTACACCGGACCTCCTGCCATTTTTCGATTCTATACCAGGCTAACCCTGCATGTAACGGCCCCTTGAGGAAACTCCTTGATTATGACAAAGTTGTGGGAGCTTTTTTACAACTCCCCAAAGTGCAATGAGGATGCTCTCGCACCCCCTTAGGAGTCACATAGATCTCCAGACCAAATTTGATTTTACGAAGATTACATTTTGAAAAATTATAACGGTTCTCCCTGTGTGGCCAATTAGCTCCTATCTCTCTGCCCCCCCCCCCAAAGATATACATAAACTGTTACATTTCTAGGAAAATCGTTAGAGCCGTTTTCGATAACTTTGCCCACCCACCCTCCACACATTTATAGTTTGCAAGCTTGTAAGAGGAATTGTAATTTTAAAAAAATCACCTCCAAATTCTAGTTTCCTGTTATTAACTATAGTACAGTATCTTTGAAGTACCCCAGTTTTGGGGTTAAGATAAAATCAAGCATAAAATGTAGGCTATATTAGTTGGCGGCCTTTTGTACACGAGTATGGCTGGAACCATAACGTGAAATACTGCACGATTGCTCCAATCGGGCCCCTCTATTTACATTAAGCATATCACTATCTGTCATGGCCCCTCTATTTACATTAAGCATATCACTATCTGTCATGGCCCTGCTATTTACATTAAGCATATCACTATCTGTCATGGCCCTGCTATTTACATTAAGCATATCACTATCTGTCATGGCCCTGCTATTTACATTAAGCATATCACTATCTGTCATGGCCCTGCTATTTACATTAAGCATATCACTATCTGTCATGGCCCTGCTATTTACATTAAGCATATCACTATCTGTCATGGCCCTGCTATTTACATTAAGCATATCACTATCTGTCATGGCCCTGCTATTTACATTAAGCATATCACTATCTGTCATGGCCCTGCTATTTACATTAAGCATATCACTATCTGTCATGGCCCTGCTATTTACATTAAGCATATCACTATCTGTCATGGCCCTGCTATTTACATTAAGCATATCACTATCTGTCATGGCCCTGCTATTTACATTAAGCATATCACTATCTGTCATGGGTCTTGTCACAGGTTTTTAAAGATGTCGGACTTACAGGGTTAACATATTTACTGTAGGCCTATCGTACGATTGACGTAACTTTAATTAACCCACTGTCGCCTATTATCTTTAAGTTGCTTCCTATGCATGTTGAATAACAGATGTTGGTAGAATGATCTAACTAATAGTTGTTATTGTAAAAAAAAATAGAAGAGGGACCTCGCACGCATCCCTTAAATTGGGTCCCGCTATTTGTAAGCCGGCCTTGGTTGCACTGGCGGATCCAGGGGGGGGGGGGGGGTAGGGGCGATCTTCCCCCCCCCCACTCGGCCGAATTTTAGTATAGAATTAAACACAATTTGTATACGAATTTATTACTTATGTTAATAATATATACTAATTATTTATATTTCACCTTTTTTTTTAGATTATTTCGCCCCCCCCCCTCTAGTATATAGGCTGATTTGGTGGGGCCGGGAGGGGGATTGCATCATTCCGCCCCCCCTTCCATAAACTTTCGAGTGGGGGGGGGCGGTCCAATTTATTTATGAAAATCAATGCTTGCTAACAATATCAATTAAATATCTATATGATTAAAACTTGTTATTGGTGTTTTAAGTAATCTTTATATTATGTCGTTCCCCTGCGAGCCGATTTGGGGGGGGGGGGCGATTACTTTTACTGTCCTTCCCACCTAAACCCTTTGAGTGGGGGGGGCGGTCCTACTTTTATGGGGAAATCATAGTTTGTGAACAAAATAATTGAATATCTATATAATATAAGCTACATATTGATATGTGAACCCATTGTATATTATGTCGCACCACACTCTAATATCAAATTTTGTCATTAGTAAATATAAAATGAAAAAGGGTTGTACCAGGTGGGAGGGCCGATTCATGCAATCGCTTTCCGAGCATCGGAAAAAACAATACTTTTTTTTTTGTTTTATAGTTAAGATATTACAATTTTTTTTTTAAATCTGTCACTAATATTATTTATATATACTATAAATTAAATTCTTATATCGAGTCGCCCCACCCCTATTCTTTAATGCCAAATGCAATCATTAGCAAATATTATAAAAAGGAGCGAGGATTAATCATTTTTAATCATCACGAAAACACGATGTTTTAAAACAGAATAGTCAAATATGGCGACAGAGTTTATGTAATTTCATCATTTTTTAATATAATTTTTTAACGAAAGACTTTGCTTTGGAAAATTTAGAATTCATACCAAATTTCTCAGTAGAAGAGTAACGATTGAGATGAACCCAAATATTCTTTTCCAATCCGCCTTTTTCCAACCTTTACTCAATCTGTAATTTTTCTATTTAAATTTGGGACTATAGCTCACAATTTATGCTTGAATCCTAAAAATGCAAAAAAAATTTAGACTAGAATTTAATTGGCCCACTTCATTTCTCCTCCCACTTCAGAAATTTTTTGTTAAAGCTTTAGGTTATAGTTCTGCAACAAAATAAAGTTACAAACATGCCTATTGAAATAAATGTATAACTTACAAATGAGCTTTTTTTTATAAATATTATTTTTCGAACTTTTTTTTCGACGGCGATCCTCAAAGCCTTACTCTAAATATGTGGGGTATCGTCTGATCGTTTTATTTGCAATGTAGTAAAGGCCTATAAATTCATATTACAATATTTTTGAAGTAAAACATTTTTCAAAAGTTCCTGCAGTGATTCGTTATGAGTGTAGATGTCATGAGAATGCGTTTCTGTAGTGAAGAATGCAAGAAAAAGCTTTTGGCGTCGGGGCTTTGCCCCGAACCTCAATGCAGTTCTCCCCCAGAACCCCAGGCTATCAAAAGAAAGGCCTCAGCATGACTGTTTATATATATATATATGTGCTGTACGTATAGGGTTAGGGTTTACTGGGCGTTAGGGTTAGGGTTGGGAAAAAAATCGCCCCCCCCACTCCGAAGTTCTGGATCCGCTAGTGCTTGGTTGTAGCATTATAATTATTCTAGATTATTAGCAGATTTTTTTTTTCCTTGATACATTTATTTAAGCTCATGGTTTAATTATACTTTTGCTCCACAGATAATACTCATAGACACGGCAGGTATCGAAAGATTTCAAACCCTGACCAGCGGCTTCTATAGAAACAGCCACGCAGTTTTCCTTGTATTCAGTGTTGATAACCCAGTAACTTTAAGCAATCTAATTGTCTGGAATAAAGATGTGTGTAAATTTGCACCAGAAGGTAGAGTACTTGTTCGTTCTTACATTACCAGTACGGTAGTATTATTTAAAATATGAACAGTTAGCCATTCTCTGGCACTACCTTTATTGAGATTCGTTTAGGGGAAACAAAATTTACCGTAATCTCATAACCATTGTCACTGGAGAATTTATTAATTTTTTGGGGGGTTTGAACTAGCGCCTATCGCCCTATGACCCTCCTATAAATGTTCAGGGCCTGAAGATGTCCACAAGATCCAATGTCACCACCCCTTATTATTTGTAATTATTATTAATATTATTATTATTATCATGTTTTTATTGATATTATTTAAAAAACGTCCATTTTCCAAGTATGTGTATAGTAAAATTCTATTTTTATTCCAAAGCTTCTATCAACTCAATCTGTCTGTCTGTCTGTCTGGTCAAAAGTTTGGACACGTTTTTTATCCCACACCCAATCTCGGATCAAGATAAGATTAAAAAAAAAATTATTTTTTTACCTGACAAAAGTAAAATTAATAAATAAAAATAACCAATTAGCTGATTTACTATTGGTAATTAATTATTTTGTTTGGTATCGAACTAGGGAAAGAAATCATACTTGACAGGTGTGGTAGTATAAGTTGAATTAGTCCCTTGAGGAGGCTAAAGCTATTTTTTTTTATGCATTTAAAAAGCAATCACGGCAACAGATACTGTTTCTTCCCCCCCCCCCTTATTTCCCCCTTTCTCAGCTGATCCAGACACGTGATAGGATCATAGCGTACTGAGAAAGCTAAAAGCATGAAATTGCGCTAAACAAAAACCATTGGAAAAATATTTCTAATCGCGCATTATTTTAAGTCTAGATCTATTAAAAATTAATTACATGACTGAACCGAACTAATTGATACAATTACACTTAATATAGGCTTTTAAAAAAAAGTATTTATATAATTTTAGCGGCCCCCGAAAGGGAAATAGAAGCTATTAGTTTTGGGGGGTCTGTCTGTCCGTCCGTCCGTCCTTTTTAGATCTTGTAAACTAGAAAAGATATTGAAAATCCGACATCATTCTATTTTAGAGCATTCAAAGTTCTGATGTAATGGCTACTTTTTTCATTTCTGAAAGAAAAAAAAATAATTTTTTTAATCAACTATGCAAGCAGTTTTTACACCTTTTTTTTTACAACTATTCACTATTAATAGTAACAAACACTGGAGGCTATTTAGTAAGAAAGTTTTCAATTTACCATATTTTTAACACATTTATGAAAAAAAATATTTTTTTTTACAATTGTTTTGCTAGGTTAAGTAAGTTCTGTCATACTAACTACTATATTTACAAAAAACAGTGTACTTTTTTTTAAGAGAAAAAATCTATTTAGTAAGCATATAAGTGGAAAATAATTTAAAACAACAATTAATGTTTTTCATATTATCGCGTGAACTGCAGTACCACACTACGGTCTCGGAACACTTAACTAAAGGATTTATTTTTTTACGTTTTTTTTTTCTTGAGGCTTTGAATAAGAGATTGGCTCTTTATAAAACAATTAGATAAATTAGATAATCATTATATGACATCAGTTAGGCCAGATTCATATCGAACTTCACTTTCATTTATCCCTTTGTCTGCTGGACCGTTGGGGCACCACACAAGATCTGTCAACCTTCTTTCTCCATTCTTCTGTCATTTGCCTTTAATAGAATTTCATTCTGATCTTCTTTCTGAAAATATTGAAACCTGCCTTTTTACTTGCCTGGGTGGACCACTTCGGGGGCCGTTTTGAGTTTGTGTTTCCACACAAACTGTCTTTGTAACCTTGTTTTATATTAAATTCGCAAAAATAATATAATTTTAATAGTATTTTTGTTATGAAATGGAGAAGAGCGTGCAAGAGCCTACATTATATCAATTATATGTTTTAATTGTCACACTGAGCAATGGTTGAAGATCAATTCATTTATTGGTTTCTTGTTGAAAGCTCTTAGATTCGTGATCGGAAATAAACATGACCTCCATTGTGGACTGCCCAAACAGACACTGGAACAAGTTGCCTACACTATTGGCTGTGAGTGTGTCTTCACTACTTCTGCTAAAACAGGTAGGTGGACCTAGGAAATAATTTCGCTTTTTTAAAAACATAATGATGAAAATGTTAGCTCGAAGAAGCCTAGTAAAACAAACATGGATACAAAAATATTACCGAATGAAGATTATGAAAAGCACTGGAAACATATTTATAATGGCAATGTCTTCGAGTTCGAAGATTAAGGATGAGTGCAGTGTTTAACATGGCTACCCAAACCCACTTGCGACATTGTTATGTGCGCAGCTTAGTCTGATTACGGAATGGTGCGAATGTATGTTGAAAGAAAGAGAGAGAGTGTCAGGGTGGGATTTCAGATTAGCTAGGGTATGATATTATGGTCCCGTATCCCCACCTGAACAGAGTAACGCAAGACATAAAGGTAATAGCATGTAAAATACACACATTGAATAAAAGTTACTAAACTGAACATTCAATAGTTGTTCAACGTGTTGCGCACGACAGGGAGAAGGATCTGAAAATGGAGTAATGTAGCCTAAACGAAGTTATTATTGATATATAATTAATATTTAATCAAGATTAATTAAAGTCTTTATTATCTACTATATTAAATGAGTCTGTTGGTGCAGACCAAGCCGTTGTCCGCCGGGGGACTATTCTAGTTTTCCCTACGTCTTCTGCGCCTATCTTCTATAAGGGTGCTTTCCCCTGGACCTCAAATATAAGTCCCGCGGCCTTTGTGATAGCTCTCCAACTGTCTCTTTCAGAGTACTAGAAACTTATTTAAAGTACTGGAAACTTATGAAGAGTACTATAAACTTACCAAAAGTATTGGAAATATATCAAAAGTACTAGAAACATAGTAAGAGAACAGGAGACGCATGAAAAGGATTGGGAACATACCAATCAAGAATACAGCAGTTGTAACAAGAATAATGGAAGTATGTCAGAGAATACTTTAGAATACTTCTAAGAACTCGTTGATTTTAGAATATACTTGTAAGAACTCGTTGATTTTAGAATACTTCTAACTACTTCTAAGAACTCGTTGATTTTGTATCGTTAAAAAATATTGTTCATACAGTAAAGGAGTCAAAACGTATCCCCCCTTTCCCGAACCCCCTTAGTGTTTACAACTGTCAGGTATCTTACAACAGCCACGCTCATTTCATACCGAAGTCCCCTGACATACATTTTCATTCATTATGACGGCCAATGATTTATCTTTGTGAGTTGGAGAAATCAACTATTCAATAACAAATGGTTACGTGCAATGGATGAATGAGTAGGATATTCCTTGATACAATCAATGTTCCAACAATCGCACTGTCAATTTCTTTGTATTATTTTAATACCTCTTCTGGCATTACTAGAATGCCTGTTGAGTATTAATTAAATATTCTTCTTCACGCCAACTTTGTTGTTGTGTATGTCTAATTCATCTATTGAGTACTAGAACTAAATAGCACAACAAACATACAGATACAGAACTTCACTCTTGAATAGCAGATGGTACATTTATTATACACTAAATAACAGTTCACTGGCAATTCCAGCCATTAATAAGCACATATTATATTTCACATCAATCAATTCAGAAATCCAATAGAATATATATATGGACATGTTCGCCGGATGGAGGACAAGCGCATTCCGAAAGTCATCCTCTACGGACAACTCGCGACTGGCACAAGAAAAAATGGTCGCCCCCACCTCCGTTACATAGATGTAATAAAACGGGACCTCAAATCAGTGAACATCAATACTAACAATTGGGAAGACATAGCTCTAGACCGCGACAGATGGAGAGAGACATTGACCAGGAAAGCTATGGACAGTGAAGGTACATGGGTCTTAGCTCAGGAGGAAAAATTTACAATCCGAAAAACGGCCAGCTCCTCTACCACCAAAGAAAAAGCCACCTTAACCTGCGCTTTCTGTGGACGGAAGTGTCTCTCCAAAAAAGGGCTCCACGTCCACAAGAGGAAGTGTGCTTTGAGATGAACCATAGTCGTTCTACGACTGAAGGAGGCCAATGATATATATATGTATGTCACAGATGCCATTATAGATTTATTTGTATATTTCACATTTAAAAGCTTATGTGTAAATAGAAATATAAACCCTTGACTGAGCCTCAGGAATTACCCCACAAATCTAGATCCTTGACAGCGCCTCAGGTTTTACCCGAGACGTAATTACGATGTTGCAAATCTATTGGTTGATTTGAAAATAAATAAAGACATTTTAGCGCCAGAGAATTGACGAGAGTAGAAAGAACGCCAGTCGATGAAAGAATTTCCTAGTAGACAGTCGTGTATTCTAAGAGCTCTGATTTAAAGCCTTTGTAATGTTTTTTTATGCTTTTTGATCTGTAACTTGTACATAAGCTGTACTTACGTTTTATATTTAAATAAAGTTCCAGAGTTGTGTTTTAACAAAGAATCTTTTATTGTGAATCCTAGATCGTCATTCATTCATCTATTTTTAATTCAAGTGAAATCCCCGGCACCACAACACACGTTGTGACAATGTATATATATTAATTACACAACTAGTAATGCCTCATATCTAATCACTTCTATGTCCAAGATACCTACTGATTTCTGACCATGTGGTCAACTCTCAAAACGAGACTTTTACCACGTGAAACATTATAAACACACTCAAAGGTTGTACTCCGTGATTCCCACTAGTTCATGTCACAAACAATGATGTGACACGTACAATTTACTCTTATCGTGACATCAAATTCACAAAGCAGGTTGTTACATAATTGGTAAGGAATATAGCAAAGTACTCTGCATCTTGCCGTCATACGGTATGGGAAAGGTGACGCCAGCATTCAGACTACGCTAGACATGCTCACTACTGGCCCATATTTACTGGACCAACCAACACTACCTTGTTGACCTACAGGAACCTAGTCTAAGCTGCCCCATTGACGTCTACAAAGACGCGCTTCTCGTCTCTACACCAAAACAAAGTACACGAATTCATTTTTAGCGGCCCCCGTAAGGGAAAAAAAGCCGCTATTAGGTTTGTGCAAAATGTCCGTCTGTCACACTCAGATCTCGAAAACTAGAAGAGATATGAAAACTATTATTTCACCATTAAATGCAGCTTGAAAAAATTAGGTGCAACGGCTACTTTTGGTTTTCTAAAAGCAAACCGTTTACTTTATAAAATTAATTATGGAAGTGAATTTTTCATAAAAATACACCAATTCTAAAACAATTACGTAAATATAAATGAGCCAACAAATATGGACAGTCTTTTGTGTATTTCCCGTATCACTATGTCAAATATATTTATAAAATGTACTAGAAATGTTTACAACAAACATAAATAATTGTTAAAGGTGTTTTTTCTGGTCATCTAGCTGCTAAAATCCTGGTTCTCCTCTTTTTTGTGGTGGTTAATTTTGAACCAATACAATACCAATGCCCACTTATTCACATCGTATGACCTCAAAACCATTCATTCGATATTTTTTTCTTATCGGCTAGAAAGCCTAACCTTAAGATTACAAAAGAGAGTTTGTGTTTTCTGTCAAGAACTTGATACCTGCTCTTTATGGCTAGAGAGATTCTCACTACTTATACATCATGTCGCCGTGGGCGCGGAAGTTGTTTTTTATTTTTCATTTTTTATTTTGAAAACCCCGTAGTATAGCCCTTTAGCGAAATGTCAAGGGACAACTGTAGCTTCTATCGCACACATTGTTCGTAAAGAACAATTATTCGGACCGCGCATCGGGAGAGAAGATACAAAATATTATCCTTAGTGCAAAGCGACAAGCCATGAAAGTTCCGTGACTGAATCCTTCTATGACCGTCTAATCCACTATTTGGTTATTGCTAGTATCCTGGTTCTCCTCTGCCATTATTAGTTACTTTCCAGTGTGCGTAGCAGAAATTATTAATTTCTTGTTGGACGAGTCTTCATGCAAACTATTTCTGAATTATTTGTTACGTTTATTGGCAGCAGAGGTTTAAATTCCAAATTTTCCTTCTCCCTCGGGCAGTAAGAACTGGTTAGCTTTAGGTGGCAACCAACCTTTTGTCCTACACGTTAAACTCCTAAACGTTATCACCGACATCAACTCGGGGGTGGGATGTGTCTGGGGGCGCGGGTAGATTGGTCATGAGGCCATAAGGTGAAAATCTGCATAATCCCTAACTCAGATTTGACAATATCTATAGCACAAGAGATAAGAAATAAAATAGATTCTAGAACAAACATTTTAGACACATGCAGATCTAGGTATTGTTGTAACCCTGCCTTGCACCAGTGCTTGCGGTGCGCACTAGTGAACGTGAACAGGAAGACACTAGGAGAGAGAGAATAACAGTGCATCAGGGATTGTGAAGAGTCTCAATGTTTGGGAAACTAAGAAGCCAGCTTTTGTGCTGCTTTTGAAGGTTGTAGTAGGGACCTGGAGCGAAGCGGGGAAGGCTGTCGTTGGTCCACATTCGGGTTAAGTAGCAAAGGATTGGTATAGTTTAAACCCAGACTCTGAGGAAGCTGAAGGATGTTATGTGTTTGTCCTAGTGAATAAACACCTGTATTTATTTCCCGTTAAACTGTGTTAAGTTGCCTGCGTTTAAGTTGAGTGCCTACCCAAGAGTTACAATAGTATTGTAAAAGACTAAAGACTAATTCATTTAATTCAAAATAAAATGCTGCACATATTTGAATGACTGGCTGTTAAGCCTCTCGATAATGACACACAAGTCCTAGGTTCGATCCCAATACTAAACAATTTTTGTCAAGGACAAATGAAATATAGATGTTTAATGTTTTCTCGGAGGTTCAGCGAGTGCCGATTTAAATTATTCCAACAGCGGATTCCAGCGGTGGTTGATTTTGAAACCAATACGATGCCAATCCGAC
The DNA here is from genome assembly GCF_947242115.1 of Biomphalaria glabrata. Lineage (NCBI taxonomy): Eukaryota > Metazoa > Mollusca > Gastropoda > Planorbidae > Biomphalaria > Biomphalaria glabrata. The sequence goes on from NC_074717.1 coordinate 20,336,934, forward strand.
GTATTCTCATCGTATGACCTCAAAACCATCCATTCCAAGTTTTTTTTTCTTTCTTTCTTGTCTTGCGGTGTTTGATTTTGAAACCAATACGATGCCATCCCACTTATTCTCATCGTATGACCTCAAAACCATCCATTCCAAGTTTTTAGCGGCCTCCATAAAGGGAAAAAGCCGCTATTAGGTTTGTGCAAAATGTCCTTCTGTCACACTCAGATCTCGAAAACTAGAAGAGATATGAAAAATATTATTTCACCATTAAATGCGGCTTGAAAAGTTTAGGTGTAACGGCTACTTTTGATTTTCTAAAAGCAAACCGTTTAATTTATAAAATTAATTATGCAAGTGTTTTTTTTTCACAAAAATACACCAATTCTAAAACAATTACGTAAATGTAAGGGAGGCAATGTTACAATATGCTAACAAAGGCGCACGGTCTGCTGTGTATTTCCAGTATCACTAAGTCAAATATATTTATAAAATGTACTAGAAATGTTTACAACAAACATAAATAATAGTTAAAGGTGTTTTTTCTGGTCAACTAGCTGCTAAAATTAAATAAAACATTTATGTTTGTTTATAAAGGCTAAGAATGCACTTTGTATGTAAATATCACGCACAATTTTTTAAATGGACATTTTATGCTTCGGCTTTTGTGTAGTAGCGTAAAGCCCAGCCATGACATGGTGCTAAACTAATTTCTTACGCTTGTTTTAAAAATAAGATTTTATTTATTTTTTTTTTTTAGTGCCCGCCCCCATCAGAATGAAAGAAGCCTATTTTTGTGCGTTTTGTCTGATGGTCGGTCTGTTCGTCACGGTTAGATAAAAAAAAATAGCACTAATTAACATTTTTTTAACAAGTAGATTTTTTTTTGTTTGTTTAGTGCCCCATCAGGATAAAAGCCGCTTATTTTTGTGCGTTTCGTCTGTTGGCCGGTCTGTCCGTCACGTTTAGATTTTTAAAAAACAACACTAAAAATAATTTGAAATCTGATTTAACCTTTAATGTTCCTTTCGAAACATTTATATAGTTTTAAGTATCGATAATAGATTGTTCCGGATGGTTTTGTGAAAACAAATCAATGTCAACGAATGTCTGTTTGCTCTTGTAATTTATATTATAAATAATTACCGTGCTTAAACGTTGCAAAACACTTTATAAATCATATGTTGTTCCAGTTTTTTTATGTAAATAGCATATAAATGCTAAATGAAAATCTCTATACTGTTTTATATTTCATTAAATATGAAGTTGTTCCTGGAATTTTTACATAAAAAATAAATTATGTCAAATGATTGTTTGAAATCGCATTGTTTGAAAATACGTCACTATAGTTTAATTATCGATATCATTTTTAATATCGACAATAGGTCGTTCAGAATTATTAAAAAAAGGAAGTAATTTATTAGAAACGATTATTGAAAAACACTTTTAAGACTTATTTTACATTGAATTTTCTTGCTGAAACATAACAGAGTTTTTTTTTATATGTTAAGAATGTTCCGGATTTGATTTTGAAAACGAAATCGACCTACATTACTTAAATTTTCTTACCAATCGTCGCCAAAAAAGTTCCGAATTTTATATAAAAACTGTAGTAACACAAATGACTGTTTGAAATCCCTCTTCTAATAAATAAAACAAATAATTTTATTCTCATTTACGAATATCGGTTGTTCCGGATTTTTATGAAAAACATTCTAACTCTATGTAAAATTGCACTTTTGTCGTACATTACAGTTTAATTTTCTAGCTAAACGTTTTAAAATCTAATTAATATTATGTTCCGATTTTAAAGGAAAACAACTTTCTAACACCAAAATATGGTTACAAAAAATCTCTCCGGAAGGCTATAGTATATCTAATTTTTTATACGAAACCATTCCAAAAATTTAATTAACGGTTTTAGATTTATCTAGAATTCTCTTTTTCTCTCACTATATATACAAACATCCGGAACAATCTATTATAGATACTTAAAACTATTGCGATGTTTCGGAAGGAAAATTAAAGGTTAATCAAATTTTCAATTGTTTTTAATTGTTCTTTTTTTCGATATTAACATGACGGACGGACAGACTGACAGACAAAATGCACAACAAATGCAGCTTTAATCTAAATAATAATTTCAATATCTTTAAATGAGTTCTATTAGAACTCTGTAGAACGGAGTATATGCACCCTCAAGAAATTTTTCTCTTGTTAATAAAAACATTTTTTATTACTAGCCCATTGTGACGAAATGGATTTTTTTTCTTTTACCGACATATGATTGAATTCTTCAAATGTAATTCTAAAAGAACTCACTCGGTGCACCAATGTCTATGATCCCTCGATAATGGCTCGTATTGATGAAGCCATATTTTAGTCTAACTAGGCCGTGTGACGTAGTGGATTTTTCCCCTTTGACGTCATTAGGAATTAGTTCTTCTTTAAATGAAATACTAAAAGAACTCACTCGGTGATTTAATCTAGATTTTTTAAACTAGATCTAGATTTTTTTTACAGTATATCTAGATTTTTTAAACTAGATCTGGATTTATATTCTAATTAAAATCTTTGTAGATTCTAGATCTAGAATTTCTGGGTCTAGTTTAGACTGACATAGACTAAAGCAAGACATAGAATTTATTTCAATTTCTAGACTTAAAAAGTAAATTTTGATTTCCAAACGTCTCGATCAATATTGCAATGTTCTAATATACTAAAACTAATCTACTATTTTTCAATTTAGTGTTGCATTTAGTCTATTGATAGATTATCTAGGATTTTTATTTTCATAAATCTATTCTAAATTACATCTAAATTTATATTATAGATCTAGATATAGTAGATAAAGTTTAGTTTATGTATTGCATAAGATAAGATAAGATGTAGATCTACATCCTCATTCTAGTTCCGTTGAATTACAAATGCCAATAGCTCTGTTGATAACTGTGCTGAGACATCGAAGTAGGCCTACAAGCAAGATATATCTGGTTTTTTTTTACTTCTTTTTTTTTTTTTTCAATTATAAATCAATGTTGAAAGATTATCTAAAATTGCTCGTCTGACATATTGTACACATCCGGTAGATGCCATGCCGTAATGTGTAATATATCTCTTTATCAATAATAGGCTATTAGTTTGTAACCAGTTTGTTATTAAGTTAAGAGCAATGCCTGGTCGTACGGTTAGCGTGCTGAACTGATTATCTCGAAGGTCCCGGGTTGTTTGTTTCTTTTAAATGTTTTGGTTGTTCCTTCAGAGTTGAAGATAGTTTACTTCCTAGTCCAAACCTCCCGCAGGACGACGGGGGATGGGAGCGGGCAGGGTGTGAACCAGGACCATCGATAAATCCGAACGGCAGTCCAGTGCGCAAACTGCATGACCAGGCATGGTTTATACCCTGCTTAGTTTTTTTTTTTTTACAACGGTAAATGAATCTTTGAAACATCATTACTTTTAACCATCAGAATTAAATCACATCTTGAATATTCTTTGCGAATAGGCGGATCCGACAGGGATCCGACTCCGACGGGGGCCGCCTCTGAGTTTGTGTGATAACACAAACTCTCTTTGAAACCTTGTTGTTTTTGTTGTTGTTTTTTTACCATAACCTGGCAGAAGGGAATGTTAAGATCCACAATAAGTAATTAAAAAAAAAAAAATATAGGTTTAAGATTAGATCAAGGTATTGTCCCGAGATTAAGTATGAGTGCAGTATTTGATAGCATTTATCTACCTTTTTTAAGAATATCAGAATAATGTACCGAGAAACACCAAAATCTGCATTTTTTAAAGTTTCAAATACCGGAAATAATGCCGAACCCCGCTGTTCACTTTCTTTGATGTTGGAAGTTAAAATGGCTCGTCAACCGAATAAAGTCGAGCATCACTGGCCTAGTGCAACTACATTGTGCACACCAGCCTCCAGTAGAATAGGGCTATTTGTAAAGTAGTCTTTCCAGCTTGACTGAGCGTATTATAGAGCGATGGCACCTTGATGGAAACCTTAGATGCCTCCTATAGATCACCCAGCTCTTAGAGAGACATACAAAAGTGTGGAGAAAACCACTGTTTAATAGACATTTGATTTTTTGTTGGTAGTAGAAAAGACCTATTCCGCCTTATTCTCATTTAGAGGCGACCGAAAGCGCTTTTATCGTTAGCCAGATGTTGGTATTTCTCTAAACAGTGACACATCGTTGGACACTGTGCTGCCTAGGTACGTGAAGTGGTCGACATTACAAGGTGGTGGCCAGTCATTTGATTTGTGGAGATGAGCTACCGAAATAAATATTATTATTTTTTACTTCTCCATAGTATCTGTCCAATGTGGCAAGTTTTTAAGAGGAAGACACGGTAGACCAGGGGTTCTCAACCTGTGGGTCGCGACCCCTTTGGAGGTCGATTGACGATTTCCCAGGGGTCGCCTAAGACCATTGAAAAATGAATTGCTATTGTCTGTTCTTCTATTGCTGTGTGTGTGTGTGCTGGGGGTCGCGGCAGAGTGGGGGGTTTAAAAGGGGTCGCCGAGCCTAAAAGGTTGAGAACCGCTGCGGTAGACCATATAACATTTGAAATGTAAACTCAACAAATTGTTAATTGTTTGCCTATACTCAACAGTGAATAACTGGCATACAGGTAATCTATATATTGTATCGCTTACATTTGATGTTAATATCATGTTTCGTTTGGTCTGTTCTCCTTTAGGTGAAGGAATACTCAATCTTCTGGACAATGTCTGTCAAAGTTTAGTCTCGGCACATAACTTGAAGCAATACCAAGCAGTGAATTCCTGGCAAGAACAAAGCATCCACGTAAATAATGGCAACGAGGGGAGACAGTCTGCTTGTTGCTCCTGACCTTTAACCTTACTGCGTAGTACTGGAGTTACTCATCATCTGCGACAACCCCAGGGACAGATGACTTGAATGATATCTAACACTAGAACAGGGGAACAGTAAAAAGTATATGTTTAAGGGTCCAGTGTTATAGCTACAGCCTCTAGAATTATATTATATTTAGTATGAAATTAATAATTCAAATAAAGAGTTGTGCAATTGTAATTCATCTATAAGAAGGAAATAAAATGTTGATTTAATTTATTGTGTATTTTGCAGCCTCTGTATTGTTTAGTTAGAGCCAGTTAGATGAATACCAGGACACTGAAGCACAACTTGTTTAAATGTTTAGGCCATTTCCCTTCACCAAACGTTAAAAACACTCTTAATCCTGATTCAATAACACTGAGTTACTTCCCCTGACTGTGCCATGTTTGAACTTTTGCCCACTCAAGACTTGACATATCAAATTTCAAAACAATTATCAATGAGATAAGCTCCCCTTTGCTTTCTATGCATAACCCAATGTTAAAAAATACATTTCCATTAGTAAAAGGAAAACTTTTTTTTTTTTGCGGTCAGTAAGTCACACTTTCTCAATCCTATTATAACTCATCCCATACACTGGGACTTATGGTTAACACTAGCGAGCTATGTAACATGTGACTTTCATAGACATACTGAGAATAAGAGAAGCCTTCTGCCCAGTGTAAGACGAATTGGGGAGTCTGGCACTATGAAACAATAGAAAGAGGCGCCCTTCATCCTGCTCAGTAACTTGAAGGGTGGACAAGGAACACTTGGAATGGGGATCTTGACTTCACAAGACTTGATAGTTGCTGTCTATGTATGTTATAATAAGCATCCATATTTCTATTCCAGTAGTTTATTAGTAAGCTGCCAACTTAAATTTATTTCAAATAATGAACATTTATTTTAGGATTCTTTTAACAGCCACATTTGAGCACTGGTAACCCAAACTGCGCTATTAGTTGTTATCTTCATAAATGTAAAGTCAGAAGAAAAATAAAAACAATTTTAAATCAACTATTCTTTTTTTTTCCTATTTATTTATTTTGTATCAACAAAAGAAACTGACAAAAATGTTGACATCAATGTACAATAATATTCCAAAAAATTAAACCAAATAAAGGCAGTAAATGTAAAAAAAAAAGGATCCCAAGACCCTTCCAATCAGTTTGCTGTGAAGTCACATGGACAATACTTGTGTTCACTGAACAATCTGTAGAATTAGTTTTGTAGTTCATTTGTTTGTAGTGGCATGGTGATGATCATGTGACCCAACAAGTCAGTTTTGGGTCCTGGACTGTTACATCACTTCTTTGGGGGGCCCATACAATTTCCATCAGGATACTTCTCTCGGAATAATTTCACAATGTCAGGATCTTTTAATCTGACTCCTTCAAGTTGATTGCCCAAGGTGATCCTGAAACAAATTGTTTCCTAAATGTTAGAGAACTCACATAGATACATACAACTTGTGCAGGTCTCCAAACTACAGCTATCCTGAAAAACTAATGGGTACTTGCAAGAAAATATCACAAAAATCACCACACTAAAAAAAAAAAAAAAAGAATCACCACACTAAAACCCCAACAAGAATCACCACACTAAAAAAACACAAGAATCACCACACTAAAAAAACTCCACAAGAATCACCACACTAAAAAAAAAAACCCCACAAGAATCACCAAACTAAAAACACATTTAAGAAAAAAAGGAAATATGTGATGATGGTCTATAAGGTGGATCTCAGCAATGTTGTATTCAAGTGAAAAGCAAATTAAAATGAAAAAGAAATCTAATTTTTTTTTTAAAGTTTTTGGGTTATAGGTTAAAAATGAAATGATTCTTAAAAATAACATCAAAATGATTTTAATTTTTGCAGTTTTGTTTTTTTCTCATCTTTTTTTAAATCTCTACTTAGACCTAACCTGATGGAAAATATTGAATATTGAAAATGTGGATAGCTCAAGTTCCTATATTTGAAAAGCCAACGAAAGAAAAAAAGTTGTGTCAAATGATCCAGGACAACTCCAAAACATGAAAGAAAACTACATTCAAATGATTTTTTAAAAATATACTCAACATAAAATCATCTTAATAAAACAGAAAGATACATCATCAAATATTATGTTCAATACTTATTGTTTTCATAAAGCAAGTCGTTAAATTTTAAATGACTGATTAAGCAATAAAGAAAACCAAAAATTTTACCAGTTTGGCTGAACATTATGTGGTCTTCCAAAAAGCTCTACTTTTCTTGTGCCTGGGGAAAGTCGCTCAATAATACCATATATTTCATCTGGCTTATGGCTGGTGGCACGCACCTGGAATCCAATTTTTTTTTTAAATGCAACATTTTTGGAAAAAGAAAATTGAACTGAGACAAAAGAAGCTATGCAAAGACAAGATCTAAGAACTGAATGAGACTTTGGTTGGAATTAAATGGGGAGGAATAAAGGTAATTGATCCATAAATTAATTAAGCCTTAAGAGAATAGCTAAATATGAAATACACTTTTTTGACAAATTGTAGGTATTGTGTGTGTGTGCAGGAGTTAAGATAGAGAGAGAGAAAAAAAAAGTAAAACTTTAAAATTTAGACAATGAAATAGATATCTTACTTCTGCAACAATAACATCACAGTCCATGCCTTTGTTCACTCCCTTAGGATTACCTTTTACACCAACCTGTGCAGAGAAATGTCAGATATAAAGATATAATTTATCAATCATTAAATAAAATTCAACTATCTGAAACAAACATTTCATATGTAAATTATGAGTGAATCTGATATGAATGTATATATTTTGGTATTCTATAATTTTATTGTTTTGTTTGGTCTGATACACAAATTGTAAAACAAATTTCCTTATGGATAATAAAGATTATTATTATTATAAGAGTAACAGTTTTGAATATAATAATATTAAAAAAATAGCATTAATAAAACATTTGTTTAAAAAAGTAATTACAAGACAAATCATCTTCATTGTGTACTAACTAAACAATGTTCTTTTCCATGATTCAACCAGTGCCCGGTTCTGCCAGTTCTGATTATCCTTTGTAATTGATTAGTTTTGACCCATATTATTTCATCCACACGCTTGTACCTAAAAAATAGTAAACAAAATCAGTGTTAAAAAAAAAGATGACAAGATTTGAAACAATGTGCATTAACTATGAAGTTTCAACATTAAACATTAGCAATTCAGTTCCATTCTGAGGTGCAATATTTTATGCACCTTATTTCTTGACTAATTAAACATTCTGAGCAGTGTGTGTGTTGGTTGAGTCATAGTAACAATGATGAGTCAAATAAACCTGATTTGAATCCTTGCAGAATTCAAGAATTTTCATCATAATATATTTAGACTTGGGTCTTCCTGTATCATCTAGTCATTCAGCACATAGGGCTGCAAGCTCTTACCACAGAGATCATTCATAGGAGACCACCATTATAAACTTTGGGCCATTTATTATGAATCTTGAAGTCTGAGAAGACTATCATTTCTCAATTTAAAAAACATTTTTTTTTAATAATAATAAAAAAAAAATACTTTGACATACCCCCAAAGCTCTAAGCATTCTCTGCCAAGCTCCATGGCTCTGTTATTAGACAAATAAATGTTTTGAATTAACAGATATCTGTGGTTTATGAAATAAATTAACTTTTAGTTGATGTAAAATGAAGTGGTTAACATACTTTAAAAACACAAACAAAAATTTAGAGGCCAATTTGATAAAAGGGATTCAAAGTGTATGTTTCTTTTACATTCATATCTTTAAGGACTTCAAATATATGTCTAGTTTTTTATGAACATATTTTATATTTTTATATTGATAATTTTTATGAATGAACATGCCAATAAATGAGAAAAATGTCAAATCTAATCAATGGTGCTGGTTAGAACTTTTAAAGAAAGAGCAATATTAGTTAAATGGATATGGCCCTCGTACGGTGGAACCAAAATCCAGAAATTCACATTCCAGTCTTCACTGGGATTCGAACCCAAGCCAAGCACTTTTCCACTCAGCCACCAAACACCCACAATAACATTATTTCAACAATTAAAAAAAATTTCCTTCATGATAATATAACTATAACTACTTTAATCATATAACGAAGATATGAGAACAGATATCAAAGTTATGATCAGTGAGCCAATTTTTTGTTAATACAGTATGGCAATATAAAAGATCAAAGGAAAACTTCTGGACTTTAATAAAAGTATTTGATGCTTCCTAATTGTATGAGACAACTAGAGCAGATGTGTCTAGTTAAAAAGGTGAAAGAATTATTTTTACTTTAAGGACAAGATAATATAACATAAAAAAGAACACTTTTATGCAGAAGTGACTCACCTTGCTTCTATGTACAAAAAAAATAAAAGTAATGTAGGCCTACAATCTTAAAAATAAAAATTGTATTCATTGTTAAAATATATATATTGTTTTCATGTTAGACTTTAAGGCATGTACATAGGTATACAGCCCTTGTCACTATTCTAACTTACGGAAACCTATTAATCTGTATTGATTTGAAAACACAGAATACAAGTGTGAACTTCAGAATTTTTTATTTCTGGTTACTGCAGTAACAGACAGAACTAGTTAACTAGTTAATAATCAAAAAATGATTAATAGCATTCCTGACCTGCCAGTGACCCAAAGAAAAATAAAACCATCATCCTGGAGTCCTGGAATGTCCAGCTGTCTCATTTCATTGTCACCCATTGTGCCATAGGGTAGCTCCATGTGTATATCCCAGGGAGGATCAGCCATTACGACTGCACACTTGCCCAGGGTGGACATGTCGAAGTAGCGTAGATCGCACTGAATCCACTAGATATAAATAAAAAATAATAATAACAATATATAGTAGTTAACAAAGAAATAAATAGAAACTTGTTGACAACTTAAACTTTGTGAGAATGCATGTTTTAAGGGCCAAGTGTTAATGTGTTGAAAAAGAATGATGCATATTTAGACCTGGGAATAAAAAAAGGAAAATAATAAACTAAACTTTAAAGGATTTGCCTAGGCACTCTCCTATTGAAAGTTCTGGACCCTATTCACAGAGTTGTTTGCTTGCTGGTGTTAGCTTTTATTGCTAAGTTTTTTTTTATTGTATACTCTTGTTTTCTTTTAATGGCTTATTTGAATCAAGTCAGCATATAGGTAAGTAGCCCTACACTAATAAGGCTTGTCTTAGAGTCCGAATATTAGTGAGAAATGCAATATTTCCCGTGGCTGCGCAGCCCCAGCTGTGACCTACATATTTTGCCACAACTACATAAATGTGTAACATTGTGTGACTATGATTTCAATATGATAAACAGCAAAACAATACAAACATAAGAAAGAGTCACTAGAGCACTAGATGACCATAATGAAATAGTTGGATCATTAAACAAACAAACAAAATAAAACCTGAGGTGGAAACATTTGAACACTTCCATCGTCGCTAATTTCTGATGACAATTTACCCAATGATAATTCTTTCTTCATAAAGTCTGTTGATGGGAGAGTTTTAGGTGGGTAGTCTATTTCATAATGCACATACTGGGAAGAAAATATGAAAAATTATAAATATATAAAAACTCAACCATTGTAGACACTGCTCTCATCAATATTAACTGAACACCCCATGTTATATTAAATAAGTTCAACCAACATATTTTATGAATCTGGAAGCAGTTGTGGAGGACATCAAGGCATTTTTTATATGACACAGACTGCTCCACTGCCTTAAATCAGTAGCAAGAGTTGGTGATTAATAATCTATGTAAAAACCTCATAAAAGCAAATAATGTTTTTTTTTTTTTTTCATAAGAGCTGGTGATTAATAATCTATGTAAAAACCTCATAAAAGCAAATAATGTTTTTTTTTCTTTTCATCGGGGCAAGCCTTAGATAATTGGAGGCCCTAGGCGAAGGGGATTTGTGGTATTGAATGAAAATGAAAAATAAAAATAAACGTCGAAAAAATAAAATTACACAATTTATTTAAAACCTATTGACTCCAACAATAACATTTTTTAACAGTAGAGTCCTGTGCAAGGCGCCCTTTAATTGGAGGCCCTAGGCAGCTGCCTAGTTTGCCTATGCCTAGGACCGGCCCTGTTTCCATCAGTTGAAAAACAAGAATTAACTTCTAACTGATAATGCCTATGTTTTCTATTTTCAAAAAAAAAAAAAGGACATTAAAAATATAACTAAATAGGTAGTAGTCTCAAATGTGCGTGAGAAGGTTAATCCAGACTATTTTTAGAGTGATATGGCTAGTACATCTAACTTCACTGGAGTCAAAAAAAAAAAATACTGCTTGCAAAATGTAGGAAAGACTAAGGGCTACACTATTTATAGAAAGTTGCTTTTTTTTAAAAAAAAAAAAAAAGCTGCCAGCTTCACTTATTCTGTTACAAGGATAACCAATTGATAAGGACAAGTGAAGTATATAAATCAAAGCTATATATAAGTTTTGTTTACTCACCTTACACATGTCCATATGAAAACATGTATTCAAAAATGAACAGTCTCCTAGTGATTCTGTATCACCAAAATGTATTTGAAAAAAAAAATTGTTTAGTTAAAGTGAAGAACATAAATCCATAAATCTCAATAAATAGTATCTACATCAGCACTACAAACCTACCATCAGTGTGCTTTTTGATTATTTTTTTAAAATGAAGTCGTTTACAATTCGCCCCTTCAGGGTTAGACCTAAGGCATTCTTCTCTTGTCCCACATTGACAAAATTCTTGAAGCTGTGGGCCTAGTAAATGAAAACAATAGCATGAAGTCAAAATATCTGCATTACAATTCAACTCAACACTAATTTGCTTTTATTCAAATAGTGCTGATGGATTTTTCACAATGTTTTCAATGATAGGATACTAATCTGCACTGAAAATAAAATAACTACAAAATTTTTACCATTACTACTGACTATTTCAATGACTAAATGATATTTTAATTTCTATTAATTCAATAAAAGGAAAATAAAAAATAATATAGAATTACTAAAATGTAAATTGCCTCTATTAAAATGTATATTGCCTTTTTTAAAATGTATAATGCCCCATAATATTTCTGCTTTGTTTGAACAAAACTTAGTCATTGAACTTCTCTGGTAATTTTTCAACTGAAGAAATGGAAAATGTTATTTGAAAAGTTCTGGCATAGCAGTTACAGAATTGGAATATGAAGAAATCCCCCATGGTCAGTGCGGCATCTATCCACTTGTAGCGAGCAGAATCTATGAATGGGGCATGTGCGCCACATATATGGCATGACCCAATCGTTGTAACTGACACTGCCATTCTAGAACCTTCAGACAAGGATAAGACTTGGAGTGAAGAGTTCCTGATTCATACCTGTCAGTTGAAAAAAATTCTTTCCAACAGTCATCAGGACATTTTGAAAAGGTGTATTAAGTAAAAAACACAAAGTTATTATTTTTGAATAAATGTATTACCTCCTCTTGATTTGAATTTTTCTACTAAATATTGTTCCTGTAAACAAAAAAAAATAATTTTAATGCTAATATGCAAAGAAAACACATAGAAGTAAGGAAAAAGAAAATCTCTTTGGTTAGCTTTCAATTTTTAAGGTTTGGTTTCAAGCAATAAAATACAGTAATATAGAAAAAAGAAAAGCAACATGGAGAAATGTGGGTAAATATATATGGTAACCAAAAGGCATTTGAGAAAATAGAAAGAAGATGAGGATTGAGAGATTTTTCAACAAAGACATAAATTAAACAATGTCAGCGATGCTACATTAAAAGACCACTGTTTCCAAAAAAAAAAAAAAAAAATTACTTTGTGTTACTAGGGCAGGAGCTTAGAAATCTGAAATTATCATATACCTTTTAAAAAAATAAATTTACAGCACTTCCTATATTCTGTAAACCAGAGTCACCAACATAACTAGCTATTCATAGGGTTCCACCAGAGATACAAATTTCCAATAGAAAGGAACAACAAAAAAAAGTCTATCACCTTAGCTGTTTGTGTAACAAGCAATGCCTGTATTTCTTCATTCAACTTTTTCTCCTCTCTCTCTTTTGTTGACTGCATTGACAATAAGCTCTGCAAAAGAAAGTGGGCACATGGCAACAACGGGATTAAATCAATAGGGCAGATTTTGTCCATTTCAATAAAGGAAGAAAAATTACTAATAGCAGTATGTCTCATGACGGCAAATGCTTACACATTGAAGTAATCCTTTGATAAGTGGGATTACTCAACAAATTTTGGTAGCTTTAGATTGTTAAAACGATGAATCAGATAAAATAAGATACCCGGTACCTCAATATCTCCAGATTCAGGAGCAGTTGTTCTAGATTGTTTAGAGATGACTTCTGCATCATCCTCATCATCACTATAAGTACAGAAACGAAAAAGAAAAAAAAACATAATTAAAGAAATTCTTTGAAAAACTTTCTTAGGAGATTCTATTATATATTAAAAAAATAATTCTGTAAGCCTAAAACATTCATTACCTGCACTTTCTTTTTTTTTTGGTCTGTCCCTTTATAATGTCTGAAAGCTAACATAGAAATAGGGGGGAAAAAACAGTTTAGAGACAATTTATTTGTAGAAATTATACAAAATGTTACTTTTTCAAAATTATTTTGTAAAAACATTTCTTATTAAAAACAAAGTGAAAAAGAGCCATCATTGATATAAAAGTAAGTCCAGTACTAATCATCACACTAAACCTGGTTACCTTGCTTAGATCCAATGAATTTACAATTAAGCCTGTCGAAGTTTCTGTGAATTTTATGGTAATGAGTTTTTGTAATGCAAACTTCTTTAAAAGTTCCTCAATCATCCCCAAGTCCACTTCTCTTTCCATCAACCTTGATGTATGCTCAGCAATCACCTAAGAGGCCAAAGTTTAAAAGGTCAAGTCAAAACATGGGTCAATTTGAAATACAAAACTTGCAGCAAATATTAAATTTCAATCACTAAGGGCACCAGAAAGGTTTTAGCATTCCCTTAGAACTATTTGGCATAAATTGCATGGGATAACAGTTTATATCCTAACTAGCATTTATGTATGGTTGTTATTGCCAGAAGTTGTAAAGGAAATAAGCACTGCACTATCTAAATGCTTCCAAAGGCATGCATCTCAAATAGCTTCTCAGCCATATTTTGGGTCGGGTGAGCTGTAATCACTGACAAGAGAAGGCGCCTAAACTTGTAAGCTTTGGACAGGAGGGGCTCATTAATCTTAGCTGGCTCCCCACCTAGGAGAAGGAAAACTCTAAATCCAAACCACTGATGCCTCGAGGCTATACCTAAACATGGCAAAAGCTTCAGGAGTCTACCCTGAAGAAAAGTCAGTGGCCCTTAGACAAAGTACTACACTCCCAAACTGTATTAACACCTGCCATTCCTCTAGACACAGCTGCCTAAAGAGAGGGAAACTGCAGTTTGGGGCCACATTGTTTCAACCATAGTTAATGACCAAGCTTTCATCTCATTTCTACGAGATGATCCATATAGTGTTGATTCACCACTGAATAAGGCTAAATACATTCTAAAAATGATTAATATCAAACATATATCCAAACCTTAAATCAGATAGGATATTAAAAGAGATATTTCATAACGTGAAATTAAATAGGATATTCAAAAACAAAATATTATCTTTAATCAAAACTTTATAACCTCCGTTTTAGAAGGAACATCTAGACATTTATTACAACTTTTATAGAGATGGAGTAACAAATATATATATTGTTACAAATGACCAGTGACAGGAAGAGGTTAACGTGTGACCCCGACGAGATAACACAGCAGCGGGTGTTCCCTGGAATGTACATGTATAAACAGAGACAGGATGTGACGTGTCCTTACATGTTATTCCAAAAGGTACTATCAATGTCCAGTGACAGATAGAGGTCACAACTTGTGACCTCGGCAAGATGACACTGCGGCCGATGTTTTCTGGAATCTACATGTATAAACAAAGACAGGATGTGACGTTTCTTCACGTGTTATTCCAGAAGATACTAGCAGTGTTTGTGGAACTTTGGAGGATCGATTAGGGACTCTATATAAGCCAGAGAGTTAATGTGAAAGTCAGTCGTGAATGAGTCGTCGGTACTGTTGTCTACTGTGCGAGACAGTAGAAGAGAGATGTGTACGACTCGATGCAAGTTAACTAGGGTAGAGTTAACTGGAGTGGACTACTGTCGTTAAAGTCTATACAGCGAACTACAGTGGACTTGAGCCGTTACAGTCGATACAGTTGATGTAAGACGTGTGCGGCTCTGATTAGGTAGACTTGAGTACGACTTGGTTCAGCTTTGGGAGACCTGGAGCGACACTGGGAAGGGTGTCGTTGGTCTGTTCTGTGGAATACGGCTCGATGCAAGTTGAGAAGAGATGAATAGCAACGAAGTGAAGGGATGAAATGCAATGAAGTATAGCTAACTGTAAACTGACAGATATTGTACAGTCTTCTATGCTACATGTTACAGTAATAAATTGTTAGAGTTAATAGTCATTAAAGTTATATGAAACTGAAAGTTTAGTCGTCAAGTTCTTTGCAGTGTTTTTATTTGTGTGCCAACTAATACATCTAGCCAGAAGATTCAGAAATACGTAACAATATAGTAGTAATGTTGAGATGGACAACTGTATCAAAATGAAGTTCCATTAGTTTGGACCAATAAAATTATCTTACCTTTTCTTATCTTGAAAATATAATTACCTTTGAATCGGATGGAATATCAAGACTTATATCACAAAGAACCATCAAAAGCTTTTTTTCCACTTCAGGATCCAGTGTGACTTGAATGTTCTCCCTTGGCAAAGGTTTTATAGTGCTGATTGTTGAAGTAGTTGTTATCAGAGCTTTAGTAACTGTCATATCCCCTAAAGAATAACTATATCATTTTATACTTGGCAAATTATATCTGGGTGATATTTACAGAAGGTAGCAATTGAATGAAAATTTTAGGTAAGCAATAGTGCTTCTAGTTCTAGTTTTATCCAGAGATCTAGCTTTAGAGATGGGTATGTTGTGATAAGTGAGCGATGTCAATGATTTTAATTAATCCCACATCATTGAAAGTAACATGGATAAACAGATAAGAAATAGATAGATAAAGTAATGTGGATAAATAGAAAAGAAGCATTGCTAGACAGCAAAGTAACATGGATAGATAGAAGGAACATAAATATCAAAGTTACATACACAATAGGATATATATTAGGAAAAAGTGAAGCTAAAACTGTTCTCTAAAGTAAAACTTAGTATATCAATAATTGGGCTGCAACTGGATTCGATGATTGTGGTTTTATTCTCATGGTATTCGGTACTATAGTTTTAAGAAACAAATGCAAAACTACTGTTTACCAAATTTTATTTAGGTGTGTGTAAAAAAAAGGTGGGGTTTGAACCCAGAAACACCTATCCTCTGGCTTCACCCATTGATTCATCAATCCTTATTAGACGCAATCCTTTTATTAAAAACTTGGGAACCCCCATAACCTGAAATCAGGACCATCAAGTTGAAAAGATATTTAGCAGGTGTTTAAAATTTTAAACCAGCAAACTTTTAGCAACATGACCAAGTGGTATAAATGAGGAGGGGGAGGTGTGGAAACGATGGAAAATCTGAGCAAAAGTTTGTTTTGCTGACACTTTTGTGCGCATAATAATTTTTATATCTGCTGTAATGGTCAGACCTAGGAAAAAAAATAAAATTTCTCAATACTCCCCAGCCATTCGCCAATAAAAATATATTTGCTGCGTGATAGTCCCATGTTTATAAAAAAAAATATAATTTAAGTTTACTTTAAGTGGGGTCTGCACACTTTGCGGACAATTTTTAAAAAATTAAAAGTGAACGGACATTAATAAACGTGAACAGACATGGCATACAAATAACACACAAAAATTAATATTATCTTCAAATTCTTTTGGTTAAGCCATTCTCTTTGTACAACAATTTAAGACAAGGTGTAATCAATTCAACGTCACTTTCCACACTCTTGCTAGCCTTTCTCTATTTACAAGTGATGTCACAGGTCTCACCCTAACCCTTCCCCAACTAAGTGTAGTTCTCATTAGAATTTTTTTTTTCAGTCCTCCTGCACCTCCCCCACTACATTATTATTCTTGTTACTGCACCTTCCCAGTTGCATATAGATCTATAATGAATTGTTCCAGACTACTTCCAACGTGGGGGAGTATACTCTAGATTACATATATGTCATTTAAGTCCTACCCACCCCCACTACATTATTATTCTTGTTACTGATACATGGAAATGATCCTGTTATTTTTAGTACATAATAAATATATTTAATAATCTAGTCTAGATGATTGTCATGATTACCAAAGGACTGGAAAGAAGCTAATGTCACCCCCATATTTAAAAAAGGAGAGAAATCTGACCCAGGAAACTACAGACCAGTATCACTTACCAGCATCACATGTAAAATTCTAGAACACATAATATGTAAATTATGTAGTAACATCGTAAACCACCATAGTTTGCTTAAAAAAATTAAAATATTTCTGCATTAATGGTCCATGGCATCAGTGGATTAAAGATTTTCTGATAGGGAGAGAACAAACTGTAATAATAAATGGCTCTAAATCAACACTGATAACAGTAAACTCAAGGAACAGTCTTAGGTCCACTACTATTTTTAATTTACATAAATGATTTACCAAATTGCATTACTTCAGGAACAAAAGTCAGATTATTTGCAGACGATTGCATAATATATAGAACAATAAAAACAACACAAGACACAGATATTTTAGAAAGAGAATTAGATGAATTACAGAAATGGGAATCAAATTGGAGCATGTCTTTCCACCCAGAAAAATGTCAGTTGTTAAGAGTAACAAAAAAACTAAAACAAATTAATTCCACTTATCTTATTCATGGAAAACCAGTAACACAGACTAAAAATGCAAAATACCTAGTTGTTATAATAAATGAAAAACTGTCATGGAATCCACATATTGATGAAACTATAAAAAAATCAAACAAAGCATTAGGGTTTATTAAAAGAAATTTCTATAAATCAAATAAGAACATAAAACTAAAATGTTATTTAACCTTGGTTAGGCCAATAATAGAATATAATATGCATCCTCCGTTTGGGATCCCTCAACTCAAGAAAACATTAAGAAACTGGAACAAACACAAAATAGAGCAGTGAGATTCATAACAAACGAATATTCACATTTGACTAGAGTAACACCTTTAGTAAAATCACTAAATTTAGAAAGCCTTCAGGACAGAAGGCTCAAAAGTAAAGTAGCAATTATACATAAAACACTTAACCAAAATCTTCAAATACAAAATTTAATAAAATACTCTGAAAGACACAAAGATAAAGGCACATTCCTCATCTCATATGCTAGGACAAATTTGTACAAATACTCCTTCTTCCCTAGTGCTATTAAAGCATGGAATAGGTTGCCTGAGCTAGCCAGGAAAACCAATGACTTGGCAGAATTTAAGTCATTGGTTAATATGCATGACTAAATGCATGATGCGTAGGACGTAATCATCTTAGGAGTAATCATCTTCTTTTTTGAAGTAAAGTCTGTGTTATATAAGATTATTAAGATAAGATATAAGATAAGATAGATTATTGATTAGATACTCTTGAGTAGATATGTGAAAATCCGTAAGACAGGAAGTAAAAAAATGTTGTCAAATTTTGAGTTCCGTTTTTCTTACTTTCTGTTCATAGGCCCTTGATTGAAATCGATTATGATTTTAAATCCATTGAACTCGTTGCTAAAGTGGGTGAATATGGATACATTTTATATTGAGGAACATTTTTTTCATGTGGATTTTTTTTTAAAAAGTGTATTTTCTTACTTTTTTTAAACTTGAAAGTATACATATTTTTATTTTTACTGATACTCATTTCAGGTTACGTTTTAGAACTTGATTTTTTTTTGTGCTAATAGAATATATATCTGGCCATATTTCTGCCATGTTTTATCACAATACCATGCTCACTTTAATTGTTATCGATTATAATGTTTATGCATAAATTTGCACTGCTCCCTATGGGATTTTTAATTTTTTATTTTTTTTGAAAACTAAATTATTTTAAGAATAAAATCTTGCATAGGCTAGTAGATATAGCAATTATGTATAGGTCTAAATAGATTTTAAAGAGTTTTTTTGGTTGCTTCTATTTTTTTATTATTTTAAAGCGCATTTGAAAAAAATTGTTTCATGCGATTTTGATCCCACTTTTAAAATATTTTGTTAATTTCTCCCATCACAACGCCGCCATTTTGTCCACACCCCTCAGACATTTCTTGTAGCACTAGACCCGATAATTTATTTATTTTATCAATTTTTACATTCTAAACAAGTGAAGTTCATAATTATAAATGAAATCAGATTTGTGAGCTAGAAATTTACTTAAAATACTAGATCTACTAGATTAAATTTCTTATCTAATAAGTAGATCTATTGTCTATGAAACTCAATTCCAACTTTTTAACTTTTTGAGCGGGGGGGGGGGGGGGGGGGAGGGGGGGGGTCTCACTGGCTGAGCCAGCCAGACGCTCTCATCTTCATTGTTCCATGTCAACCAATGTTAGGTCAAAACGCCACCAAAAAAATCATAATTTTCTTACTTTCTAATTGTTTAACTTACATTCATAATTTATACACCATTGGAAAGTTCTTTCAAAGTATTTTAATAATGTACTTTAACGAAAAATTGTTTTTTCAAAGATCATTTTTTTATTTCACATCCCTATCTTGAGTAATCTAGAGTCTAACTTATAACTTATAGCAATAGACTAGGCTTTAGAACTGAATGAGACCTTTACCACTAGAACCACTAGCAACATGTAATGGTGCAATAGTAGGTGCTCCTCCGCTGCTTGTAAGTTCTGCTGCCAAGCCCTCACGAAGCTTCCTTCTTTCCAACATTTTGGCCCGCAGATCGCTTTGGCGATTTTTTATGGCCTGAATATCGTTCCAAGCGTCAGACATTTTGGTAGACGATTTAAGCCTTTAAATGCAAAAGCAACTCAAAAAAAAAAAAAAAAGAACAAAATGGACATAAATCAACAGCCAATGAAAAGTCCTACATCTAGTCACTAGTCTAAATCTATACGATATATCCAAATCTAAATTGATAACCAGCCATTTTGAAACAATAGCACCGGATGTTCCGCCTCGTATTTTCTTTTTTCTCACAAATAAAATAAAATAATATTTTAATTAATATTCTGAATTTAGAATCCAGGTCTATATAGATCATTTTCTAGATCTATAAAAGATCTAGATCTAAATCTACTAGATCTAGACGAGATAGTATATCATTCATGTTTAGTAGTTTTTGATAAACAAAATTATTGAATAATGATATAAATTTAATGATAATGTTGGAAAAAAACAACAACAAAAGGACAACTGTGATGTTCGTTTAGGCCAGCCCCTGGATTACAAAAGTGATCATCATCGAACCACAATGGATGAACTATATATATAGATATATTTATTTATAGAGGTGACCAGACACATCATACGAAACATTTCATCATTGCAACATTTCATCATTATAGCAATTCATCATTGCACTTTTCAACATTATAGCAATTCATCATTATAGTATTTCATGATTTTACTAAAGGTATTACTCTAGTCAAATGTGAATATTCATTATTCGTTTGTTATGAATCTCACTGCTCTATTTTGTGTCTTGTTTTCTTGAGTTGAGGGGTCCCAAACAGAGGATGCATATTCTATTATTGGCCTAACCATAAGGTTAAATAACATTTTAGTTTTATGTTCTTATTTGATTTACAGAAATTTATAGAACTAAACATAGCCCAAATTTAGTTTAAATTAACGTCGAATGATAAAATTTAATTTGGCTTTCAAAGGCCTTACACTTTTCTATGCTAGATCTAGATCTAGTTTAATAGATATCTATTATCTAGTTTAGATGTAGGCCTACGGTTGGGGGATGAGGTACTTTTTTTTCTTGGGGTTTTGGTTGGAGGGGGGGGGGGGGGTGCTCACAAGTGGAAGGTTGGAACACTGGTTATATATATGCTGATCACATACCTATATATTTATGTCAATGATACCCAGATTGACATACATATGCTCACAGATTTCCACTTAATTTGAGAACCGCCAAATCAAGATAGGTAACTCTATCATTTAAATTAATAAATAAACATTTTTTTCCTCGATTGATGCTCGATATTAAAATAAAAAACAAGTGAGATTTAGATCTAGAGTCTATAATCTAGTCTACATCTAATCTAGACTAGATCTTCTCCATATAATTATAAATAGAACTTAATAAACGTAATACTAAATACCAGTATTGACCGAGTATTGGCGAGTATTAGTACCAATACTGTGAATACTAATAGTAATAATTAATATTTAATACTTCTTAGAATACCATCAATCATAAATGATAAATGTCATAAAAATGATTCATAATATTAATACTTAATATTAATACTAGCCCCTAGCTATTTAAAGTATTTACGACTCCTACTAGAGTTATAGTCTAGATCTATAACTAGATCTATTAGTATTACTATTACTAGTATTACTACTATTGTAACTATTTATAATGTCTATAACTATTAGATTAGATCTAGATCTCTATATATAAATTATATATACTATATTACTATTGTAACTATTGACAGTAATTTGACAATAATTATGAATATAATCAATATTTATTATTTATTAGATTATATGATCCTTCGATTCTAGAACTAGAATGTTCACTTCAATGAGTCAAAAATACAATATTCTGTGTCATTTTACGTCTCAAGTGATGATCTTTTCCCTTTGCAACTTCTTGATATGTACAGCTGCAGTTATAGTCATAGGTTGGGCATCTCATCTATAATCACCAAGCGCCTTTGCATTTTCACTCACCCTTCTTTCTACTTACTGTTGTGTATGACATCTGCGATCCTGGACCCTTGTGGATCTATCCAATGCCACTTTTTCCCATCTGTTAGTGTCGATTTTTGAAGAGCTTCATGTCACATTTGCAAACATCCGTATTCCATAAAAGTGGACAACCAGCTGCTCTCCTGCCTTCTGTTAGATCACCATACAGAATGTCTTGTGGGAGTCGACCTTCTGGCATTCTATGATTGTGGCCAAACCAGCCAAGGCATCTGCTGCTGATAACAGCAAATGCCCTGACGCCCTGCTCTTCGTAACACTTCCTCATTGTCATTGGTTATTTTATCTTGCTACTTATTTTAAAGATCTGCCTTAGCCTTAGTCTACCAGACCTATGTGATGAGCACTTTGCTATATGGAAATGAAACATGTTACATGGTCGAAGTCTACCAGACCTTTGTGATGAGCACTTTGCTATATGGAAATGAAACATGTTACATGGTCAACCTACTATTGGCAGGAAAAAAGCTAAATATTTTACACCTCAAGATCTAATATTAAATAGTAGAATTTAATAATTATTTATTTTATTAGATCTAGATGATAGTAGATCTATAGTTTATAGTATTATTAGTATTAATTTAAATAATATTACCAATAACTATATCTATATTAGTATATAAATTACTATATATATATATATATATATATATATATATATATAACTAGATCGATTCTATAGTATTATCTATATTATATCTTGAAATTATAGATCTAGGTAATCATGAAGGTTAGATGGGGGTACTTCTGAGTTGTATATCAGATCAGTAGGCCTATAATAGTATATAGATCTAGAATCTAGATTCTAGATCAAATATAGATGTATGAGACTGATATGAAGTCAACAGACAATAAACAGTATAGTACTGGCTAACATACAGGCCTCTACCAGTTTAGTGTACAACACTTTTAATTTTTTAAAAGTGTATAATTAAGAGATTGAGTTATCACCAGCCAATAAGCAGAAATTTAAAGCAATTGTTCAGGGGATAATCATGATACTGAATTTTTTTTTTGTTTATTTTGGAAGCAGAATGAAGGAAAATATAATGATTTCCTTTTAATTATTTTTTTCTTATTGTGCATAATAATTCTGAACTTTGTGCTTTGCATAAATTATTAGATAAGATGGTAATTCTGCAGGAGTTCAAGGGGCAGCCATCTTTGTTATTGTTTAGACTGTAATCTTGTATCTTGGGTTTTCTCTCCGATTTGGGTTTTTGTTTGTTTTTATTTTTTAAGCTAAATAATATGCTAGATCTACTGGTATCATCTAGTCCTAATAAGTCTATTAATTAGACTCATAATCTAACTGCTAGAACTAGACTAATTACTATATTAATATGACAAGGTTCTTAAAGACAATAAAGGTCAATTAATTTTTGGTAATGTGCTGATATTTATTGTAGGCTAGTTAAATTTAGATTCTCTATATCAGAATAATTCAGAATAGATATAGACAATATTTAGATTTTAACAATTAAAAAATAGACAGAACAATAAGAAACGTATTGTATTAACACCAAGTCAAAATTAAAAGAAAAAATAGCATTGCTTTGAAAACACAGAAGTAATGTTAATTCTTGGTATTTTTTAAGACACTATCTTGGGATTTCTTTGGAACATAAACAATAACAAAATAGTACAAAGATGGTTGCCCCTTGAACTCCTGCAGAATTACCGATAAGATTAGTAATGAGTAGTCTGTAGAGATACTATGATAAAATTTTATTTTAAGTGTATTGTGTGACTAATTGAAGTACTGACAAGATGAATTGTTCTATTGTTGGATATAAAAAGTTATTGTTTTTAATTTACTCAACAACAACTTTCTGTTTCTATCATGCATATGAGTTTTCAGTTATCACTTCCCAAGCAAAAAACTTGTGATGTTAAAGTAATCACATCTTATCCTCTGCACAGAACTCTCTTAAGTTAAGATGACATAGGTCTGAATTCTGAATTGTAACTAAACCTTAACCCATGTCAATTGTGCCCAGATTGCTTTAATAGCATTTTCTTAGTACACCTTTGTACTTTACAAAAGCGATGTTCCACTCAGTTTTGAAACATGTACTACAGTTCTGAATTTTGCTAAAGAAAGAATTTAAAAAAAATATTCTTTATTTTTCTCAGTTAAAACATCAGAGGAGGCAAATGACATTTTATATTTATGATGAACTGCCCTGTAAGTAAATAGCTAATTAGGCAAATATATTTTTATTTCAGTAACAGAAACATGGATATTGATGACCCCAAGTCAAGGTTGGAAAATAAACCTCACAGGTTTATGTCAATACTCACTGGTGAATGGGTTGATTTACCAGAGTCAGACAGAGTAAGACACTTGTACTCAAACAATTGTAACTTTAAAAAACAAATATCAGCATTTCTTTACCTTGGTTAATAAAATTAGTTTGTCTAGGCATAACATTTTTTTACATTCTAATCACAAGCTGCAATGTACATGTTAGTATATGAAGACGCTGTTGCTGAAATCCATACACTTCATTCTATATTCTAAAAATAAAAAAAGTCTAAAGCATTAAATCCCAAATATGAGCTAGATCTTTTTTTTCCCTAATACTGCTTTATTTAAAATGTATTTTAAAATATTCAATTTAACAGATTTGTGATAGAAGATAATAAAATAAGTTTATTTTGATCCAAACTGTCACAACATAAAATTAAAGCATTAATTAAAAGTAATAAAATAGGGCAATTTTATTCTAGGGCATAGCCAGGATTTGTGTGTGTGTGTGGGGGGTTCTTCATAGAATATATATATGTGTGTGTGTATGTATTTAATTAATCTTCATTATATTTTGACGCTTCATCCTTTCAGGTGTTTTTTGTACTATAGAAGAGATCCTTCTGTGTGTTAGTGGAAAAACAGCAGACCCCCCCAACCTATAATGATCAGCTAGGGGATATGGGGGAGGGGGCGATGTAAACTCCAGCAGTGGGCTCTGGGTATTTAAACTTTAAAAATGCATATCCTGAGGTATCTACAGTGCATTATCCTGCTATCCTGGCCTTGTATTAAAAATTGTAGGTCAAAAACCAAATCTACTATTCACTGCACTTTATTAATTGAGCCCAGTGATTGATAGAAATTGGTACCGGTAACTATAGTTTTGCCTTAGGGGAGGGTACCCACAAAACCCTTTTTGGCTATGCTCATGAAAGCTTATATAGTAGTTATAGTTTGCTACAGATTACAAAACATGAACAATTGAAATTGTTGTATTTGTTTAAAATATAATCTGCTTTTATTTAAATTAAAAAACATTTGTTTGTTCCACCAGCTTGGGAAATGTAGAAGTGTTGGAGACTTTGAAAAGTTAAACAGAGTTGGTGAAGGAACCTATGGAATTGTATGTAAGTTTAAACCTGACCTAGGTCATACTACATTACAAAGTTAAGTTTTGCTAATGTAATTTTCGACTCTGCAGATGTAACATTAAATAACACATCCAGCAACAAAAAAACCTGCTAATAATTAGATAATTATTTGACCTGTCATGAAGACTGTAAAATGTTTGTTTTATTTGCAACCTCAGACAGAGCCAGAGATACAGAATCAAATAAAATAGTTGCCTTGAAGAAAATGAGACTCGATACCCAGAAAGATGGTAAGTTTATTCTAAGACCTAAACCTTACCATGTATATTTGTTAAAGTTTACTGGTACCAAAAATTCTAAAACTTTTAAAATTTTGAATAAAATAGTCTAATATGATTTGCTTTTACAGAATTATATATAAAAAATAATGTTATTGAATTGTGTTAAAATTTTGTATGACAAAATCTTTTTGTTATTTGCTATTTGTTTTATTAATTCTAAATGGTTTTTACAAATCTTATATCAACTCACTCGATGCATGTCTGGTAAAAAGTTTGTACGCATAATTTCTCCCACACCCAATCTGGATCAAGCTGATGTACAATTATTTCTTTTTACCTGGCAACACAAAAATAAAAAAAAACAACCGATTAGTTAATTAACTATTGGCAATAAATTATTTGTTTGGTATCTCAAACAAGGGAAAAAAATTATAATTGACTGAAGTAAGCTGAATTAGTCCCTTTTATAGGTCATTGTCTGAGTCATAGTGAACACAAACCTGAAAAATAGGATGAAACAATAGATAACTACACAATCTTCCATGCTCATAAGCTCTCCACTAGCAGAGTGGTTACCGTGTTGGCTTGAGAAACATGAGAAGGCTTGAGCCAAGAGTTTAAATTTAAATTGTTCCCGCATTTTTTTCCATTTTTTTTTAATTTTTATAAATGCTTTTTATTGTTAGCCTAGATCTATTACAAATTTAATTACATGACTTATTCAAACTAATTGATACAAATACGCTTAATATAACTTGTTTTGTTTTTTAAAGTATTTTTTGAAATATTTTCTTGTTAATATACTAATTAATAAATTTTTATATTTATACAATAATTCAAAGAACTTGATTATTTTGGCAGGTATCCATGTCACAGGTTTAAGAGAGATCAACATATTGCTAAATTTAAGGCATGAAAACATTGTTCACATGTCAGAAGTGGTTGTTGGTAAAAGTCTTGAAAGGTAAGTGTGTCAGCACTACAGAGAAGTTCATAAAAAAGTCATAACATGGAGTCTCTACTACTAACTGTCATTTTTCCGAGATTCAAATCTTATTGGTTTTTGCTGTACACATGGGCTGCGTGGAGAGGGGTGAAGTGTTTTAGGGGTGTCATCCTTTCATCGACAGATAACACCTTGGCTTTCATCTCATACACTGTTACAAGATGAACCATAGAAATTCAATGATAAAATGAGAATACTGTGACAAGTCAAAAGCTTGCTGTCAGAGTCACTCAAACTTATCACAGCATTAATTATATTTTATCATTATTTATTTATTTTATTTTAATTATTACCCCGATCTATCCCCAATTTCTTCACCCGCCCCACCTTTTCCTCGTCTCACTAGACTGAGTCCTTGGCAGCTTTTCACTTATCTTCCCTTGACTGGGGTAAAGACAAAGACAGTCTCTTTGATCTTACCTGCCAGATGTCTGACGGCCGCAGTTGACACCACTTTGGGTGGAATGCAAGCCAATCTTTTTCCCCCTCCCCCTTCTCCCACGCCTCTCTTTGATCAAAGAGATTACCTGGGTCAACACGCCTTGTGACACTCCAAGATGCGACTCTTGTCGGACTTCACCCACGTGTAAGATAATTCTTAGCCTAGGTCATTTCCAGGCCTTTATAAGGTAAATTAAATCAAGCCAGACCCTCTTATTTCTATATCGCTGTCAATCGAATCTGGACTACTTCATACATTTTTACTCCTAGAGGAATACTTGGTGGTAAGCCAAACTTAACCACAAGTTCCATCTTAATTACTTTGTGCATATTTCTCACTGGATTTTATCATGTGTATTTTATTATTTCATTTATATTTAATTAGTGCATTCTGTATTTCTCACTGTTTTAAGTAGAAAACATAAACCTGGCATATGTATATTTATGTATTGCATTAATCTATTAATGCTACGTTGCTCAATTGATCGTTGATGCAACCATGTATATATTTGTACATCTTATTGTATTTCCTTTATCTCAGCTGACCCCCTTGATAATTTTACTAGCGCACTGATACTGCGTTTAGAAAAGATATATGAATTATCTCCCCTTTAGTCTTTCTACTTGGATGAGAGTTGCGCCCCTTGAACGGCCACTCTACCCATTCAAGCTCGCTCCATTGTTCTCGGCCGACGGTCGTATGTAAACAAACCGTCATGGTCGCTGACCACCGTCCATTTCTCCCCCCCCCTTTTTTTTTCTCATACAACTTGTGTTGTCTATTTGAGATTATTATTTCCACTTTTATGTACATTTTTACATTGCTTTTATCAGCCATCTATTTTCCCAATCCCATTTGTCATCATCTCCCCTTGGTGCTCAAAAGCAATTTTCCAATCTGACAGATGCACCTCAGTCGAGGGCATCGATTAGATGCATGAGAGACATGTTCTAACTTGTCTTTATTTATCCGCAGCCTCCCTCAGGTGTCTGCCTATGTGCTTAGTGCTATTCAGCACTGCACTTGCCTATTTATCGGATCAATTGCCTATTGCCCTCGTTATTAGTGCTATTCAGCACTGCACTACTGCATACTTGCTATTGAGTATCATCTACTGCCTACGTGGATCTACTCAGCTCTACTTGCCCGCCTAGTCGACAGCCCACCTGTCAACTTATTAGGTGCGATGTCCCTATAGACCCAGATCTGTGTGAGACATCATAGCTACGCCAAACCCTCTGCAACTTACTGGACCTATCCTGTTAACTATGCTGCCCCCGGCAGATCCGCTCTGCCCGCAGTACCCTTGTGCCCACGGTAGCCGGCCATCCGCCCTACTGTGCCCACTACAGATATCAGGACTTTGGATTGAGACTCCACAAGAACTGAATCATCGGCGTACCTCCAGCCGCAGAACCTCAAGCCAGGACACAGCCAGCTGCGACCCAAGCAGGACAACCAGCTAAGTCAGAAGACAAAGTGACATACTCTCTTATTAAGTGCAAGAGTGATGATTAAATATAGTATCAATTAGATATAGATGCAAACCCTCCCCCTTTTTATTATTTTATGTAAATATTTATGTAAATAAATATTCTTCATTTTTAACGTTGTATCTTTCTTCCATTGCTTGTCTCGTTGCGTTCCTGCTCCCGATTTATATGCTGACGGGTTGGTGTGTGATAACTGCAAAAATAATCAACCCCTAGACATTAAACACGCCAAACACACGTCACATTCCCCAACCTGTCACAGATACCTACATATATGCACTTTACTATCAGTATAAATGCTAGTTGTGGAGATTTTTCTATTTTACGTACTGATTGCAATTGTTTTCACACATTCTGTGGCATTTCACGTCTCGAGAGACGATCTTTTCCCTTTGCAACTTCTTGTGTGACTAAAGAGGCCAATCCTTGATACACAGCTGCGATCGCAGGTTGGGCATATATGTCACATTATGTCATAACTAACATTCTGTATAGCATTGTGGAACTACTGAAACTAACAGTTGACAGCTCAGTAATACAAAGATAAAGTTGAAAATTATTGTACAATGTACCTAGGACAATCAAGTGCATGATTATAAGACTGACATTAATTACATAAATTATTTTATGTACAATTTATTTGATAGTTTTATAGTTTTGAATATTAATAGGCTTTTTTTAAAAAGGGCATGGGCATCTCCTACAGAGCCTTCTGTAGAGATGAGCACAAATACAATAAAATAGAAATTTTTATTAGGCATGAAGGGAAGTGGTCATCAGATCTATTTTGTTGCCTTCTATGCGCAACAGACCTGACTGACAAAAAAGACATTCAGTACACTGTATACAAAAAGTGATTGGGAAATTTTTCTTTCGTACAGTGGTGCCAAAAGGTTGCAGCCCTTTGTTTAGAAACATAAATTTAATATTGACAATCAAATATTAATTTTCTAATAGCATTTAAATTAAAGTAGAAAATAAACATCTATTTTCCCCTTGGAATCCTACTTTTCTATATTATTTTAGTATTTTTCTTGTCATGGAATACTGTGAACAAGATTTAGCTTCTCTGTTGGACAACATGGCTGCTCCATTTTCAGAACCACAGGTAAGCAAGCTATTGCAATTTGTAGTATATGTATATATATATAAATATATGTATATCTTTTCAAGGGTTATGGGATTTAATTGAATGATTATAAGTTTTGATTCTTTGGGTCTTTAGTTTGCTCATTACATCAATGCTTGTAAGTTTTTGTTTTGTTCTTTTTAACTAGGTGAAGTGCATAATGTTGCAGCTGTTTGGAGGATTGCAATATCTTCATGAAAATTTTATTATTCATAGGTAATGCAATGTTTTTAGTTTCTATTTATAAGTTAACTTCAGGAAATAAGGGGTTTCATACTAAGTTTGTGATTAAGGATTGTGAATTGTAAGCTAGAGAGAACAGTTTAGAAGAGCTGAGAAAAAATAAACATTTAAGCTTTCAGTTCTGTACAATAGAAATTTAGCTTTTTTTTAAATAATAATATCTATTTGCATTTTTTTTTATTTTGCTATTGGACCTGAAATACTGCACTCCTAATTAATCTTTGGACTTGAAGATAAGCCTTAAGCATAATTTCATCCCCTTTCTGCATATAAAAACTATCCTCTTCAAAACCTAGCTTGTAGGAGCAATGGAAATAAGCCTCGCTTTGGTAAAAAATGGTATCAGTTAATTTACACATTGACCAGCCTCCAGGAAAATAAAAACTTGCATTTCAGCTTTTCTTTTATTTTCCCCCAGCACTTTCTATCCTGAAATATCTTGATAATCTGTTTGCATTCTGTGTACATGATTTGTAATCTGCAATGAACATAAATAACTCAATTAACACATCTATAAGATAAGATAAGATAATTTTTATTGATCCAATCTAATGGAAATTCAGTTTGACTACAATTGACAAGCTCAGCGAAACTACTGTACAAAAACAATATTGCTTAAAAATTCGAACAACATTCACACACGAAAACACATACACATTCACAACCAGCGCTTTCTGAATTTGACTTTTATGTACTTCTCGATGACGACAGCTGATCTTGTAACACTCTGACCGAAAGTGGGATAAAGGAGTTTTTAAATCTTTCAGTTTTAGTCCTAATGGAAAGGAGACGACCACTTCTTTCAGATCTTATGTAACAGTGGTTTAATGGGTGCAGGTTGTCTTTAAGAATCGTGAGTGATTTGGAAAGGCATCTTTCTTGGAAAGGTTCTTCAAGAGATGTTAGCTGTACTTGAGTGATATACGATGCTTTTTTAATTAGTCTATTTATTCTAAGTCTTTGTGCCAGTGAAGTAGGATATAAAAATCTGTACATTTTTATATAAAAATCTTGTTGTTTTCATTTGTCACAATCGCTGGTTGCTGTGATGTACTGATGCTGTAAACTAGCTGAATGTATTCCTTGAGTATAACAAGTTCAAAGATAAACACACTAACATAATTCATTTGAGCAATGGCCTTTCTAAAAGTGATAAAGTATTTATTACTACAAAATGGATTAGTCATTGTCATAAAAATAAAAATGGCAGATCTTGGCAGTCCACACTGAATAACAAAAATGAGCAAATAAAGTAGTAATTAACTAATTTCTTAATGCAGTCATTTTGGTTACATCATACATTTTTAGTCTAAATGTGTAAAGTAATTACACAAAAAACTTAGGCCACATTTTATCTAAATTTAGATCAAAACTATGTCTTAACATTACTCATGCTATTAATGATTGATTACAAACTTAATTATATTTGTATTGTGCACAACTTAAAATAACTATTTTTTCTTGTCATAATCTTACTCTCAGAGACCTAAAAGTATCCAATTTACTTATGACTGACAAGGGGTGTGTTAAAATAGGTTGGTATACTTAATGTTTAATTTACAACTATGTAAATTTGTTTGATTGTTAACAATTAGTATAAAATTATTATTATAATTCATGACCCCTTTTTGTTTTCAACATCTTTTTCTAGCTGATTTTGGTTTGGCTAGAAAGTATGAGCTACCTCACAGACCTATGACACCCACTGTTGTTACATTATGGTTGGTAGTTCATCTACTACATTTCAAGATATATTTTGAATCTATTTTTTTTTTATTACAATAGTAGTAGTATTAGCACAATCTTTTATTTGATATCCTCATAACTGAGATATTAACTTTTAAATCATTCTTCCATTTTTTTTTTTTAGGTACAGAGCACCAGAGCTGCTCCTTGGGGCCAAAACTCACACAACTGCTATTGATATGTGGTTTGTCTTTTGTTTTATTTAGCACTACTGAATTAATTTGCATATTTCATTCATTGGCTTATGACGTATTGGTATTAAAGCTTGAGTTATGAAATAAGAAAACTGAACCAACAAATGTATTTTCAACCAGGTCAGCAGGCTGTATATTAGGGGAACTTCTTGCTCATCGCCCTTTGTTGCCTGGGCGATCTGAACTCCATCAGCTTGATCTCATTCTAGATATGTTGGGAACACCAAATGACACCATATGGCCAGTAAGATAGCCTTATTTCAATGACATTTATAGCTAAAAATGTATAAAGCTCTTGAAGTCTAGAAATTTTATCAAACTGGGTAAAGTTCTTTTTAAAAAAAAATTCTCTATAAAGTCTTACATGGAAGATTGACATAGTTTAAGAACAAATGTTTATGCCTTGACATTTATTTCAATCCAGGGCTTCTCAAAATTACCAGCTTTGGAAAATTTTACATTAAAGAAACAACCGTAAGTAGACATAATTTTATACATAAATATTTCATGTGTTGACTATATGTTTTCATTTATTATTTACTATAGAATTGTTTCTTTGCTGAATACTTAAAAAATCTGTTTCTAAAGGAAACAATGTTTCTGCAAGATATTTTCTGTTGTAATGAAGTTTGTGTTTCAGGTACAACAATTTGAGACACACATTCCCATGGTTAAGTGACTCTGGGATAAAGCTGCTAAATATTCTTTTCATGTATGATCCTAATAAAAGGTAATTCATTGGCTTAATACTACCTAATTTACTAGATTATTTTCACTTTATATATTAGCTTATACTAAATTAAAGCCTATTTTTAAGCTTAATAAATGTTCTGTTTAGATTTTGGATGATATATTTATTCAAATATTTTTCCAAAGTTATTATATTTATTACAGAGCATGTGCTGAAGCCTGTATTCAGTGTTCATATTTCAAAGAACAGCCTCGACGTACGTTTTTTTTTTCTTTCAATCTGAACAAAACATAATTGTATTTACTAATTTAGTCTTATTTTAAATGAACACCAGATTTCTTAAGTAAATAACATGTGGGTGTCCATAGCATGATTATAACTTGTCATTTTGAAACTATTCCTTCTCTTTAAAAAGCATGTGATCCTGAGTTTATGCCCTCCTTCCCACAACACCGTCTTAAAAGGAAACAGTCAAAGCCTGAAGAGAAGAAAGGCAAGGAAAAAAGGTACTATTAGTGTACAATTACTAACAGCAAAATATAGTTTCTAACACCTCTTTCTGTACATAACTGTGTTGATTCTGTTCACTGCTGCCAATGGAAGAATTTAAAAATTGTCTAATTTTGAAATTAAAATTGTGTATAATTTTGCAACAATCAACAGTATGATATATTATCAATATATTTTTCTTAAAGGTGAAAAATAAAAAGAATGTTAAAAAATATTAGTAACATTACAAAGTAACAATTTTCATTACACCCATTGGTAGAATTTGTTCTATTTGATTTCTTTCAGAAAATCTTTGGATACTTTTAAAAGTTTTGGGGACAATTCAAATGTGCCTGTGTAAGTTATACTGATAGTCATTGAAGATATATGGTATCTTCAGCTCTCTTTATTTAATATTGAAGCTACATGGTATCTTTAGCTTTCTTTATTTAATGTTTAAAATATGGTATCTTATGCTCTCTTTAATATTTAAGATATATGGTATCTTTAGCTCTCTTTAATATTTAACATATATGGTATCTTTAGCTCTCTTTAATATTTAACATATATGGTATCTTTAGCTCTCTTTATTTAATATTTAAGCTATATGGTATCTTTAGCTCTCTTTTTCGCAGCCCGACATTACACCTGATGGAGTTACCTAAAATAAGTTGAAGTTAAATTAAGTGAATCAGTGATCATAAATTTACTAATTCATTGCTTCATTATTGATATTATGAGAATGTTTATATTGATATTTACGTTGCAGCCATAAATTCATAATTTGCTAAGCTGAGAAAATCAATAGTTTGCTTTCATTCCCCCTTCTTAATTTTATGATAAATACATGCTTGGTAGAGTAGCACCCAGTAAGATATTTATAAATCCAATCTCATTTACATACCTGTATATTTGTTTAGTACGTTTTTTTTCCATCAGTGACAAATCTTTGCATAAATAAATATTAAAAAAAACAAAACCAATATGGATAGAAAGTTATTTCTTCTTTTCACTTACATTTTATTTTACATGTATACTTATTTGGTTGATTTGGTGCTTTTTGAATGTTTGGCTAGCTAGCATAAGACTTAAATATAATAAAGCCTCAAGTGTAATGCACCAATTAAGAGAACATACCACTTTAAAGAAAAGTTGAGTGGAAGAGTTTTTACTGGTTGCAGCTGTGAAAGAACTGCTGATGTATGCCAACTTTAAATTCCTGGTCTAAAATGTAGAGAACAGATGTGAAGAGGTTGTTGGCCAAAGAAATAATCAAATAGAACTTGTCACTTTTATTTTAAATTTGAAATTTGTAGGCACAATTAATGATCAAGTAAATTACCTATTTTCCCAATTATGTTAGAAAAAATACATTTTGAATTTAGGGATTTTTAGGGTGCCCCTAGGTCCACCCAACTAAACTTTAGTTGGGGAAAGTAAAGGCGGTTATTGTGATGTCCACATGACACCCTATTTGTTAACCATTGGTCAAAGAAACAAAGGATCTTAACATATCTGCCCTATAGATTGCAAGGTCTGAAAGGGGAACTTCACTTGTACAATTCAGCATACATTTTAGTTTATATCTTATGATTTAGATTATGGATTCATGCTATAACAGCTTGCATTATGCCCTAATTCAAATTAAAATCAAATTATTATTTTATTTCCCAGGTTAAAGAGAAACAGAAGAGATATTAGTTAAGTCAGCATTTTGATATGTAAATAAAATTGTTATGTTTTGAATTAAACACTTGAACCATTTTGTATATAATGTTATGAATTTGGAATAAACTATGACCACAGTAAAACATTTAAAAAAGGAAGAAATAAAGTATCAATATTTAATGATTTATTGATACATAAAACGTGCAAACAGTTTTTTTTTATTTAGCTTAGTTATTTTTTTTTTTTTACATGAACTCTATATTCGTTCAAATCAATTATCTTCCAACCACTCAGAACAAGCAAAGTAAACAAGGAAGAAAAAAAAAAAGAAACTGTCAAAGATAAACATCAATTACAAAATAATGAAAAGGAAAAAAAACTAGAAAGTTGAACTCTGTTGTAAGGAGACGCTCAAGCATTAAGAGTTTGAAAACATTCTACTTGATGACAGTGTTAAGTGTAATGTTAGCAGCTCATGGAACTAGACTGATCTGAAAGCCAGGATGGTACAACACACACACATATGTTCACATTCATACCTTAAGGTGGCAGCCACATCAATTTTTTTATCCTACCTAAAAAAAATACATGCAGTGAAAATTGGGATTTTCTCACCCCCCCCCCCCCCCCCCTTTTGTAGAACTATTTATACCAGTACTATAGCCTAATAATCCCTATAAAAATAACATTTTTGGGGCAGTAACAAAATTAAACCTGCCAATTTGATTGATGTACAAATTTTATAAAGTATAAAAATGTTTGGAATATCATAGTAAAATGAATTATAATTTGAAAGTTTCATATAAGGCCAAATGACCTGAATCTCAAAAAAAAATGCACACAAAAAATCATTGTGAATATATTGACTACTATATTTATGTTATGGCTGCAAACTAATGAAAGAACTGTGCAAAATCCCAGCATTGTAATTATGCTGCAAGACATTCTATGTGATTACTGAAAGAATACTTTTTTCTTTTAAACTTTAAAATCCAAACTCATCGGGCGTGCATACCCAATCTTACAATATCAAAGCAATAAATATTAAATATATAAACAAAATCAACTAGGAAAGAATACCAGTAAGTCAGCTAATAACCTGAAGCTGACAAAGTATAAAATTCTTAAAAGATAACTTCATTTGTGTGTGATTATAGCTATTAAAGTGAATAATATATTTCATGAAACTTATCATTTTAAAGATATAAATGCTGTTACTCAAGAAATTTCACTGGCTAAAAACACAATTGATGTTGTGTTGGAAAATGCATCAAACATAAAGGATTAAAAAAAAACATTACATTGTGTCCATGAGTTGACCAATTATTAACTAGCATTATTTTACAAATACATTACAATATATTGTAATGTTAATAGAATGGAAGGCCTAAACAAAATATAATTTAAACCAAACAAAATAATATGTATTCAAAAGCACTGGTAAAAATATTTACTAGGGAACAATAATGAGATAACTTGATATTATCTCCCATTTCAATAAGTGTCCAGTATCTCCAGAGCTGCAACAGGAAAATATCAAATAATGAAATATTGAACAAAGATATTCATATATGGCATTAATAGATTATCAATACAATATGAGCATTTGTATAAGTAACCAATTTAAAAAGAAAAGAACTTGAACATACAACAAAATTATATTTAGCTAAATTTTTTTTTCAAAGTCTACAAAAAGTTTGAGCTGGAATAAAATATTTTCCATGGCTATGTTTACACTACCTTTTAGAGCTAGGAATCTGTTTTAGTATGAAACTGTTCATACAAACATAATTTCTTTGTTGGTTGAAAACCTTAATAAAAATAAAACCTGAGACAGTAAAAAGTAGAGAAAAAGGAACTTACCTTGAAATCTCTGTTCAAATGATTAAGGTGTTGCCTAGAAAGTAGTTCCCTCCGCTGGTTGTCCTATACGGTTCTCTTTCAACATCATGATTTCTCGTATGTGTGATAACAACGTCTTTATACTACAGTTTTTGTGAGACCATAAGCTTTCTACCTTTCTGGGATCCACCTACAATTGAAGATGAAGATAGCTCACTGATTCTTTTTATAAATATCTC
This sequence comes from Biomphalaria glabrata, assembly GCF_947242115.1. NCBI lineage: Eukaryota > Metazoa > Mollusca > Gastropoda > Planorbidae > Biomphalaria > Biomphalaria glabrata. Next base: position 20,373,563 of record NC_074717.1, read on the forward strand.
CCCTAGAATATTTTATTTCATTTCCTTCAACTCATTTAGCTTTGTTGTCTGAACAGGGTATTGTACTTTTGATCATGATCAGTAAGTCCACTCTCCTTTAATGATAATTATGACAAATGGTTCAACAACTATGTTCCCAAAAAGTGACAAATGGTTCACAAGACTAAGGACATCAAAATAGTAACATAAGGGAAACCCGACTCACTCCTTTAATTTATTTGCATTAAAAGTACCTATTTGTGACTAGATAAAATTAGCATCAGGTTATACATTTAAACTTTTTATAATCCGTTTATTATGGGAAAAAAAAAGATTTTAAAATTATTCTTTTTACTTGACTTTTCTACTGATGCTTACTTCAAATATAGGGTGAACAAAAAACTTTTTAAAATTTTCATAGAAAATTAATGAGTATTTTTAAATAAAATGTAAGATAATTGAGCTTCTAAAAAAAATATAATAATTTAATTAAATACTGCAGTGAAAATAAGGCACTATACAAAACTTACATTTTAAAAGATTAAGTTTTAAGCTGAGAATTCCTCATGTAAATGTGAAGAAAAAAAAGAAAGGATAAAATAGTTACCACTCCATTTTCCTTGTTGACACAAGACATATTAATACGAGTAATGAATCGAACTTCTGGGGGCTTGTGAGGATAATGCTCTCCACATTTCACACGCAACTGATACATTCTGTTTTCAAAACTTGTCTAAATTATGAAGAAAAAAAAATGATTAATACTTAAACATTTAGAAAAACTAGATTACCAACAATGCTAAAGCAAGCCAGTGTGTAAAAAAAATATGAAAATGCATCATTATTATAATTTAGTATTAGTACAAGTTCAAGAAATTATTTGGAACAAAAGAATATACATTTTTTTTTGTTACTTGATACAAAAAATATGAGAACTACTTTCACCTTAGGTGGTCCAATAATGACACACTGCCAGTCTGTCATGGTCATGTCTGAATCATCAACTAGGCCCCAACTGATTGTCCCATCTCCAACACCTTTTTGGCCTGCTTCAAGCTCATCCAACAGAGTGAAATTTCTTGGAACAACTTGGTAAAAAAAAAAAATGTCAACTAGATATGCAGGTAGTAAAATAGGAACACACTGTAACACAGCTATTTTTATATTCCATTAAACTAGTTGAAGAAGAGGAATCTCATCTGCTTTCAGTTTTAACTTTTTTGTCTGTTTTAAGCCTTCACCAAATAATAAATAAAATAAACATTTGGGTAATTCTGAATGAGTGCATGGGTCAGCCATCTTTGTTACTATTTTGTTATTGTTTATGTACTTCACCAAAGGAAACCCAAGATAGTGTCTTTAAAAATACCAGGAATTTTCAAAGCATTGCAATTTTCTTTTTATTCTGAATTGGTGTCAATATAATATGTCGCTTGTTGTTCTGTCTTCTTTTTTAATTGTTTCAATTGTTTTAAATGTTTATTTTACATATAGATATAGATCTAAACTTTTTGTGGCTTATTGAAAACAATAAATTTAATTTCAGGGGACATGGGGATTAAACAATAAAGAGAGGGGGGAGGAGGAGAAGTGAATGATGGATAGCAGAATACAAAAAGATTTATGACTACATGAAAAGGAAAAAAAAATGCAACTTAGTAGTTATGAACAATGAAATTTGAACTTTTATTAGTTCATTGTCTTATGTTAACTTCTTCCTCTTTCTCATTTTTATGTTGGAGCATTCAGATCACTAGACCAATTTTATGAGATGAACTGCAAAGTGGTTTCCAAATCAGTGAACTCTTCATATAATAGTTTTCTTTCTACTGGGGTGTTTTTTGGGCCAGTGCCTCAAGGTAAAGACTGATGTTAACAAGTTCAATAATTTGCTTTAGTTGTTTTCTTAAAAGTTTATGGGCCCGTCAAAATTTTATCTCTTTTGTGGAGGCCCAAGGGCTGTAGCCCTCCCTTAAATCCGGCCCTGGCTTTAGGTCTAAAAAGGTCAAAATGATAGATCAAGATCTAGCATATATATATTTTTTTAGTGACTAAAATACGAATTTATGATAGATCTAAAATGTATCAAGAGATCTAGAATTAGAATAATCTAGATTCTAAAATCTAGACTAACTCTGACTCTGTCTCTAGTCTAGTCTTGTGAGGAACTCGACAGAACTTTGTCATTGACTAGTCTAGTTAGAGTAGATCTAATAAAATCTAATCTCTAGAGATCTAATCTAGTAGGGAGGTGAAATTCTGGAAGTTCCTGTGTCCGAAAAATGATGTAAAATGTTGAGACAGAGTTTTCCTTATTGCTACATAGGTCTTTGTTTGAAATCGATTATGCTCAGTATATGTAAAGATATCATTGCTAAAAAGAGTGAATTCGATTACTTTTGATGATGGAAAACATTTTTGTCTTTGACAATTTTTTGAAAAAAAAAAATTTATTTAAATATTTTGCATTGAAACTATATGTACATTTTTATTTTTGCTGATACTCATCACAGGTAAGTCATACCATGTTGATTTTTTCCTGCTAATAGAACATGTGTCTGGCTATATTCCTACCAATTTTCAGATCAATCTATCGTCAACATCGTACAAACTTGACCTCAATGGACTTTCAGTTTTTTGTTTTTTATTTATAGCAGATATTGTTTGTCACCAACAAGTGAAATTATAATCTTGTAGCAGATATTATTAGCTACAGATCTAGATACTTTTTAAAGAGTTTTTACCTTGCAATTTTTTTTTAAAACGCATTTGAAAAAAATTGTTTCAGGCGATTTTAATCCCAATTTTAAAATATTTTGTGTTATTTTCTGCCATCACAACGCCACCATTTTGTCCACACCTCTCTGACAGTTCTTGTAGAACTAGACCCGAAAATTTGTTTATTTCATCAATATTTACATTTTAAACAAGAAGTTCATATATAATAAAATTAGATTTGTGAGCTAGAAATTTACTGCGAATACTAGATAGACTAATATTAAATTTCTTATTTAATAAGTTGATGTATCGTCTACGAAACTCAATTCCAACTTTTAACTTTTGATCTGGGGGTTTGTCTCGCCGGCTGAGATAGTGACAAGCTCTCTCCTCACTTGTTCCATGTCAACCAATGTTAGGTTAAAACGCCACAAAAAAAATATAACTTTCTAACTGTAAAACATACAGTGATACGGTCATAAATATAATTTATACACCATTAGAAAGTTTTTTAAAGTATTTTAATGATGTACTAGATTAACAAAAATTGTTGTTTTCTGCAACTAAAGGACTATAAAAATAGTGTATTCCTTTGAATTACCACTCATAGTCAAGATTTTATTTTAAAATAAAGTGGGTCACTTCATGCTCCTATATTGAACGCAGTTTTTGGACTTTCTCCTCACTTGGACAGTGAGCACCGTCATTGTACACCACTATGTAATTGCTAATAAATTATATATAATATATGTGTTACTTAATCATTTTTTTTTAGATTGTATTAAAAGAAGTAGATTCACTTTTGCATTCATATACATGTATTTATAGTCGATTTCCTCATATACTCTCTCTCTGTCTCTCTCGCTCTAACTCTATATATAGAATATATATATATATATATATATCGTTTATAGTTTATTATTTATATACCTATGTAATCTATGTGTAGAAACAGAAATAAATCTATATAGATCATATATCTATAATTATTATTATTATTATAATTTAATAAACATTATATTTTCAACTAGGCTACATTGGCTACATGTAGGCCTATTTTCTCTCTGTCTTTCTTTTAATTCCCATACAAAGACTCTCTTCTTGTTTTCATAATTTGGATGTTCGTTTTGTGACACATTAACACTCCTCCCTCCCATAGATGCTCATAATTCTTTTCATGACTCTCTCCCCCTTCCCTCCACTGCCTGTTGGATAGTTTGTGACACTACACGCTTAGTGTATATACCTCTCCTCACCGCCAGCTCATCTGGAGTGATCACTGCAGTGGGCATGGTCTCTGGCTTCAAATTAGCAGCCCGCACTTTTTCTTTCATTCATAAATTATATATTATAGATATCTCGATCTAGGTCATGCTTATTCATTGAAAAAATCATAGATTTATTAATCCCAATAATATTTCTTATTACGATTTTGCTGTGTCAAAGGAAGGAGAATGAGCTGAATTCATTATTATTCGTTGTACACCCCCTTATTAAATTTTATTTAACAGCTATAAATGTGATTAGAATGTCTTTCTAAAGATGTTTGGAAGCTTGTTTTGATATGCCCATCAGGCTCATAATATAGCCTTCATCCCTTATATGGGTATGAATTGCCAGGGCAGGGGAGGTTAAAACCAACAGCTTTACATACATGGTTACCGAGAATCTAAAAAACTGCCATCTGCTTTGGAAAAACGGAACAAAATTACCTGAACTTATCTAAAATTGGACATGAGCAGTCCCGAAATGTTGATTTTTGCTCCAAACATAAAAACAAATGAATTACAAACAAAAAAAGTGACCTGTTCATTGAAGGAGAATTCGATGGAGTGTCCAAAATATAAGAACCTACTATAGTGCTATAAAAAAAATTTATAGTAAGATTCTAACCTAGAATTATCTAGTGAAATCTACACTAGTGAATCTAGATTCTAGATCTACTCAATGATCTAGAGTCTAGACTAGGTACTCTCACAGGCGGCCATATTGGATCTAAAAACACATTTGACATCAAAACAATTTCCTGTTCAGGTTTTACAAAACTGAAATTAAGCATGTCCTAAGAAAAGACATTGCTTTATAACTGAGTGTTTTTATGACATTTTCTTGAGTTTATTCTAAAGATAAGAGGTTCCTCTAATTCTAATGGCCAGTGGGGAAAAAAATATTTTTTTCTATTACTATGTCCTAAATATTTTAATCAGAAAAATTTGAAATTTTCAAATAACAAGGAAAATAAAAAAAGGTTTCTGTACATCTTTAGTTTTAAACCATATCTCTGTTTTTTACATAAGAAAAATAAAATTAGTGTACACTAAAACATGTAAAATTGAATGAATCACTTCTTTATACCTATATCATTGCTCATTAACATAAAATATAATAAAGATCTGTATTCTTGGGAGTTATTTTGGTCAGTCGATGTCGAAGCTAAAATCTGTAAATCTAGGTATCTAAAATATTCTTTCAAATAAATATAATTAAATAGATCTAAATCTTAAATTTAAAGATTCTTTTTCTAATCTACACTATTGTTTTATAACTAGATAGATCTAGATCAATTTAGAAGCTTATTGTGTTGAAAACTTGACAACCAGGAGCATTTTTCTTTTTATATACTATTTTAAGAAAATTAGAAAAAATTGTATTTTTTTCGTAATTTACTAATGATATTTTATAATTTTAATTTCATTATGATTTGCCACTTAACAATTAAAATTCCTCCTTTAAAACTACAATTTGATATATACTTTTGTATATGTATTCACAATAGTTTTGGAAATATTCGCATTAAAAAAAATTTGCTTCACTTTTTTTTTTTATTTCTCTATATAAAGACTTAAGTCCATTGAATGTCAGGACGCCTCGGACAAACAACTTAAAATCACAATAACTTTTGAACCAATAATGCTAGCATAATAAATTTGGTGTTGTTGGAAAGCATTTTTCATCCTCTTTTATTCTATTACACATTTGTTGGTATAGGATAAATTTAAATTTTTTGGACAGTAACTTTTTTTTAAATGCCACAATAATCTAGTTAGAGTGTTAGAGATACTAGATCTAGACATCTAGATCTAAACTAAGAAGAGTCAAAGACTGAAACTACTGAAAGTGAAAGACTTGAATGTCTTGAAAGAGATCTTTTTTATTACTTTTTTATGATTTATCTGTCAGTGTCAGACTTCACTCTTCACTCAATAAATTCACTGATTTCTATTTATTACTTTCTTTAGTTTCTAATCATGATTATGCCCTTTGGGAGGGGGGCAGTAAAAATCAAGTTGTTAATTATACATTAAAAATAACAGATCTATCTCGGTTACCAATACATTTCTTCAATAAAGCATCTAGATAAAGAGATTCAGTCTATTTTTATTGTATTCTTACCCACTCCAGATCCTTGGGAGGCACCCGCCATGTTGTATCTGGCATTAACTGCGTTACTGCTCTATAAAGAGTCTAGTTCCTTTTTTATAACTTTTAGTTTATTTATTTCTGAATAATTTCGTAACAGTATTTAGAATAGATCTAGATCTAGACTAGAGCTAGTTTGAATCTAGATCTAGATATTTAAATTATATTAAAACTTTATTATTAATTTAATTATAAGGAGCAAATACCGCAGATCTAGATCTAAATAACTAGATCTAGACTATATAATTTATTTATTTTTTAATCGCATAGACATGATTGAAGAGTTGTCCCGCCATGTTAATAGACAAAATCCAAATAAGAGTTCTGTAAATTGGATTGGGATCTAAAAAAGATTAAAGTAGAGTCTAGAAATCCTAGATGGGAACACGACAAAATCGTTCACAGACATTTCCTTCACTGAAAAATCGATTATACGTTGACGAGAAATCGTTCACCCTGACGTACCACTAGTACTAGTCTATTCGTTCATCCCACACCAACAACTGGTTCACAGACTTAAATTGACAAAAAAATCGTTCACCGACAAATCGATCGTTCAGTTGATAGTAACATATTAATATTATATTAATGGGCGTAGCGGGGTTGGGCATTCAACCCCTCCACACACGAAATGAAATCCTCCCCCGCAGAGGTGGGGGGATTCTGCGACTTTTTTTTCTTATCTTCTTATCTTATATAATACAGACGTTACTTCAAAAAAGAAGATGATTACGTCCTACGCGTCATGCATTCAGTCATGCATATTAACCACTAATGACTTAAATTCTGCCAAGTCACTGGTTTTCCTGGCTAGCTCAGGCAACCCATTCCATGCTCTAATAGCGCTATAATATAGGGAAGAAGGAGCATTTGTACAAATTTGTCCTAGCATGTGGATGAGGAGTGTGCCTTTATCTTTGTGTCTTTCTGAGTATTTTATTAAATTTTGTATTTGAAGATTATGGTTTAGTGTTTTATGTATAATTGCTAATTTACTTTTGCGTCTTCTGTTTTGAAGGCTTTCTAAATTTAGTGATTTAACTAAAGGTACTGTTACTCTACCCCCCGCCCCCATACGCGATGAAAAAAAATCCTGGCTACGTCCAAGATTATTATATTCTCGTCGCGTGTTTAAGTTGTTAACAATAAAGTACAAATAAGGGATTGATATATTATACATTTTGTTGCGTTTGTTTTCAAAATGTTTTTGATTGCTAGAGGTTGGCCCTAATCCGAGTTTATATGTTATTTTTTCTAAAGCTGCTGAAGTAAGCTTCTTTCACTCCTCCTATTCCTTTGTAGAGTTTATCATCTTCGTCAAAAACTTTTCCTTTGTTAGCATTATTTAAGTCCATAAGTCGACGTCCCGTTCTTTTGTGTGCGTGACCATTACATTCTAACATTTCAACGGTCTTTACCGGGGTAGGCCTATACCGGTGGATCTGCATCCGCAACAGTTTTATACGTTTTTGAGTCACCATATCCCAAATAGCCTTCTACATAGCTTAACGCCAGATATCATTTGTGAACGTCGGAAAGTTTGCAGGATACATTGAGATTCCATCGCACCGGATGAACCTATGTGATTTGCGTCACATTCAGCTGCATGATAGGCCTACGTTCTGCTTTCCAAGCTAGAAACTGTTTTGCAGTAAGTTTATTGTTCAACTTCAGATCATAAGTCATCACATTTACTGCTGCGGTGTATTACTGCAGCAATTCGTAATTGTAATGTTTGAAGTTGCAATAGCTCATTTATTTTGTGTGTTTTATCTTTATATTGTAAAGTCTCAAGATCAAGTGTTTTTACTAATTAATTGAACATTATTACATGTAGGCGGCTACTTAGTTTAGCTATAAACAAATTTCATAACATCAAACCCAAGGTACGGTTGAAGGTACGTTTGTTGCGTTGAGGCCAAATGCTTACTAATGTGTTTTGTTGGTACTATGGGACAGGCAAGGTGCAGAATGATTATTTAAGATAACAGCTATATTATGATATTTGTTAAATTCAATATGTTACTTTATCAGTTTGTTTATTATAAATTACTATCATCTCATGAAGCATTATATTGTGAACATCTATTTATTTATTTACACACGAAGGTGCGTGTCGAAAGTCAGGGGCTCAGGCAAACGAGCTAAGGCTTTAAAACAACCCTGAGAGTAGTAACGTTCACTAGTTGTTGATCTGCAGAGGTCGAATTCAATGATGATCCAAGGGAAGAGAACCTGAGACAAGCCATTATCAACTTAGATTTTCACTCTAACAATCAATATCAAAGTAAAACAGATATTGCAATTAAAACTCAAACATATAATGCAATTGTATTCGTTTTATTTCAATGAATTCTAGCATTTCAAATTTTTATTTTTAAACAATTGAGGTTTCCTCAATACCAAGATTTCTGAAAAGAGGATCACAATTATTATCATGCATGATTGAATTCCCTTAGGCCTTTGTTAAAGATTTATTTCTATCAATTATTTGGGTTGCATTTACTGCATCATCATCAATTAGCAAATTATCAATTATCTGGAAGCTATATAATGATTCGCAACATATACAACATGATCTATAAATATATTTAACTACATAAAGTTTCTAAAAGTACTGTTAATAAAACAATATTCCAACATATTTCTTTCATTGTATTAGAGACACCATAAAACACTGTAAACGTAATTTTTTAAATTCTTATTCCAGCCAGCTTTATTGCTGCTGAGCTGTGAGCTCTTTTGCAGACTGTGCCAAGGAAAAATAGTGTGCTGTTTTCTTCAGTTGTTCAGCACTGCCATACAGGGTCTTGGTTATGTTGGGCTGTAGTGGACGTAGGGTCTGCCTAAGGTTGATTAGGAAGGGGCATTCAAAGAGGATATGGTTTATGGTTTCATAAGGGTGGGCACAGTGTCTGCAAAGGGGGAGTTGAGTGGAATTAAGTTTTAAATTCAAACTAAAATAAAAAATGATAAAAAGATACAACAAAGAGAAATGAACAGGCTTCTTAAAAACGTTTACTAGTAGATTGAATGGAATCTTTCTAAAAAAAAAAAAGTCCATAAAACAAATCATTATACATTATAATAAAGATTATTATTATTATTATTATACACATTTTTGTTGCAATGTTAATCTAATTAAAAAGAAAAATCAATTATTAGTGATCGAACTGTAATAAACAGTGTTCACTTATAAGTATAATTTCCAAATGACATACAAACACTTAAAAGAGATAAAAGCATCTATTAATAAAAGCATTAGCTTCTTTACAACAACAGTGTCAAAAAAAATAAAAATTCACCAGCTGCACAAGGTCAATATGAGGCAATGATAAATTTAAGATTCATAGAACATTATGACCAATCAAAATAAACAGTAATATTACTTTAAAAAAATTACATTCATGCCTTTGTTGTTATATACCTGGATTTTTATTTAAAAACATCTACATTTAAAATAAAAAAAATTATTTAGCAAAAAAGACATGCAATGCACGATTTTAAAAAAAAATTTATTGTGGCATTTAAAAAAAAGTTACTGCCCTCAAAATTTAAAACATTTTATGATCTCTAAATGCTTTCTCATAATTTTGATCAGTTTTACAACTAGTTTATTATAATAATACAAGCAAAAGCAATTTTAAAAAAAGGTCTATCTTGATCCAGCATCATTAAATTAATAAATGAGCACAGGCAAGATTATATTGGGTCATTTTGTCAGTCAATGTCTTAAGTATGCATACAAAAGAATACCAGTATATGGTCCAGTCTCTAAAGAAATTATGTACATAAAATACATTTTGTTTTCTAGTCAAACATAAACAATATGAAATAAAAAATCTACAATACCAATGTGATTTATACTTCAAATAAAAAGTAAAATTAAAGGTTGACGGTGCAAACCAAAAAATATTGAAATATTGCTAGTATTAAAATTATAATTATTAAACTAATAAAGCTGATGCAAAATCAATATTTTATTAAAAAAAAAAAATAAGCTTATGAATTATATGCTTTTCAAACAAAAATTCAGCTATCCAATTAAATAATTACTATGCCAAATGAAATTAATTAATTTAAAAAAAGTTAAATGATATACAAATATACATTCATAAGGAATGACAATACTTATGAACAAAAAGACAAACTAAAAAAAAAAAGCAATAAATCTAAGCCATTTGAAGCTTGTTGACACTACCAATACATTATTTGTCATTGACTAAGAACAAAGTAGTAAAAGCCATGAAAGTATGCAGGTTATATTGAACAAGTCATTAAAATGTTATCACAGTTTTAGTTACTAACTGCTTAAAAACAGTTTGTAAAGTTGACTTCAAAACCTAAAGGTTCATGCGACAACTGCAGCAAAAGTTCTGCTGAATGAGTGTTAATAGCTAACAGGTGTTCTTTTATGATGTCATGAAATTATAAAAAAAAAAAAAAAAAAAAGATAAATGAGGTGCATCTGAAGTTCTCAGCCTCTAAAAAGACCCTAGGTTTTGCAGCCTAATGCTAAACTCTTTAGGAACTATGTCCTTTATTGCACATGAAATCTGATCACCAATAGACTAATATATATGACTTCACTCATATTAGAATTCTTACATATAAAGTTACTTAATATCATATAATTAGTCAAGGATTAGAAGCATTCCTGATAGTATCCATTAAAAAAAAAAAGGCCAAATAGATTGGTTTAAATCAAAGTTATCTTAATAAAAAACAACTGTATATCTTAAGAACATGAAATTTTATTTAGTAAAATTATAGTAATCTTATTATAATGCTGAACCTGAGCCTAAACTGAACTTAAAATCTAACCCTTACATAACTTAAGTATTAAACTTAATTTGTAAAACTTACCCTGATTATAATGGCAATGTCATCAATTCTAAAGATGGATGAGTGCAGTGTTTCATATGACTAAGCTAACACAGTTGCTACAAGCATATTTACCTTACTTCAGTATAAAAAAGCAACTGAGCCTAGACCTATATTTAACCCAAACCAGAGTAATATATCACACCATATCCATGACAACAACATGTACTGATATTGAAGAAAAAAAATATTTATAATTATGGTATGAAAACTGAGTAAATGTTTGTTTTTTTCCTACTTAAACATAGCAGTGTTTATAAATAAACCAGCATAAAAAAAGTTAATTTACTTGTCACCAAAATTTGCTGGATTATTTTATAAAAGGGTTATTATAATTAAAAATACAGAAATCAAACTTTGCAAAATATCAGTTTATCACCTTATGCTATGTTAAATTTAATATTACAACCAACAAAGAAAGATTGAAATAAATCATTGAAGCAATAAAATAAAACTTTTAAGACAAAAATGATAATATTAGTAACAAAATATTATGGTATATGTTGCACATTAACTTTGAAAAGATCTTACTGCAAGAAGATATATCTAAGCCATTCATCAAAAGTTTATTTTTTAATCTCACGCAAAATTGACTTCAAATCCTGTAAAAGAGAAATAATTTTAAAAATGTATTAAAAAAATTGTTAAATGTCAATAATTATGATTTAAAAAGAGGGGGAAAATTTCCCTGTATTACTATTATATATACAGGGTACATACACTTACACAGAGGACTTCATATAATTTAAAATAGAAAGAATTACACTCATCAAGGGAAATAACTAATGAATGGTGTTTTCGAACTCTTGAATTGCTCAAATGTCAAGGTAATACATATGTTTAAGATTTGCCTTTTCTCATCAAAGGATTAGGACTTCACAGACATAATTATGCTATTCTGTTTTATAATTTAAAAAACAACATATTGCTAGTGTTCAGTCCTTGAGTAAATATAAAAGTGGTGGTCAGTGGTTTGATTTATTGCAACACAACGTCCAGTCCAGTAACAAAGCAAGAGAGGGACTAGGCTCCCAAACAATTCAGTGTATTATCTGATATGTGTGTAGAGATGGAGGAACACAGTGGTGTCTTATCATATGCATTATACACAATTGGAAGTTACAAATCCATTAATTGCAGCATGTTGAAGGCTAGATAAAAGCCACCAGTGACTTCACCACTGGCTTATTTGGGTCGGGGGGGGGGGGGGGGGGAAGAATCAATGAACAGAAAATTTTAATGTTTTATCAGGAACCAGACATAATTGTTTTTTTTTTCTTCAATTATACAACTGGGAAATAATCAAATAGAAAAAAAAATAATGAAGCAAATTTGAATTAATTAAAAGTGGAACTTTCATTTATGCAAGATTGAATTATCTGGATTACATTGTTTAGAAACTCTTCAAAATAAAAATAAAAAATTAGTTAAAATTTAAATTTAATTTAATCGTATTATCATCATTAACTAAACAAATAAAAACAGAAAAAGACAATAATTTCTATTCAATCAGCCTCTTAACCTTTACACTAAGTTTTTAGTCAAGAAACACAGAATTTTACTCTCCTACATACCATTTCTATTTGGAAATATCCGCAGAACAAGTTCTTGCCTAATAATACATATCCATTGTTATTCATTGTAATCCATAAAAGTAATAATAGAATTTTACTAATAATAGAATCTTACTAATGTTAAATTACCTACTTTTCTTTAATGTAAGGTTAACATTTTTAAAGTTTAGTTTTTAAATAGCCCCTGAAATTAGTTTTGTGTGGCCTGTCTGTCTTGTCATATTTAGATATCAAACTATTAAAATCTGATGTCATGATATTCTGTAGCTGCTCTTGCAAAGTTCTGGTGCTACTTTTTATCTTATGAAAGCGAAGTTTTGTTAATAAAAGTAAATCAGCAAGCCAATAAAGCATTTAAAAAACTATTTACTATTAATAATAAAAAAAACAGGGGGAGTCTATATTAGGAACAGGACATGATTTTCTCTGACAAACAGACCAGACAAAACTAATAGCAGCTTTCCCCACTTTCAAAGCTACTAAAAATAAATGTGTTTAGTTTATTCTAAAAAGAAAATGAAATTTTAATTTAATTTCTAATATCATAATCTTTCAAGATGATTTTCAAAGTAGGCAACTAAGATTCTTTTGAAAGCTATATGCTAAAACTTAAATAAAAGAAAATATCAGACTCAACCTTAACAAATATAACTTTACCATATAAATAAAGCATATATGGCAACAAAAAAAAAAGTAATTCACTGTGTTCTTTTATTTATTCTTTTATTGTTTATAAGACATTAGGACAATAAACAGAAAAAACAACATCATCAATTTACCTTCTCCATTGGTTGGTCAAGAAATCTGGTCACAAATTTACACTGCTCCCTGAGATGATTAGATTGGACATGCCAATGATTATCAGCTTCAAGGTCTTCAAAACAACTATAAAGCTCTTCTATAGTGCTTTGATAGGCTAACTTGTCCTCCATTGTTAATTTTAGTCTAGATCTGCCACCCTTTAAAATAGACCTGCTTGTTGTTTTCAATTCATCTGATAATTTTCCAATATCTTCTAAATATTGTGTTAAAATGTGCAATTGCTCCAGGAGGAGAAGTCTGTGCAATTCAAGAGACATTTCTCTGAAGAACTGTTCTGTAACATTTCTGTTAATAGTGTTTATAATCAACTTCCATTTAATCACTGCAAATTTGATGTTTTCTGAGAATTCTTGATGAATTTTATAAATCTTTTTTAAAACCAAAGAAAACCTTATTTGTAAGGATAACGCCATTGCATGGTTAGCATCAATCTCCCCAGGCTTTCTTGTCAGAAAATCTCCTTCGTCAATGTTACAGAAATCACTGACTAATTCTTTGCTATCTAATAGAATGTTGATAGTGTCAGCTGATACACTTGATGCCTTAATCAAAGCTGCCTTTTTATTTTCTCTTTTTTCAGTCCTCAGTTTATTTATGTTTTCATACCTTGCAATTCCCATAACTGGTACTGGACAATTAGGACATTTAATAAAACTAGTCCCAAGAGGTTCAAAACTTTCAACATACTTGTCTAATTGATTTATTGTGAAGATTTCTCCACATCTTGGAATTTTCATTAAGACTGTATCATGCTGAACTTCAAATTTCTTTGCCCTTTCACGCTTGTCATGAGCTACAGCATAATGAGGCTTTTTCTTACCACTGGAGTCTATTAGACTAAATTTATCTTTCTCACAAGGATAACACACACAAGGTTCCCCACACAAAGAATAGCATTTGTGCTTGCATTTTGTGATCTTGCCGCATGGCTTACCACATGCTGGAGTTCTGCACTCATCCATGCAGCGCAGGTTACATTGTCTGTGCTGACAGGACATTGCACAATTTTCTGTGCATGGTTCACACAGATCTCCACACTTATCCTTATCACAATTTCCATGTCGACAACATACAACACATCTAGCTCCACAGGGGACACACTGACCACCACAAGGACCATGACAAGGATGACCACAGGGAAGAGGAGTTTTGCATTTCTCTGAACAAGGTCTGTGGACACGACCAGAAAGACATCCACCACAAGTGCCTTTGCACAGATGGCCACATTCTAGACGTTGCAAGCATTTTTCTGGGCAAGGATCATCTGCTACATCTGTCTTACATTCAACATTAGCTGTATGCTGGCAGGCTTGCCAGGTTTTAAGAACTTTCTCTGTACATGGTTGATGCTCTGCATCATTGAAGCATTTACCACATTTTCCATGACAAATATGGCCACAAATCATTATCTGACCACAAGGCTGTGAGCACTCTAACTCTTCTAGGTTTTTAGAACATGGCACATTATCTACATGACCACAAAGAGGCATAGTCTTCTGTACCATAACTTCACAATCTCCACATTCTTCAAAACAATTTCTTTGACAAGGATGTCCTTTTGAGCATTTTTTTAAACAAGGCTGTTCACACTTTGTCTCTTCATGAAATCTATCGGATGCATGACACATTCTCATGCAAGTATGACCACAAGGAAGTTTATAATCACATTTTCTATTACAGCCCCCTTCAGGAACTTCTTTTTTAAAGTCTTCACTATTGGACACATAAGTCACATGATTAGCATGGTTTACACAAACCAGCCTCATATTTACACCTGTTATTTTTTCATCTTGAGCCATTGATAAAATATTTGTCCAGAGTTTGCTTTTCTTTGCCAGTAACGGAAGATTTCCAATAACAAACATTCCCCTTTTAGCTCGAGATAATGCCACACAGACTCTGTTATCTGTTTTCAAAAATCCAACTTCATTTTCAGTGTTGCTTCTAACAAGAGATAACAAAACAATTGTATTTTCTTCACCTTGATAATTATCAATAGATGTTACACGAACTCCTTCATATACATCTTTCTCTGGCTCCATCTCATTTCGTATACAAGTAACTTGTCCACTGTATGCTGCTAAAATTGTAATTTTTTTACCAAGATAACCATGCTGTAAAAAATATTTACAAAGTGCAGTTACAAATTTTGCTTCATGTAAATTAGATTTGCTTGCGCTATCATCCACCTCACTTTCTTCAAACGAGTGTTGCAAGAAAAAGACATTAGAAGCAACTCCTCGAATGTCGTCAAAGCCAGTGACAGAATAATGATCTTCTAATCTGGGATAAATGTGTTTCACAAACTGAGAAATTTCTGGCCTCATTCTGTGCTGTTCACTGAGAGTTACATGAGGCACATTATTGTTTACAAGACGTTCAAACAAAGAAATCTCCAAATTATAATCTACTGCTAATTTGTGAACTGTGGGACTAGGACGCAACTGCTGGTGATCCCCAATCAATATAAGATGTTGACAATTACTATTTAAGGTAGTAACAATATGGGCTTCTAAAACTTCTGCAGCTTCTTCTACAACTATGATTCTACAGCCAACACTTTGAAGAACTTTTCTGTGTTTTGCAGCACCAGTAGTAGTCATCCCAATGACTCTAGCTCGTTGCAAAATGGCAATATCTTTGAGGCTATTGGCTTCCTTTTTACGTTGCAAAATGTCCTTAAATTCTTGTGTCAAGGAAATCAAAGTTTTTGACAATTTTTTCTTTTTGGATTGAACCCAAAACTTGTAAAGCTTATATCTGTCATGCAATGTTAGTTTCCAAACATCCTCCACATTGCAAGCTTCAACTTCTGTAAAGGGCACAGTCTTGTGGAAAAGAGAAAACACTTTGCTGTATGACATGGAACTATTATTGACTTCCTGCCATTCATCTTCAATGTTATTTTCAGGCTTTTCTGACAGATCAATACGCAGTCTTTCAGCTCTTTGTAACATTTGAATTTCTTGATTTCCTTGCTGTTTAAAATTTCTCGCCAACTCTTTAAAGCTTATACCAACATCATCAATATCATCCATACCAGTCTCAATTTCACTGTCAGAGTCATCAAAATCAGTTTCATGTTCAGATGGGCTGGAATCACTCTCATCAATCACCCATCGACTATTATGAATCTTTGCCTCACTGTCCACATTAATTCCTTGCTTAGTTCCTTGCTCTTTTTTCTTTTCTGTTAACTGTTCAATGGCATCCAGTAGTTGGTCTGCTTTAGTGAAGTTGTTCAAGAGCCAGGCTTTTATAAAATCATTTTCACATTCACAAGTTTTATTTTCCATTTGAACACATTCTTTGATAACGTTGTAGACATTTTCACTAGACATATATTTCACTAAAATATCATCTGGAAGTATGTCATGACTGGCTTCTTCACCATCGTGTAAAAGCTGATCAAGAGCCATACTTTCGCCACACTCAATGATTTCCTCAG
Source organism: Biomphalaria glabrata (assembly GCF_947242115.1). Taxonomy (NCBI): domain Eukaryota; kingdom Metazoa; phylum Mollusca; class Gastropoda; family Planorbidae; genus Biomphalaria; species Biomphalaria glabrata. The sequence continues at coordinate 20,390,408 of NC_074717.1, forward strand.
TTGCTGCTGCTATTTTTGCTTTGTGTTTATTTAACCAGAAGCGATAGATTTTAACACGCTCTTTAAATAGAAGTTTAGAGGCTGAAAGCCTACAGGTTAAAACCATGTCATATCTCTCTTCAATATTTATTTCACTTGCAATTGTTTTAGACAAATGACATTTGGCTGCTTTGAACAAATGATTCTCCATATTTGCATTTGCTGCTTTTAGCCATGTTCTCATGGGAGGTTGGGATGTTCTTGATCTACTAGGATCACTTAATTGGGCATAATGTTTTTGGCTTATTTCATCATCAAGATCCTCTAAATTCACTATCGTTGTTTCCAAGTGCAGTGATTGCTGCCACTGATTTTGTACCTCCTTACTTATCATCTTTAATTCTTTTCTACAATTTCTGATGTTTATTTTTATATTGGTTTCTATTTTACGATCTAAAGAAGGATTGCTTCTTAACTCTCTTAGATTGTAATTTTCTAAAAGTTTGCTTGAACTTCTTCCACCAACTCTGACAATACCTTCTGAGCAAAACTCTAAAATACCTTCTAAAAACTGGTCCAGGGCATGATTTGTGTAGCAAACAACAAGAATTGGACCACTAGACTCTGATGGATCTTTGGTAACATTGTTTTCTAACAATATTTCCATGATTTTTAGACCAATATAAGTTTTACCAGTTCCTGGAGGACCTTGAATAATGGCCATTTCGTGAGTTAGAGCAAGTTTTAATGCTTCTAACTGTGAATCATTTAAAGTTGTTGCATAAGCATCAGGCCATTTAGATTCGTCCCAAATTGGAATTGAAAAATCATCATATGTCTCTTGCATTACGCAGGCTAAATTGTAAGTAGCTATGTTTTTAAGGTATTTTGGAGGGTGAACTTCTTTCTTACAGCTTATAATATATCTGTCAAGAGGCAACTGTTTCATTTCTTGAAGACCTTCTAGGACATGACGATGTGACTCAAAGTAGGCAGTTGTTTCTGCCATAATAAATCTGTCATTTTCTGATGCAGTAAAAACTACTTCCAGATTGTTTTGAAATACAACTTCAATGATACCTTTTTCTAGTCTAGATGAATCTCTGTTGGCTACTGTAGCAAATACAGTTGTTTCAAAGTTGTCTTTGGAAAATACCAACAATGAACCAAACATCAGTCTTTTTGAGAATTCCCACTCAACTTTCTCTAGACCAGTCTTATCAAAAATTGCCCAGTGAGTGATACCTTGATCTTCATCTTGTTTCATCTGTAATTTAACATCGTAGTAAAATCTAAGATCATGTTCTTTAGCTTTTACACCGGCAGCCAAAGCTTCCATGTAGTTTTTCAATCCATCTCTGATTGGCGCTAGATAGTCTTCTTTAATAAGCCTGGCATGAATGTCAAGATAATGTTGTAAGTCTCTGTAAGCACCTTTTGTTTTGTTTGCTCTTAAGAATGGGTCTATTGAAGAATAGAGCTCTTTTGTCTCTGGGAAAATCTCCATTGTCTTATAATCATCAGGTGGTGTGTCATCATCAGCCATAGGTATAAATTTTTTCCTTTTAAATCTAGAAACACTAGATTGTGACAAGGGTAAGGGATTCTCCACAGGTCTAGCTTCCTCAGTTCTAGATAATGTTATTAGCTTTTCCACTTTTAAATGTAGATCAGAAGTTTTTTCTATGACATTAAGTTTCTCCCCACATTCTAAAATTAAAAATAGTGCTCTGTTGTACTTGGGTAAGTATTTCTTCATATTGTCTATTAAATACTCAATTACGTCCAGTAATTTCACAATTATGCTGTAAGTATCATGACACTTGCGCTTACTTAGTTCTTTAAGAAAACATTCTAAGTGCCAATCAAAAAATAAAGAATCACAGATACATTTGAGCACATGATGCAGAGATCCTTTCTGTGCTTGTGCTACTAAAACTTTCTTCAAAGCTGTTATAAGAAGTTGCATCCAATCAAATTGGATTGAATTGTTACTTAGCATTTTCTCAAGGCCTTCAACATCCATGCTCATCTGAAAGAGCAGAAGTATACAGTTCTGATTGTTAGACCATTCCAATAATTTGGTGTAGCCAACAAAAGTTTTCTTATTTGGCATCCTTTCATTCATGCCTAACCTGTTTCTTGAATTTTGAGCAAAGGTAGGGCTGGTTTGGAAACCAAACTGAAGTGACTTGTTTTGTGTCTCAGGTTTATTCTGAGCTCTATTGTAGTTGGAAAGCTTTGAATATAAATTTCTTGTGTGGCTCTCATAATGAACCTTATCTGGGTAATCTTGGGATGTTCCAGATTTGTTGATACCTGATGAATAAAAATTATGTCCATGCATTTCTGACTTTCCTTGGAAAGATAATCTATTTCCAGGTTCAGATGACTGAAAGTCACCTTGTTTCTTTGTTCCTCCTGCCTGATGAGGTGAGGTTTTATAAGAGACAGGCTGCCTTTGATATAGTGAGATATTGGGTGTGTTTGTCCCATCTCTTTCATGATGAAATATTATCTCTGTGCTTTTGGTATCATCATGGTCCCTAGAAAAGAAGAGAAGAAATATTCTTAATAAGATCATAAATAATGAGATTTTGTGTACTACATTATATTTCCTTGTTCATAAATGAATTAAATGTTCAACTACAATGTTTGAAGCTGCATGTGCTGTACTGGCCAAAACAAACAAAAAATGCAAATATGAATTTTGACCTTCTTTATAAAAAAAATATAAATATCTGGAAGAAGGTTTTCTGTGCTGCCGCACTCAGTAAACACAACTCTGATGTTGAACCTCAAGCCCCCTTCATGGGTAGACAAGCCAAGTACAAGCATACTTAGCCTCTCTACCACGCTTATAGAGTTTAGAAAAGAAATTACATACCCATGGAGGACCATGAGCTAGGTTTTAGTTTTTTTTAGCATAAACAATGACCTACTGGGATTTTATTTTAAAATATGAGAGATCTGTAAGAAACACAAAATGAAAGAGATGGTGATTAGTGATGAAATACAATAGTTTATTAAGGATGCAAAACATGATGAGGCATTTTTAATAACGATTCATTATAGAGCAATGTGATGTAAAGTATGCAACATTTAAAAATAGAACAGATTTATGGTATTTTTATTACTACAATTATTAAAATACTAAACAGCAGGTGAAGATAGATGAGGCAATTAATAGACAGTTATATAAAGATAAAAAGGAAAAATATATATTACATTTTTTCATACTATTCGGAACAAAAGAGAAGGATTGTAAATAAAACATCATTTTAGGTAACTGTTTGGTTCATGCTACATTCTACCTGTTTTATAAACTATAGCCACATCTTTGAAAAGTCTAGTGACAATTACTTTACATGTTATAAATGTATTAAACCAAATGTGAAGCTGAAACAATGAATGATGCAAACATATTACATATATAAAGGTGGCACTAGGGACCAAATTTAAAGAGAGAGAAAATAGTTAATTAAATATATTGAAATAAGGGGCTGCACCAACCATGACATGACAACTCAGTCATTATTTACAATACTAAACAGAAGGTGTTTGCAAAGTGCATTGAATCAGAAAGATGTTTTTTTTTTAACCTCCATGGTCCAGTGGTTACTTCGCTTAGTACTGCATTGCTACTAGGTGGAGTTCTCATATCAGAGGGTCACTGGTGCAGTCCCTTTTTTTGGGTTATATTTAATTATCTGTTTTCTCTCATTAAAATTTTGCTCTCTAGTACTGCCTTTATATATGGAGGGATAATAGTGTAAACCCAGATGGAATTTTTTTTAGACAAACTGATCACTTTGAAGGATACTTACTAATTGTAGCTTATTACTAATACCGGTACATATTACACACTTACTTTACGCTTGTAGTATTTGGACTTAATACATTATTGTCTTCATCAGAATCGGAGTCATAAGAATCATCACTCATGTTTGAATGTGTCCTATGAAAGAAAAAATGACAACATGTTGATTTAGATTTATGTGATTAACATTTTTACACAGATTGAACAATATTAAAGATAAGTAAGAACTAATTTAATCCTTGATAAAATATAGACTTCTATATTTGATTCAAAGTTTAAAAATAGATAAATGGCAGTCTAATTTATCTATATTAAAATCAAGATAAGACCATTTTATATCTATATAATCTATAGCCTATAACTAACCTATAACAATAGATCTAATATAAATTAATAAATAATCAGATCAATATGGGATTCTCGAAGCCTAGAATGAGAAGCAGAATGAACTATTTTATTGCTTATTCTACATTTTGAGTAGATCTAGATCTATATCATCTATGATATGAGCACAACATTTATGCAAGACCATTTGTTATAGGAGGCTTCAACACTGACCTGCGACAACGCAATCTGAGGGCAGTGGATATTTTTGCCACATTGTACAGACCTGTGACTTGGCAATGAGCTATTATCTCCACTGCCCACAGGATGCGATGTTGCAGGTCAGAGTTCAGGCCCTCTATGATGAATGATCTCGATTAATGTCACAGTAATCAGTTTCATGAATATGTGTGTTAAGATATCTTATACAACTAAGGACTAGATTCACTAGATTCTAGATCTAGTGTTACATAGGCATAGTGTTTATATCTATATTATCAGTCAAAGCAAGACTAAGATACTTGTCCAAAACACAAACACTGCACCTCAAGTAAGCATTAATGGCCAACCACTAGAAATTGTTGATCACTTTTGTTACCTTGGCTCCATCATATCCAACAACACTCTATTGGATAAAGACATACACAACAGGATAGCCAAGGCAATGGCCACCATGTCACGGTTGCAGAAAAGAGTCTGGGACAACATATAGCTGACTAGCAGTACTAAAGCCCTAGTCTACCGGACCTGTGTGTTGAGCACCTTGCTGTACGGAAGTGAAACATGGTCATCCTACTCATGGCAGGAAAAAAAGCTGAATGTCTTCCACCTCCGATGCCTAAGGCGGATCTTTAAAATAAGGTGGCAAGATAAGATAACCGATGAGGAAGTGCTACAAAGAGCAGGGTGCCAGGACATCCGCTCTGTTATCAGCAGCAGACACCTTGGCTGGCTTGGCCACGTTCGTAGAATGCCAGTAGGTCAACTTCCACAGGACATCCTGTTTGGTGATCTAATAGAAGGCAGGAGAGCGGCTGGTCGTCCACTTTTACATTATACTGATGTATGCAAACGCGACATGAAGCTCTTCAAAATCGACACTGGCAACTGGGAAGAGGTGGCACTGGACAGATCCACATGGAAAGAGAGCATAAAGGAAGGGTCACGGATTGCAGATGTCATACACCACAGAAGCAGAAAGAAGGGTGAAAATGCAACGGCGCCTGGTGATTATATATGCCCAACCTGCGATCGCAGCTGTGTATCAAGGATTGGCCTCTTTAGTCACACAAGAAGTTGCAAAGGGAAAAGATCGTCTCTCGAGGCTTAAATGCCACAGACAATATATATATATACAGTTGGGGGGGGGGGGGGGGGAGGGGAGCAAAAGTAGGTATATAGTAATAAAAAAAGAGAAAACACATATATATATATATTTACTGCATTTCCTACCAGTGACCATGGGAATGACATGCTCCCCCCCCCCCTCCCCCAGTTCTATGTAAGTTCTACCAAGTGCACTAGATGACATCCATTGATTTCTTGGAAAAGACATTTTAAAAAAGTATTGACATTAGTTAGTTTAATGTCAGCACAAGCTAAGAAACTTTTAAAAGATAGATTTTATTTTTTTTTATATTTCAGGTAATAATAAACATATAGAATAGATTATTCTAGATCTAAAATCTAATGTAGGCCTACTAGATCAATAGATATTAACTATTTGATTACTATCTAGACTGACTAGATTCTATGTATCTGGTCTTGAATCTAGTTCTAGATCTTGACTGTAGATCATCTAGATCTAATATCTAAATCTAGAGTTAATCATATAATAATAATAATATAATGAATCATGATTGATGTAGTCAGACTATTATGGGCGTAGCCAGGATTTCTTTTAAGGGGTATATATATTATGTGTGTGTGTGTTATTAATCTTTATTTCATTCTCTGACTTTTCATTCTTTCGGAAGACGTTTATTGTACCCTAAGATAGGTTCTTACTTGAGTTACTGGAAAGACTGTAGACAACCTGCCCCTTGAGGCTATGAGGTCTGGGGGAGTGCTGTGAGCTTCCCCAGAGAGAACCCCACCGCCAAGCACTTTTTCCAGTATTTAAAACAAAAAAATAAATATTCTGAGGTATCTACAGTACATTATCCTGCTATTAAAAATTTTAGTTCAAAAACCAAATCCACTATTCACTGCACTTTATTCATGGAGCCTAGCGACTGGTACAAATTTGTAACCCCTCTTGGCTACACTCATGGAATTTGGTGACTGAGAGGTTTGTTTGAGATTGTATATATCAAAAAGGTAAGTTTTATTGTCAAAACCATCTGTAGGGGAATTTAAAGTAAAAAATCTCTGGAGGTTTTTTTTAAAACAAACTCAAACCCCCCCTTGGCTACACAAATGGAATTAGGAGACTAGTTTGTTTTAGAATAATATTGAAGAGGGGCTTTTTAACCTAAAAGCTATCTTAAACTTTAAACCCCGCTGAAGGGGGGTTTCAAACTCAAAACCCTCTGGAGGGGTTTTTAACACACACAAAAAACTCTTGGCTAAGCTGATAATATACAAACAAATATAAGATCATTAACATTGATGTCCAAAACTGGTTGTCTGAAATAAATTTTGGTAAGAAAATTGTAATTTAATTTGGGCACCCAATTAATTTTTTTTTTATGGAATCAAACAACTTGGCTTATAAACCAAATAAATCCGCTCCAAAAACAGAATAAATATTGCCAGGCTCATTAGTATAGTATACTATAGACTCAGTATAGACTTAGCCAATCAAAAAATCTATAACTATAGTCTTAACCCTAGAAAGAGGTAAAGTCATCCGGGTAACATTATAACATAGGAAAAAAACAACAACAACCTGACTTACAAATTTGAAATTCGTTTTTCTTACATAAAAATGGAAGGAAATAGGGTCAGAATCATTGGAAAATGGACAAGCACATTACACAGCACGCTAGTTTTATAATAAATATTAAAATTTATATAATTATTTAATGACAACAAAAACAGCAAATGTCCGAGTTCATGTAATGTCCAAATTAAATAAACTACTCTAGTCTAGTCGATCCTTATTCTCCTTAAACTTACTAAACCAAAGTGTAAAGAAGATTTTGATACTTCATTTTCTTTTCTATGTCAAAACATTGTAAAATAATGCGCTGTCAAAGTCAAACTTTCAAATTTGGGCTAGTCTATAGACAGTAAATAGTATAGTGGCTATAGGTGTCCGAATAGCATAAATGGCATAAACTACTCTAGTAAGCTAAGTAACTACTAAACTAGACTTAGAGTCCTAGAGTCAAAGTTCTACTTCTACTTCAAAGTTCTACGCCTACAGTCACAACACTCAACAGTGATGACAGTGCCTACACACAAACATACCTACAGGCTACACGGCTAGCCTAGACTTAGAGTAGACTCCATTTATATATTAAATCTAGATCTATAATTATATTTAGATCCAGAGACTAGATCTAGAAACTCATAACTGAACTTGTATTGATTATGTTTGGCTACTTGACTGCTTTCGATAGACACTATAGTGTAGTTACTCTAGTATTATTGAGACTTACTTTAATGGATCTGTTTGTAACTTGTTTACATGACTCAGAGCCTTCTCAGGCTGCCATAAACGTGTTGTTCACAAGCAGATTGATCTCCCTTGTGACTTGTCTTTATTGAACTTTTAATTACATACTTCTAATGATATTTAAATTATTATAGATCTAGATCTAGACATCTAGATCTAGATTAGGGGACTAACTCTAGTAAATTTTTTTTGTGAATGTTCGGACCGGATCTCAAACAAGGAAATCCTATGCCGAACTGGGAGTCGAACACTTAGTGAGGTTGTGACTGAGCGTCGCATGAGGTTTGCGGGACATGTTCTACGTCAAAATGAATTACGCACACCAAGAGTTGCGATAACCTGGAAGCCAAAACGAGGAAAGCGCAAACAGGGACGTCCTCGTATTACCTGGCGACACACCTTCATGGAGGACCTCAGAACAGTGGACACCAGATGGGAGGAGGCTTCAGACATTGCCAGTGACAGATCATTATGGAGACAGCTTGCCGCCCAATGCGCCGAACGGCGCGGGAGGACCTAAGTCTAAGTCTAAGAATGTTGTTTGCTTTAGCTTTTTAATCGAAAAGGGGAGTTTTATCGACGAAACCATCAGGAAGGGAAGGAATTTTTAAACTTTAAAAAACCTCGGTTACGCTCATATATAGCCTGATTCGGTGACTGCACATGTAGATTGATTTAGTGTCATATTGAAGTTGGGTTTTTTAACTTCAAAACCAGGTGGAGAGGAGTTTTAAACTAAAAAAAAATCTCTGGAGGGGGTTTTAACTGAAAGCCCTCTTGGGGGGAGGTTTTAACTCAAACTTTTCTTGGCTACGCTCATAGAATCTGGTGACTGTTGTTTGCTTTAGTCTTATATTGAAGAGAGAGTTTTTAACGTCAAAAAATTCTGGAGGGGAATTTTAAACTCAAAACCCCCTTCGCCTTCGGCTAAGCTGTCGTTTTTTTTTTGTTGTTTTTTTATATAGAAGAGGGTGGTTTTAACATCAAAACACCCCTTCGCTGCACTTGGGCAAGTGATGGTTTAAAATTGAAACCTCACCTACAATAAACAAAATTAAAGCAAATAAAAAATAAAAAAAACAGTCCAAAAATTCCACCACCAACCTGCATGGGAGAGGGAGGGGGGTTGAAACCTGAAACCGATAATTAATTCGTTACAATAAGCTCAGCGTATCGTAATATATAGATTCACCCGAGTATGTTCAAACTAATGCAACTTCTGCAGGACTATACAAAATATAAACCTTGTTTTTTTTTTTTTTTTTTGGTTAAATCCACTCAATATATATATAGGATTGTAAATCATCAGTAGCATTAGTGATGGGAACTAAACTAACTTTTAAAAGTTAAACTAAAACTAGTTTTCAACTAAAATAAAGTACTTAAACTAAAAGTTTATCATGAATGTCAAAATATAGTTAAACTAAACTAAAGGAAATTGATTAAACTTTAACAAACTTTTCATAACTTTTTTTTTTTTTGGGGGGGGGGGGGTTAAACTAGAAATATTTATCCATAATAAAATCAGTAATAAGGATAATGTTTCTAACATAATCGTTAATTAATGCACAATAAAATTAAAAATAAAAGATTTCTAAATAAATATGTGTGTTTGTATTTTTTCCTTCAATTAAAACTTATATTAACTTATTATATAACGGAAAATTTTAATTAATTATACCGGTAAAGTTTTAAATCTCATTAAATAACATACAATTAGAGATTAAAAATTAGATCTAGTAACCAATAAAATAGAAACGAAATTGTTGGAGTTTTAAGAAACATTTTACCTGTATAACTATTTTATAGTGTAAAATACATGCTGGCCGGGTATTGGTGGTCTTGTCATTATGGACTGCATACTCAGTACACTATATAGGCCTACACGTGTAGGTCTATCTGGCCAGGTTGTTAAAATCAGTAGGACACACCGTCTATTTACTTTTTGGACTGGGAGGGTGTGTAACTATTTTAGTGTAAAAAACATGCTTGACTATAGCCATGCCTCGTCTGACCACTCCACATTAAGCAAACACTATTGCATAACGCGTAATGAAAAAAAATGCAGGGTAGTTTTGTAGTATCATCGACTACACACATACAGTACACTAGGCATACATCAGGCCTACATGTGTATGTCTAGATGACCAGGTTGTTAATTTCAGTTGGACACAGTCTATTTACTTTATGACCAAGAGAGGGTGTGGATTAAGTTTTTTTTTTTCTAGAGTTGGTTAATCTAATGCTTTAATATCTATATAGGCCTAACTGTCGATTCTTAGATCTCAATAATAAGTCTTAGGACTATAAAAAGGGTGTAGTTGATGTTCCTGCAGTTAAAAAATTATTGTTTGCCGCAATGAATTGATCAAAACCACTAAATATAATATTGACCTAACTCACTATTATAATCAGATTCCCACTATAAACAGAAATTAAACACCACCACGTGGCTCATAAAAAAAAAATTCGGAGCAATCCCATTCATAATATTGCATAGAAGCTTTTAGCAAAAAATGTTTAACAACATTTTATTATACTGCTACTTTCAATTGCAAATATTTAATCCCATGACTTCTACCAGCATCTTACTTTACCCTCTTCAAATGCAGACTGACTAAATAGTTGTTAACTGCATCATTTTTTTGATAATCAAAGTTATTGATATCACATGACCAGAAAAGAGGGTTGTGCGTTTCAACCATGGTTTCAACCCTGACCACATGTTGAAAAGTTGTACAAATTTTAATTAAACTTTTTAGTTAGTAACTAAAAAAAAAAAATTAAACTACGATTTTAACTAAACTTTTTTTTTCTAGTTAAACAATGGCCTTAGCTAATTTTTTTTAGTTAAACTAAAAGTTTCTAACTTTTTAGTTAACTTTTGCCCATCACTACAGTAGCATATAATAGGCCTATATGTTTATAGATCTAGGTGACTCCTTATTAAGAGAGTCTATGCGTTTAGTATTACACATAAAAATCTGTAAATGAAAGGTAAGCTATGCCAATCACACTTACGGTATAATTCTTATTGTCATTCAAATTGGCCGACCCATTTGGGTACAGGCCCACCGGGCATTAGCCCGGTTGCCCATATAGCCAGCCAGTACGCTTCTGCCCCCCGCCATTAACGATCAGACATATAAAATATTAGCTTAGCTTCTATATAGCTGCGGTGCACCATAAATCATATGTTACAGAAGGTTGTCATTGCCGAAAGTAGTTATGGAAATAAGCACTCCACTACCTGTAGTATAAAATGCTTCCAATGGCATGCGTCTCGAATACCCTCTGACAACCAGTCCAACTCCTGGTCTTCACGTGCGGCTCAGTGAGTCCGGCGGAACTGTTATCACTAACAGGAAAGGGGCAATGGTGAGTAACTAGCGCCTAAACCAGGGAAGGAAGGACTCGTTAGACTTGGCTATCTAACCACCTAGGAGAAGGGATTCAAGACTCTGCTGCCCAAATACCCAAATATGGCAAAGGCTTCGGGAATCAACCCTAAGGAAAAATCAGGAGGCAGGCAGCTTGCAGCATACAGTACTACACCCTGGCAGAGCCAATGATGCCGCTGACCCCCTTCCCTTGGATACTCATAGTTCTTTTTAGGATTTCATGAGGGCTTCGTCTGCCCTCGATTTACTCCTAAAAGACCCCGTTCCGGTTTTCGTTCATTACCCTAATTGGCCTCTTGTTTTTAGGGCCAAGGCCGACTTGAATCACTATAAAATCACGACAAAGTCACGGTTATGGGCCCCTAAGTTCATGACCCACAAGGTACTTCCGTTTGGGTTGTCGTTCATCCCCCGAATTATCCCCACGTGTTTACCCCACCCCATAATGGCCACATAAAGGTTTCAAGATGGGTTCGTCTGGCCCTCTAGCTGAGCCCAGGTCGCCATAACTTTGGGTGATGAACAACATTGCTTGGAATAAAATAGACACCATAGTTAGAATCGGCAAGGATGGTGCATTTTATGTCAGATTGTCCAGAAACGTGTGGAACAGACCAGGCATTAAACAAGCTAAGAATTTATCGGGCTATCATTCTCCCGACATTGTTTTATGCATCTGAAACTAACTAAACATGGACGGAGTATACATTCAAAGGCATGCCAAGAAGCAGAATCACTTTCATATGATCTGCTTAAAAGCGACAAGACAACTGTAACCTGACATAGAAGTCCAAAGAGAGCTGACGTCTGTAGATCGGACAACCCCCGCATTTCCAAAATGGCCAGCGAACTGAATCTCATAGTGGACATGGTGAGTTTGAACCTATTCAGCCGTCCTACAGGAGATGCTAGGTTTAAATTCTAGAACGTCTGAAATTTTTATTGTGTGTGTGACAATAGTTAATGTATGCATTCACATTCGGATAAAGAGAAACACACACACACAGACACACACATATGTCTCTGTGGCATTTACTCTCGAGAGACGATATTTTCCCTTTGCAACTTCTTGTGTGACTAAAGAGGCCAATCTTTGATATACAGCTGCGGTCACAGGTTGGGCATATGTAATCACCAGGCGCCGTTGCATTTTCACTCTTCTTTCTGCTGCTGTTGTGTATGGCATCTGTAATCCGAGACCCTTCCTTTATGCTCGATCTCCACGTGGATCTATCTTTTTACCAACTGCTAGTGTCGATTTTGAAGAGCTTCTTGTCGCGTTTGCATACATCCGGACATATGCGGATGTAAAAACACACACACACATAAATACAAACATACAGAGGCTATATATTTATATTGACTATTTCTATCTTGACTAGATCTTAACAAGATCTAGATTCTAGATTTTACGTTTTAGAACTGAAGCAGTACTGACGGCTAGCTGATCTACGATCTATAGTCTATAATAGTTCAGGTGTAGGGCCTACTCAAAATGAAAAAAAAAAGTATATTGAAAGAATCAGGGGCACCCGCAGGTGATGCAAGGTGCCAAGTCGTAGCTTCAACTTTCTTGTTGCGGAGAATATTAAAGAAAAGAAATGTCCCCCCCCCCCCATGCGATATTAAGTGGACTGTAAATATTTTTTCATGTAATAAAAAAAAAAAACAATAACTAAACAAGTGAACAAACTATTCACTTTACGGTGGATCAAACAAAAACTGCAAACCTTGACTGTGTCAATAACTTTACTGATGAATCGCTTTTCGTCGCGATGGACAAGCTGGAGATGGCTTTAGCGTTGCTCTTTCGACTAGGGAAGGGGTCAAGAATCCAAAATAGGTGAGAAAATTAAGACTGCATAGCAACTAACAATCCGTCTACTTAAGAGATTTTGTCTTTACAATTCTTCTTCAACTCGTTCGTGATGCCCATTGAGAGCCAGATGCTGCTTTGAGAGAAAATGAATAATATCAAAGATTCTTTTCATTATCAGATTTTTACCTCTAGGACCTTTCGATCCCTGCCGTCAACCATTTTAACCAGAGAAGACAATTTCTCCGTCTTAGCTGAGCGACAGCCAGACTTATCAATATTAAGCAAAGCCCATAATACTAACAGAGTGGCAAAATAAATACATTTTTTAATCAAATACAGCAGTTTTTGTTTGTTCATGTATGTACAATGTATGCAGTTTTTACTGAGAAATTTTGTGCTCAGTTTGATGCCCCTCATCACTTGATGCCCAGTGCGGCCCGAACCACCCGCACATGGCTAGCTACGCCACTGCATTTATCACATTGAAAGACAGCTGGCAATGATTTCTCTTCTGGAGGGATGCAAGTATGTAGGCCATCAATTCGTGATAAGACAGCTAGTCTATTACAACATTAGCTTACCCATACAACTGTACTTCAGTTGAGGCAAATTAAAGGTTAATTGGTTTGATGTGAAAAAAAAAAAAGGCTAGAATATGGCTACTCAGAATCCAAGGGTAAATGTGCACCACCTTCCACACCTTGTCGACGCCCATTGAAAGAATTGTGTGTGAAAACTATTATTTTACGTATACGAAACTAATAGATCAAATATATTTTTTTTCTGATCCGCTGAACAAAGACGAGAAAAACATTGGGCCTACCGTTGATTCTACAACATTGAGTCTGAGATCTAGATCTAAATTAGGTTCGAAAATAGTAAAACTGAAATTGAAAGAAACATATAAATCTAAATCTAATAATAGATCATTGGAAATTTTTCGGAAAATATACTTTCATTTTCAAATAAACTATTTTTAGCTCCATTTTTTATGAGAAGGCTTTGATAATAATAATACAAATAATAATAATTATATAAGGATTAGATGTAGGCCTATCAATAATAAACAAATAAATAGTATCGGTGAAATGTAGTTGTAACATTTTGTAATTATAAATGTATAGAATACTATTTGGAATTGATAGTTGTATATGATTTTATAAAAGAAGAAAAACTATATAAGCATGCTAGCTTTACTAACAGCGTACAGTAATACTACGTACTATTGTTATCATGGGCGAAGTCAGGGGGGGGGGTGTTCAACCCCCCCCCCCCCCCCCCGAAATGAAAATTCCCCCCCCCCCTGCGGAAGGGGGAGACGGACTTTAGTGACTGATGTTTTGCTTTAATTTTGTTTATTTTAGGTGAGATTTTAATTCTAAGCCATATATCACTTGCATAAGCGCAGCCAAGGGGATTTTGAGTTTAAAACCCCTCTTCTATAAAACAAAAGAAAATAATGCAAACGACAATCCCCAAATTCCAGAGCATAGCTAAGGAATATTTTGATTTTTAACACCCCTCCGAAATTCACTATAAAACCCCCTCTTCATTTTAAAAAAGCAAATTACACACTGAAAATGCTATATATGAGCGTAGCCAAAGGGGTTTTGAGTTTAAACCCCTTCAGCGGGGTTTATAGCTAGAAATATCTCTTTAATATAAAAAAAAGCAAATTACACACTACAAATTCTATGAATTTGCAAATTCTATAAATTCTAGCCAAAGGGGGTTTTGAGTTTAGCTAAAAAGTACCTATTCAATATAAAAAAAAAAAAAAGCAAATTATACACTATAAAATCTATAAGCGTAGCCAAAGGGGTTTTGAGTTAAAAAAAACCCTGCCAGCAGGGTTTGAAGCTGAAAAATACGGTACCTCTTCAATATTAAAAAAAAAAGCAAGTTAAGCACTCAAATTGCTATGAGCGTAGCCAAAGGGGGTTTTGAGTTTAAATCCCCCTTCAGGGGGGTTTTGATGTTAAAAATACCTTTTCAATATAAAAAAAGCAAATTACACACTAAAATTCTTTGATCGTAGCTAAGCCAATGAGGGGTTTTGAGTTTAAATCCCCCTCCTCCAGATGGCTTTTTTTAAAAGTTTAAAACCCCTCCAGATGGTTTTGAGTTTAAAATTCCCCTACAGAGCGTTTTGAGTTGAAAACCTCTCTCTTCAATATTATTTTAAAGCAAGCTACAGTCACCGAATTCTATGACCGTAGCTAAATGGGGTTTTGAATTAAAAAAAAAAAAAAAACTCCAGAGATTTTTTAGTTTGAAACCTCTCAACAGATGATTTTGACGATAAAACTTCCCTTTTCGATATAAAATCTAAAGCAAAATGCAGGCATTTAATTCCAAGAACGTAGTCAAGAGAGGTTACACATTTCTACCAGTGGCTGAGCTCTATTAATAAAAAAAAGTGTGAATAGTCATCTGCCGAACTTGAAAAATACTAAATGTGGTTCAACAAAGATGGCTAAGACAGATTTTAGGAGTCAGTTATAGAGATCGGGTCTAAATCAAAGAAATCATATGCCGAACTGGGAGTCTAACCCTTAATAAGGTTGTGACAGAGCGTCCATATTATGGAGTTTTGCGGGACATGTTCTCCGACAAAATGAATTACGCATAATAAGAGTTGCAATGACATTCTAGTACAACTTGGCGCCACACTTTCTTTGAGATCCCCAAAGCAGGTGGGAAGAGGCTTCAGAAATTGCCAGTGACAGATTTTTGTGGAAACAGCTTGCCGGCAAATGCGCCGAACGGCGCGAGAGGTTCTAAGTCAGTAAGAATAGCACATTAGGTTTTTGAAATAAAACTTTTTAATAGCACTGTAGATACATCAGAATATGCATTTAGTTGGCTTTCAATACCAGAAATAGTGCTCGGAGGCGGGGCTACGCCGCGCGCAGCGCTCCCCCAGACCCCCTTGCTGACAAGGGCGGGGAGTCTACACATTTTCCACAAATTCCAGGAAGAACCTATTCTAGGGCACAATAAACGTCTTCAGAGAGGGTCAGAATGTAATAAAGATTAATTATGTACACTAACACATACAAATATATATAATTTTTGTCCGCGGGGGGGGAATCCCCCCCCCCCCCCAGAAAAAAAATTCCTAATAAGCCAGATCTATGTCGATCACTGCAGCTAAAGGGGCGACCTTTTCAACATTTCTAGGAGTCGCTTCTCAAATATTACTTAATTCTAAATTAAAACTGTATAAAATGAATGCACTGTTATATGTCCATGAAAGAGAAACAAAAGCCAACTGTGGATAATGCTCTCTAGCCTGACCTATTTAAATAGTTTATTGGACAGTGATGTGCAGTCAAGCCTGACAGCCATAATAAATGATAATAGAGTTTGCATAGAAAATACGTTTTACACGGATCTGTAGGCCTATAGGTTTAATAATTAAAACTTACCTTTTCAGATGTTAAAGAATAATTGATTGATTAATATAATTGATATATCAACACACTTATCACTTAACTATCACCGTTTTAAGGGCGTTTACTTGATCTGCTGAATACTGAATCTAGGATTCTAGATTCAAGAGATACTTATTAATTATATCTACATTCGACATTGAATATACATTCAAGAGATCTTGTATCTTTTAGGTCTAGATCTAGTTTCTGTATTAGTCTTAATCAGCTTTAGACAGATTTTTTGTGTGGATAATATCCAAGAACACAACGGAAATTCCCGAAATGCAAATTACTGTATTTTCTAAGTAACCAATGTATAATTAGATATTACGTTTCTTTAAAAATAGTTGCTAGTTCAGGAGTGTATATAGTATTTTATATCTATGATACGGCCATAGTCATAGGGCCATATCAGGGCCGGCTAGGCATACGCAAATAGCCGCTTGGGGCCTCCGATTGTTGGGGGCCTTGCACAATTTAAGACTCAAAACATTTTTTAGAGAAGAAATAGACAAATCTGTGCCCAATGTTCTTGTTGTAGTAGACCTTGCTTACTTTTTTTTTTCGCTGTACATTTTTTTGTCATTTGGGGCCACCAAATTCAATTCGCCTAGGGCCTCCAATTATCTAAGGTCAGCACTGTCTTTATGAAGAAGGCTAATGCGATATAAAATTTACAAAAGGCCTTTTAAATACCGCACTTACATGTGTCTAACTGGGTGATCGCTTTTTAAATGTATTTTTTAAAAAGGGAACGACATGAATTTGAACTCGTGGGCTAAAATCAAGCCTTTTCAGGCTCTCAAGCCAACGCAGAAGCCACTCTACTAGTGAATATGGTCTATGAACATGAACTATTGTATAGTTATCTATTGTTTCTATCTCATGTTTGTGTTCACTAAGCCTCAGACGACACTCTATATAGGGGGCTAATTCACATTATACCACCACTTCATTCAAGTACAATTTCTTTCCCTTGTCTGAGATAACTAAAAAAAATAAAAAATACCAGTGCTAATTAGCTAACCATAGGTGGTTGAACGCTTCAAGGCTTCATAAGTAATATAAAATAAAGAAAATTCAGATCTATCAACTATTCGCCTTCTGAATGGGCTATGTTGGACTAGTCCGTTTCGTTTCTTTAATTAAAAAGTTGAATCACTTATTGGGTCGGAAGTGGCTTTTTTCCTTATATATCTTTGCATTTTTCAGTTCTCTTTTTAAATTAAACTGACATTATTATGCTATAATTTTTAGTGTGCCTGATAGAGAAAAAAATTCTGCACAAAAATACGGGTAGTTGGGATATAACCCGATAGAGGCTACAAAAATAAAAGACCTGAAACTAGCGCGTGAAACTACACATTTACAGTACTTTATTTGATGAGTATTTTACCCAAGATCTGTGTTGTTTTTTAGGACGCTTATTTCAAGTACCCGGCATTTTCCGATACACAATTTCATACACAAAATAATTGTTGAAAAAAAAATTTAAACTTTAAATGATTACTTAAAAAGGTGTTACTCTAATCATGGAACTATACTAATGGAACAACAGCTCCTAGTTTTTACTAGGGGAGTGCCGTCGCGCATTATTCTCACGCATGGTGCAATATGGAGAAATTCAGGAGGATGCAAAAGAAGAAATTTACTCCTCCAGTCACTTGGACTGACCTTCAATGAGAGTAAAACTTTCCTACGCTTTATTTTATTAGATCTCTAAAAACTTCATCCATTTCCTCACAATGTTTTTTGATTTATAAAATTTTCCTGAATAAGGGATCGTCACAAAAGTTATTTTTTTAAGGCCACCCCATTAAAATAGCTGTTTTCAGTACTTTCACATTTGGGTATTTTACACAAAATCTGGATTTTTTTTTAATGTACATGAAATCATTATCATCTGTCCCGCGTAACTAAATCCTCCACTTTTCCCGGTCACCAATGTTCTTAACAAGAGAGAGAGGCTGGTCCATTATTTGCGTAGTCCAGCCAGCTTTTCTTCTGACAAACCTTTTTTCGTTTATTCTCTTAAAGGATATTTTTTTTAAAGTTAGTCTTACAAAATACAATTCCAAACCAACTCACGCAGTTATCGTCTTTTCACAGTATTGAGGAGTCATCCTTTTTGCCAGCCAGAGTGTTAATTGGCAAAAGTAAAAAATTCATTATTATTTTTTTTTAGTAAATATTCACAACTATATCTTTTATATAATAATATATATTTTTTTTAATAATAATATCTTTTATATAGACATGCTTTAATAGATCTAATAAATGATTAACGCGGCCCTACCAATATGGGTATATTAATACTTAAATCTGGGTATTTTAAATTTCGAATGCGCATTTTTAAAAAAACCGAACTTATCTATAGATCTCTTATATCTAGAATAATCTAGATCTACAACACCCAGACTTAGACTATGGTTCTAGATCTATTTAAAGATATTTTTAAAAAATAACTCAACAGATCTAATAAAGTCATGATTTCCACTATATTTTCTCTAGATCTAGACCATACATGAGATCAATATGAATGTTTATAGTTTATACTGACTTATAGCTCTGGCTCTACCAGTTGATTATCATCATCATCTCGAATAATAATCTAGACTAGTTCTGACTAGTATGTCAATGTCTCTATTAAAATAATTAATATCATCAGCCATATCATTTTAAATATTAAAATAGTAGACATAGATTTCTATATATTATAAATAGATAGATTAGATCTATAAAATATAATTTTACAAACTTTAGAAATGATTGATTTTATTTTTAATTGATCAGCCTTCTAGACTAGATCTAGCATCTCTAGCTAGACTCTAACTTGTAGATCTTGGAATTGGATCGAAATTCACATTCCTAAATTGTCTCTAAAGTCTGTAGCTGATTTGAGAGGCCCAACGAGACAAGAGTCTATTACTATTAGTACTCTGTCTCTTGATCTATCTAGTAGGCCTACTTAGCTAGTGCATTAGCCTTAGCCATAGTGTAGTCAAATCTTGACAACTAGTCTTCTAGATCTAAGCTTCTAGAATAATTAGATCTAGATCCAATTTAGATTTAGAATATAAAACTAATTAAAAGTATTTTACTAGCTAAAATACTAAATCTACTGATCTAAATTTTAGATAGATATACAATATATAGATCCAGTTTAGATTTGGAATATAAAAATATTTACTAGCTAAAATTCTAAATCTACTGATCTATACTTAATATTTCAGATATTATATGACATCTACAAAAATTATTATTAAGATATAATTATAGAATCTAGACTAGTTATTTATGTACATAAAATATATATAAATATAAGATAAAATTTATGCAGGCCTAGATCCCATAAATTTATAAATGATCCAGATCTATCAGTAAAAGTTACCTTCGATGGGAAGTTTTACCCAATCTAATCTATACAAGACAATTTATAATCCATGCCTCGCCTACACCCCATACATTAAATAATAGTTCCCATTCCATGCCATGCCCAGACCCATGAGTTCATGAAATAATAAATGATGTGGTGTCAAGTTGGATCTATCCCCTGAAATTCAGCACTTTAATATAAAACTCTCATATCTAGTTAATTATTTGCTATGACACTCTGATCAACTTGGACTTGTGTGATACATATTTGTTTCTTATCAGATTTAATGAATGAAGTTTTGGTGCATTTTAAGGCTACAAAAGTATCGTCAGGTGCATTCTAACCATTGGTATTTTTCCTGGCAACATTTCTATTCTAGTCTGTGATAAATTATAAATTTAAAAAAATGTTTGTAATGTTTCAGTTATTAACAAGTAGAACCATGCCAACCAGTTCTGATGATGTACCAGAATGGCTCGAGGATCATACTTATACTATTTCTACTCTCTGGGCAGACATTAATGACATTGGCATCCATTCAATATTTATTGTAAGTACTACTATACAATTTTTATTTTAGTTATCTAAAAGATGTTTTATGAAGTGTGATTTTCATGGTCAAGCAACATCCAAATAACGGGGAAGGAATTTAACATTTTTCTCTAGTTTTTTTTTTATAACACTCTTAAGCAAATTCATCTTTCATGAATGCCTAATATACTTGGCTGTTGTGCAGGCCATTCCTTTACAATAAACTGTTAGATGAAATTAGGCAAAATTATGTCTGATAATTTGTATGTTTGATACAACAATGTATTCAATTTAATAATAATATTTTTTAATTTTAATGTTTTCAAAAGAAATTAGCCATTATGCCTAATTGTATAATTACAGTTATGTTTGGAAATGCAAGAAAAAGGCATGCATTCCTGACAAGTCAATGATTGGTTGCACCTCTTAAAGGTAAGGTACTGCAATTTTTCCCTATGCACTTTTCTCATAAGCTGAAGTACTTGTATTTTTGAAAAACTAGTTTTCCATGAAAATGTAAATCATAATATATGTTATAGTTGCTTTTAGATGAGTGCAATGTCCATCAAATTAACTGAATATCTACCTTCACCTTTAGTAATAATTCATAACTATTAAGGTCAGGGCCATGTCTACACATTAACACAGTAGCTCCTTTTAGGTACAGACTATTTTTAGAATAGCAAAATTATATAATTATACTTAATAACATATATACGTTTAGCATGGTCAACACATATATCACACATTTTTTTTATTTTTTTAAAAATCCTTTTATTTATTTTTATAACTAGATAACTTTCTGTTATGAGAAAAGATGAGATTCTTGGACTCCTGCATAGCACCACCAGAAAGGAAAATCCCATCATGTTGCAAAATAAAAGTCTTGGACCAATTTTAATTTAAGATATATATATTATACTGTAAGCTCTATACATATTTATGTATATCCTGTCATTCAGCCAACAGGTTTGGATTTAGTATTTCTTTAAATCTGTTTGATATTGTACTTGAAAACTATCAATCTGAGCCACATTAAAACAATAGGGAGTGCAGTGAATGAGTGGTAAAGCACTTGGCTTCTGAACTGAGGGTTCCTGGGTTCAATTAAGACTGGGATTTTCAATTTCAGAATTCAAAAGGCTAGGGATACATGGCAATAGTAAGGAATAAGTAAAGGCAGTTTGGGGATCCATGGCTGAATGGTTAAGTCATGGGTTTGAATCTCTGTGAAGACTCAGATTAAAATTTTTTAGATTTTTGGGTGCCCCTGAGTCCACCTAACTCTAATGGGTAGCTGACTTTCGTTTTGGAAAGTAAAGATGGTTGGTTGTTGTGCTGGCCACATCATGCACTGGCCAAAGAATCAAATGACCTTAACATCATCTGCCCTATAGATTGTGATGTCTGAAATGGGATTTTTTTTTCAAAAGGTGGTTGGTTGTTGTGCTGGGTACATGACACCCTCGCTAACCATGGGGCACAGAAACTGATAAACTTTATATCATCTGCCCCATAGATTGCAAGATATGTAAGGGAAATTTTACTTTTTTAAAATTAAAATAAGAATCTATCAAAAGTAAACATAAAATATGGTGCATTCTCCTTAAAACTAAAACCTGGTGCGAAGGTTTAAAATGTTGGCAAAAAAAAGCAACATCATATTCTTAATTCCCTTTGCAAAACTTACTGAGAAGAACATGCATGTTGTTCCCTCATAAGTTTCTTGACAGAGGAAATCTTGTTTATATTAGATTTGAATTAAGCAAATTAAGAAAAAAATTATAATCATTATTTCAAATGGTTGTATCTAAACCTTATGAATTATTTTTCCGTTATAAGTATATTGAGATTAATGGATAATCATGAAATTGTTAAATAATTGCTGCTATCATTCCATTGACTAAAGAACCATAATTTTTTTTTTTAAAATTAATTTCAAAATGATTTTTTTCAAGCATAGAGTTCACATAGATCTTGAGTGAATTTTTTTTTTTATTTGATTAATGCTTCAATTTTATTGTATCATATTAGTTATTACTTTTTATTACCCAGAATATTTAAAAAATGAGTACACTATTTTCATGTAATAATATAACTTGGTATTCACACAATGCTCAAAATACACCATAATCTTTAGGCCATACAGATTTGTATAAATTAACTTGTTTAAATACATTGTAAATGTATATTGTTTGGATAAGAATAAAGTTTTTCTGTAGACAAATATTGTTCAAGATTTGTTGATGCTCCTGCTTAATCAATTATATATACAGGTCATTAGTTTTAACACGTCTGATAATAAATGACAGTACAAGTTAGTGAATGAAAATTTGTCATTATTTCAGCTGCTTTAGTCCTACATCAATGTGAGGTACCAGTACTTTGATTGTGTCATATAACAATTTAAAGCAACATTTTGAAATGAATAGTCTGTAGAATTGACAGTAAATACATTTAAGTGATGGGCTGTGATCTGCTTGAATTGGGAGCTGATCATGTATTGAATTTGTGTTTTTTGATCTTTACTTCAAGTAAATGTTAATGAGCATTTAATTTTTAATGAATAAATAATTTAAAAATAAATACAAAAGAACCATAAACATCTACTTTAGTTTAATAATTTTTTTTCATCAGAACAGAATTTCCAACTTTGCATTCTTAAAATAAAATATAATTTATTTAGAGTAGAGTCAGAACTAAAATCATAGTTTTAAACTATTAAGTAAATTAAGCTAAGCTGTGATATCTTATAAACATTTGTATATAGACTATACACAATTTAATTATTATTTTTCATCAAATTGCAGGAACTAGTACATGTACTTATGCCTATTTGACAATAAAAAACCATAGTCAATGAAATAGTAATACTAGTAAATGAGATAAAAGTAAACTAAATATCATCAATGCTATTGAAGCCACACTTGTTGTTTTTTTTTTATCTTGTTTGGTGGACTGCAATTAAAGTTGCTATTAATTTTACTGATCGTCTTAGCTGAAATGCCAGTGTCGTCTCTTTGAATCCTAAGCTTATTTTCTTGGTAACTGGAAGTCCAGATATTTGGAGTTTCATTTTAAGCACCTATACTTTCCGAAATGGCATTCCGATAGGCTAAACCATTTGCCTAACATGTCATATGCACGTAAAGAGGTACCACAGAAATGCTTAGGCGCCAACTTACTTTAACTGACATAGAATAAGAGAGCACCTGGTTGCATACAGCTTCAGAACGAGACAGCTGGAGGTCACTTACAAAGGTGTGGTATACACCAATGAAAATTAATTGCCGAGGGTAGATGGCAAAAAAAAAAAAAAAACTGATTCTACCACAGGTGGACAATGGTTATGCCTGTGCTCAGTGTGGCATAATATGTAGGTCACAGCTGGGGCTGAGTAGCCTCTGGAAACATAGTATTCCTCATAAGTCTTAGGAATCAAAGACAAGCCTATCATTTTTGTAGCATAGTTTGTAGCTTCTGTAAATGCATGAAATGCCGACACAAGTCCTCTGTGAGTTTGATGGATTATAAACATCTTACTTCTTTGCCTTATATTAAATGGTCCTTCTCTCTGTTCCTCTAGGTACTTGCGTTTATCTAAATATCATTGATATATCGTAACATGTCATCAAAATAAAAGATAGAATCTCTGCAACTCGTGTACAAGTCAGAAGTCATCAATAACACTTGCCATTTAAAAAATAACAATTTAGATTAGTCAAATTAGTGACTGATTATTCGATTCATTTAGGCCTATAAATTTTTTATTTGAATATATTATGATCCTTTACACTTTGTGACTTTACTAGTATACTTTGGAGTAGACTTGTTGAGCTAAAGTCGGAAGTACACATTGAGTTTTACTGTGATCTACTAGATTAGGGCCTACTAGATCTAGATCTATATATATTATATTATATATAAGTAGAGAGAGTATCTCATCAATAGTATGTCATATCGTGATCAGTAGGCGGCTGCAGGTTTATAGATCTATTCCATGACAAAAACCCTGGCTAGATTTAGATCTACTGGTCTAGACATCTAGATCTAACTAGAATTAAACTAGAAAACTGAATTAGAAAAGTAGCTTTCTGGATCTAGAACCAGAATCTATATTATTAATATTAGATCTAGTTGCGTCGAACGCTTAATTTTTGGTTGTTGTTTTTAATAAATGCACATAAAATACATTGTATTTTGGCAATAAAAATACCCAGTTGGTAGTCCAGTAATTCTAATAATTAATTAATAAATGACTATCAGTATTTGTTTTAGATCTATCAGATTCATATGACTATGACTTATTATTTATATTTTTTTTGTATCATTCGTCCAAGAAAATCTAGCTCTAGATCTATTTCATTTTAGATTAGGCTATAGTTGTTGTTGTTTTTTTTTTGTCATTTTATTTAGGCTACAATATTACCGAGATGAACTTTTTCTTTGTTTCCCACGAGACGTGTATGCCTATAGCCTAGTCCTTTCGATAATAATATTAAAAAAAACGATTAGAAATGCGTAGCTTGGAGTGTCAAAACTGTATTAGGCCTCCTATTTTTATTTTTATTTCGTGCAATTTAGTATATCGTAACAAATACGCATTTAGAGGAACGGTAGACAGGTCTTCATCCAGATTTAGTGTAAATAAACCAAACACAGAAACACTGAAAGATTGTATTTTCGGAATTTAGATTCTATTTTTTTGAAAAAATGTGGCATTTTATAGGGTGGTCGAAAAAAATAACTTTTGTGACGATCTCTTATTCGGGAAAATTTTATCTATTATATCAGATAGTCAGAAAATGGATGAAGTTTTTACACATCTAATCAAATAGAGCGTACGAAAGTTTTACACCCATTGCAAGGGACTGACGGAGTAAATCTCTTCTTTGGCATCATCATGGATTTCTCCACATTGCACCATGCGCAAAAATGATGCGCGACGGCACTTCGACTCTCTTTGGCTTTGTAAAAAACTCGAAGCTGGTGTTCCATTAGTATAGTTCCATGCTCTAATCAATTTTTAATATTAGTTTGTTATGAATGTCACTGTTGATATGGTGCGCAAAGGTGCACGCGTTCAATATAATAAAGTATCATTCTCCGCCATGACACTAATGGTTG
Organism: Biomphalaria glabrata; assembly: GCF_947242115.1. NCBI lineage: Eukaryota > Metazoa > Mollusca > Gastropoda > Planorbidae > Biomphalaria > Biomphalaria glabrata. Next base: position 20,415,844 of record NC_074717.1, read on the forward strand.
TTGTTTGTTTATTGCTGACTGTGAACCTAGATCATAATTAACATGGTGGCAGCGGTGTATTAATGATCAAAGGTAATCATTAATCAGTATATAAAGGTTTATTGTTTGCAATAATAAATAGGCAACAATTCAAGGCTACGCCGTGCAATGGCAGCTAGAAATTTCCTTCCTGTACCCGAGCCGCTCGAGGTGGAAGGAAACATGGCCGCTAATCGGAAAAAGTTTCACCGGAGCTGGCGAAACTATGAGTTAGCCATTAAATTGTCGGAAGAATCAGAGGAGGTCAGAGTGGCCACCTTTCTAACAATTATAGGGACAAAAGCGATGGACATATATGAAGGTCTTGAAATTGAGAAGGGAAAAGAAAGAAAGATGGAAGAAATAGTGAACAAATTTGAAAGTCTTTGCATTGGAAAAACGAATGAAACTTATGAGCGCTATGTTTTCAATACTCGTGAACAGCAAGAAGACGAGGACATTGAAAAGTACATAACAAATTTGAGAAGACTTGCAAAAACGTGTAGTTTTGAACGCCTGGAAGATAGCTTGATTAGGTACAGAGTAGTTCTTGGTATTAGACATGAATGCCTCAAAATAAAATTGTTAAAAGATAGTAGTCTCACATTGGAAAGGTGCAGAGATATTTGCAGAGCATACGAGACCGCCAACAAACAATTGAGACAAATACAAGCCGACTCTCCAATCATTGAGAAAGTATCAACACCCTCAAGAACAAACATTCAGAAAGGTAAATGCAGGTATTGTGGAAGGATTCACGAATACATTAAAGAAAAGTGCCCTGCATGGGGTAAAATGTGCCTAGCATGCAAGGGGAGACATCATTTTGCTGTGATGTGCAAAAAGAAAGTGCAGCAGGTATCAGATGATATGTCTAACGATGAAAGACAGCTGCAGTCGGACACAAGAGATGATGTCATGATGGTAAAAAAATGAATGGGTGATGTCTTTGGAGAACCACAAAACGAAAAGGATGACAGCAGTTATGACAGTAAATGGTCACCGTGTAAGGTTTCAAATGGATAGTGGAGCTGATGTAAATACCATCCAGGAAAAATACGTAAATAAGAATCAGATAGAAAAGGCAACGCAAAGATTACTAATGTGGAATAAGACTGAAATGAGACCCATAGGGAAAGAAACTCTAACGACGAGAAATGAGAAAACTAACGAAACATTTGAGGTGAAATATATAGTTGTACCAAATAATCTAGCATGCCTTCTAGGTCATGAAACTTTAACAAGAATGAAGTTAATCAAAGTCAATAAAGATAGGTTCATAGCATCAGTAGTGAATAACCAAGAAGAAGACTGTAGTCCAAAGTTTTACTGGTGATTTGGGTGACTTAGGAGAAGTGTCTTTAAAGATTGATAGCAGCATTAAGCCCAAGGTTCTGCCGTGTAGAAAGATCCCTATTGCTTTACAAGAAAGAGTTAAGGAGGAGTTAAAGACCCTAGTGCAGAGAGGAATCATAGAACCAGTGATAGAGCCTACAGAGTGGGTGAGTCAAATGGCAATTGTGGAAAAAGCTAATGGAAAAATTAGGATCTGGATAGATCCACAAGCCCTGAATAAAGTTTTACTAAGGGAATTCTATAATCTTGCTACTTTAGATGACATATTGGCAGATTTGAACGATGCCAAAATATTCAGCAAATTGGATGTGCAAGAAGCTTTCTGGCATGTCAGACTAGACACAGCGTCATCTAATTTGACAGCAATGATAACCCCTTTTGGTAGATACAAATGGAAACGATTACCATTTGGTCTGAAAGTGAGTTTAGAAATTTTTCAGAGAAGATTAAATCTAGCACTAGAAGGACTGAAAGGCTGTTTCAATTACGTTGATGATATTATAGTGGTAGGAAGAGGAAGAACGAAAGAAGAGGCACTCAGAAATCATGATATTAACCTAAGAGAGCTGATGAAGAGATGTCAAGAAAAGAAGATTAAACTAAACCACGAAAAGTCTGTTTTTAGAACAGATGAGATTAATTTTTTGGGTCATATTATTACAGAAGCAGGAATAAAACCAGACCCGAACAAAGTATCTGCGATTTTGAGTTTGAATGCTCCAAAAGATATTTCATCAGTCCGAAGATTCTGTGGCATGGTTCAATATCTTGCAAGATTTGTTCCAGACTTGTCGACAGATTTACAGCCCATAACAGAGTTGATCAGAAAGAACACAACATTTGTTTGGTCTGATCAATGCACACGAGCTTTCAACAAGATAAAACAGAAAATATCGACTCATGGCACATTGATATATTTTGACCCTAACAAAGAGCTTACATTACAAGCAGATAGTAGCCAAAATGGGTTGGGAGCAGCGTTATTACAAGATGGCAGTCCAATAGCATATGCTTCTAGATCATTAACTGATACTCAGAAAAGATGGGCACAGATTGAAAAAGAATTGTTAACAGTGGTTGTTGGTTTGGAAAGTTTTGACCGGTATACGTATGGCAGGACAGTTATAGTTCAGAATGACCATAAACCACTGGAAAACATCCTTCAAAAACCACTCAGTTCTGCTCCGAGAAGGCTACAAAGTCTAATGATGCGTCTTTATCGTTACGATATCCAGTTTCAATATGTCAAAGGCAAAAATTTGTTCATAGCTGATACTTTGAGTAGAGACCCATCAGAGGAAAAGAGTGATATCCCTGATGTTTGTGTCAATACAGTCGGACTGGCAATACCAGATGCAGTGCTGGAGAAAGTCAGAATCGAGACAGAGAAAGATAGAACAATGCAAACACTTATTCAGTATATCCTAAATGGATGTCCAAACAAACATAATAGTTTACCTGAACTCAAACAATATTTTTCACTAAGAGACATGTTAACATACGAAGACGGACTCTTGTTGAAAGGAGAACAAATAATCATACCGATATTACTTCGCAAGGAAATAGAAGAAAAACTTCATGCAGCACATCTGGGAGTAGACTCAATGAAAAGAAGAGCAAAAGAAACAGTTTTCTGGCCTGGATTATCAGCTCGAATAAAGGAAATAGCCAACTCATGTTACATTTGTCAGAAAAATAAACCAGCAAATCAGAGAGAAGAATTAATACAGCACGAAATAGGTTCTAATCCGAGGGACAAGATTGGAATTGATTTATTCCAAATGTGTAACCAACAATATCTAGCTATAGTGGACTATTATTCAAATTTCATAGAGGTAGAAAACATGCAGTTGACAACAACACACGCAATTATAAAGAAACTGAAAGTTTTATTTGCAAGATATGGGGTGCCCAAAGTCTGTATATCTGATAGCGGACCTCAGTTCACATCGGAATATTTTTCCAAGTTTATGATGGAATGGGGAGTGACTCATTTGAAATCTTCTCCAGGACACCATCAATCCAACGGAAAGGCTGAGTCAGCAGTTAAAATTTTGAAGAACGTAATGAAGAAATCTAGAGAATCAAAGTCAGATGCTTATGAAGCTCTTCTGGAATTTAGAAATACTCCAAGGCAAGACACAAATCTAAGCCCAGTTCAGATGTTTTTTGGTCGGATGACTCGAACACTGATACCAAACAAAAGGAGTAACATTAAGATTTCTACATGTCAAGAGAACATTATGAGAAGGAAAGAAAAACGTCAGATGAGTGTAAAAACATCTTATGATAAGAGGTCAAGAAATTTAAGTCAGCTGAGAACTGGACAGATGGTCTATTTCCAATCTCCTAATGACCCTACATGGAGACGTGGAAGAATCCAGTCTCAAGTCAATCAGAGAGCTTACATTATTCGAGGTGACAATGGTGCAGTGTACCAAAGAAACAGAGTGCATATCAACCCGAACAGAGAAACAGAAGAAGATATATTCCCCGATACTGATGACAATATACAGGACAATAAAACTCATGATCAACACATTCGCCACTCATCAACTCATCATTCCCTGCGACCAAGGGATCAGTTGAAGAAACCGACAAGATTCAATGACTATGTGTCTTAATGAACTATTGAATGTTGATTTTTAAATGTGATATGTTTCATATTCATTGAAGCGTATATATGTATGTTATGTTTAGTTGTTTATGTTGTGGTTTTGTTTTATTTTTTTCTATGATACTCCCCGAAATTTTTATTTTTTTTTATTTTTTTTTTAAAGAGAATGGGATGTTGATATGGTGCGCAAAGGTGCACGTGTTCAATATAATAAAGTATCATTCTCCGCCATGACACTAATGGTTGTTGTTTGTTTATTGCTGACTGTGAACCTAGATCATAATATTAGTTTGTTATCAATGTCACTGTTTATTTTGTGTCTGTTCTAGTTTCTTAAATTTTTCTTGAGTAAAGGGGTCGTTTTTCTCCTAATGGGTATACCTGATTTCTCAAAGCAGCCTTTGTAAAATATTGGTCCTAAATAATGCTATGTTTATAAACGAAAAATCGCATGGCTGCATTATGATGAATGTAGGTGTTAGTTCAATATATTTTATATTACTAGGTAACTATAAATAACCGCATAAATAGACGTAAGTTTAATTTTTTTCTGTTAGATAAAGTCATATGGCAACTTTTTGTTTATATCCTAATTCTAAAAAGGAATAATAATAGAATTATACAGTAAAAATAATCACTAAGTTTTTGAAAGTTTTGAAAGTCTGAGTTTGTTTTTTTGCAGATGTACACAAGCTACACTATGAGTCAGTCCATCTCTTCTAATTGTTTATAAATGAGTGTAAAAATGTAGGCTTCGATATTTTTAGCCTGAATTTAAGAAGTTACAAACTTCAAACAACTAATATATTGCCTCTTCCATAAAACTTTTACTTAAAAAATAAATTTATCCAATGCTCGAAATCCTGCTTGTATACTTAGGCCCTATAAATCGATTCGTTATCAATGTATTAAGTAGCAATAACCCCGCAAAAAAATTAAATGAAAGAAGATTCAGATATACATATATTTTTGTGACGGTACGCACCGGTACGGGGTACCGGCACCTTTTTTCAATGTCGGGAAAAATGATTACTTTTCTTGTAATTCAACGTTAATTGTTAATTTATTATTAGTTGAAAGTTAGGCCATGGTTAGGCAATCTATCACTGAGTACCGGAGCCTCTTTTTTATTTTTACAAAAAAAAAAAAAAAGCACTTTATATACTTTCAGCAGACATGCCGTATTATTAAAAACACCTCTATGTGAACTTCTCAATCATCTAGAGTCTTAGACAGTCATTATTTTAGGCTAGATTTAAGTAGAGTCTAGACCTAGATTTAGTAGGCCTATTATTATAAAAAATAATAATAATCAGTCATAATAGGTCGACATCATTCGCAATTTTATTATTAGGTCTAGGCATTGAACAGTAGGCCTAAATCTATTAATAAACTATAATAGATCTAAGTCTAAGTACTAACTTATTAAATAAGTCATTATAAGTAGAAGTATTACTATGAATATTGTATAGATCTAGAATGACTAGATTATAGATAGATCTCTAGTTTAGTAGATTAAGTATAGAGTATAGTAAACGTATTACAGTATTATTAGATCAATGTCTTATGTCTATATCTAATAATTTAAAAACTTTAGTCTTTATTAATATCTAGACTTTTTTCTAATTAAAAACATAGACGCAGCAATCTAGTCTCAAGATAGAATCTATACTATTACTAGATCTATTCGATTTTTATATATAGATTTAGACAGGGGCGGACTGGGTATCAAAATCGGCCCGGGCATTACCATATAAACCGGCCCACAAATGGCATGTCATATATTTTCGGGGGGGGGGGGGGATTTTAACATATTGTTGTAACCCTGCCTTGCACCAGTGCTTGAAATGCGCACTAGCGCACTGTTGAACGTAGACAGGAAGAAGGACTGTTGTGAGCCGGCTAGAAGTCATGGGAGTTTGAACAGTCTGGTGCTGAGTGCTGTCCTGTGTGATAGGCCTACTAGGAAACTGTTTGGGAGACCTGGAGCGACACTGGGAAGTGTGTCGGTGGTCTGTTCTGTGTTCTGATATAAAGTAGGATTCTTACAACTTAGACATATTAATCCCTGTGACTTTATAGCAGAAGTCCAAGTCTAACTAGTAACTATTACTATTTGTTGATGCTTATACTAGTTATACTAAATAAATACATCGTTTACTGTTGCCGACCTGTCTTTCGTTGAGTGCCTGCCTTAGAGAGTTACAACAATATATATATATATATATATATATATATATATATATATATATATATATATATATATATTAGTGTGTGTATATGTAATTAATCTTCATTACATTCTTATCTTTCATTCTTTTAAACGTTTTTTCTACACTAGAATAATCTCTTCCTATAATTAGTGAAAGGCAGTACACACCGCCAAGGGACAGCTTGGGAGTCTGGGGGAGCGCTGCGAAGCTCCGGATCCAAGCATTATTTCCGTTATTTTAAGCTTTAAAAAATGCATATTTTGAGGTATCGACAGTGCAATTAGCCTGCTACTCTTCTGCTAAAAAAAATCAAAAACTAAATCTTCTATTCACTGGAGTCCAGCGACTGGTAGAAAATGGTAAAATGCTTTAGTTTTGTATTGAAAAGGGGGGGGGGAGGGAAACCACAAAACCCCTTTTGGTGATTGTAGTTTGCTTAAGTTGGCTGCACTGGGAAGTAAGTAAAGTTTCCCTTTCAGACAATGAGATCTGAGGCCGGTGATGGTTTGAACTCCTCACCTCTCGGCTACGCCCATGTGTTTTATCATAGGTGTAAGCCTAATTCTGTTCAAAATATATAAAGTTTGATAACGCATCGAAAACTGGATGTATGCTTTCGTAGGCTTACATAATGTATTCTATTTATAATCCTACATGTATGTAGTCTGAAAACTATAAACACTACAATAGCAGCCTTAATGAATTTCAAACTTTTTGGTATTACTTATGCAAAGAAACTGAATCACTTCTACATGACATGTCTGTGAAAAATAGTGAATGTCAAATGGCAAGACAAAATACCAGATACTGAAGTCCTTCAAAGAGCGGGTCTGCAAATCATCCACACAATTCTGATGCAGTCCCAGCTGCGATGGGCAGGACAAGTAGTGCAGAATGGAAGACCACCGCAATCCTAAACGACTCTTGTATGGCCAACTAAGCGAAGGAAAGCGCTCGCAAGGAGGTTAAAGAAAGCGCTTCAGGGACACCCTCAAAATTTCTCTGAAGGCGTTCAGCATAGATCCAGCCACCTGGAGACAGAGGCTAATGACAGAGCATCATGACGTCGCGCTGTGAAAACCGGCGCACAGGTTGCTGAGGAAAAGAGAACAAAGCTGGCAGAAGAAAAGCTCCAGAGAAGAAAAGCAAGGCCAATGACACTAGCTCCAGCTGGAATAACCTGCCCAGTGTGCGGCCGAACATTCCGGGCTCACATAGGTCTCACCAGCCATACGAAGAGACATAAAACCCCAGTGCAAAGCCCTCCGCCCCCCTGGATGACAAAGTGGTCAAAATCGAACTACGATGGAGAGAGAGAGAGAGAGAGAGATATCTATATATATTCCTTTAAAAGATAAAAGAAAGCAGAATGGTTAGAGAGGTACTTCTAAATGTGAAAAGCTCTTGCTTCGTCCTAGTACATTCTCAAAAACGAGATTTGTATATGAATATATTTTTAAAAAACTACGTATATAATTACTTTACGATGCACGAGAAGCTTCTTTCACCAGATTACACAATTACGGCTGATGCATAATGCCGCGCGTAAGATTGGCGTTTTTCATATTGAATGACACCCCAAAATGACAATTTTTGTGTATATATTTCCGTACATTTTAAGGACTTTTTCGTATATTTTGCGATTTCGGGAGATTTCCAGGAGCTCGACAGGAGGGCGCTGGAAATCTGTTTTGTTATAAAATTGTTTAATTTAATAAAGATATATAATATATAAACCTTGAATTAGAGCGGGTCCTATGAAAGTGCGGGTCCTATGAAAGTGCGGGTCCTATGAAAGTGCGGGCCCCACTGCGGTCGCATAGGTTGCAGTGGCCTAAGGCCGGCCCTGTAAAATAGCGGCGTATGCTACGCCGCCGGTCGACTAGTATTATTTAAAATATAAATGATTCTAAATATCCTTTCATTAAATATCGGATGTGACAGCGCTATATAAATTATTGTAATAATTTTCATTACAAATGACTTTATACTAAGCATAAGTCTGCCATTAATCATAACGGTATTAAATTGATTTAGATCTAGATTTATGTTTTAATTTTAATTAATTTTTTGTGTGTAAGTCTTAAGTGTAGTATTCTTAGATCTATGTTATTACAAATAAACAACAAGAAACTTACTTTTTCTTTTCAAATAGCAGAAAGTAGAACTTTTTACTCTTATTGAATTATGAATAAGTTGTGTGGTTGGCAATATCGAGGTGTTTAAGTTAACTTCTATCAAGTTTTGTTAAAGAGCTAATTGTTTCACCTTTTGCCGCGTTATATCAATGTTTTCTAACTTAACCTCTCCCATCCCTCTTTTTCGTTAACTTTGAATGGAACCATCAAAAGACGGGTGAGGGAAGGAGCAAAACAAAAATAGGAGTGCCATCAAAGGCCCATGCCGACCAGCAAAATGATCAGGCCAAACACAGTCTCGAAGACATCAAAGTAGTGTTGAAGGCCATGCCGCTCGTGCATAGCAGAATGTACGGTCTAATGTTTTTACAAATGATGATACGTACAGTGTATAGTGTAATTCTTAAAATTATATTCTTGTTGAATTTCAAACACAATTAATTGTAATAATAATTTTAAAAAAAAACAACAACTTTATGTATTGATGCTGTCACTTTTTTAAAAGTTGTCTGCATTGAATTTTTTTTTCTTTGGTCGCGACCAGACCGGCCCATTTGGTACCGGCCCACCGGGCATTTGCCCGTTTGCCCATATAGCCAGTCCGCCCCTGGATTTAGACTAGAATTAGATTATAGATCTAAATATATTAATGGAGAGATGATATGAGGTATTAGCTAATAGCGTTGCACAAGAAACAAACCTGGGTTTTTTCTAAACTCTAATACTTGGTATGTAATAGTAAAACAGCACCTACCTAAATAAATCGTAACTAGCAATCAAAAACCTATATTTATTGTAGTATATATAGGTCTGTGGTTGTATTTTATATAGCCTTCGTAACTTCTTCTATAGAGAAATTACTTTTGTAATTTCTTTTACCGGTACTGAAAATTGGGCTATTCGCGTCTGACACATATATAATTTTTATGTTCAGCAACAAACCCTATCATAAAAAATTGTGATTAAAATACAAAACCATGCCGAAAAAAAGCTCATCTTTTAAAAGTTTTGTGAAACAAATGATGAGCAACATGTTAAACTCTTATTGTACACCGGTACCGAAGTTCGCTGGATTTCGAAAGGGAGTTGTATTGCTCGTTGCTTTAAGTTCTTTAATATAATTTTGGATTTTGTTTTTTTGAGAATCACGAAGATTCATCGGTTGGCGATGACTTAAGGGAGAAGGCTAAAAAAAAAAAGATTTGTTTTACATGGTAGGTAACTATAACGCAAATAAATGAAACCAACCTCCAACTGCAAGGAAAGAATTTAACTTTCATTGATTAAATCTTTTTTCTTTTATTAAGATATGAAATCTATTTTAAAGGGTCTTACAATCTCACATAACTTGTTAGTTGACAAATGAGGTACTGCCTAAGGACGTTGATGTCTATGCAATTCAACTAGCAATGCTCTATGAAGAAATTTCGATTTGCTTCTAAGGTGTAAACAAATTAATTGAATATAAATTATACATTTTACATATCTGCTTTTGACATTCAAATTGAGTTGCAAATAAAAAAAAAATAGATTTACAAAACTGTCTTCAGTAAAGAGAATGTTAACATAGGAAGCACAACAATGCACTTTAATGTTCCTGTAAAATTCCAAAACTGTGGTCGAAAAGGGAATTATTTTTAGCTTTTGCATCAACATACATGGTTAAACTGAATTTAGTGTGTAATAAACATTCGACATAATTTTTGCCCAATAGTTATAAAAAATGATCTATTATTGACAGCATGAAAGTTAATATAGACCTATTAATGACATTTTATTCAAATTTGCCTTCTCACGCTTCTTTATTATCATATTTCTTTGAGGGAGGCGCTGGCGGATTTTTTAAAAGAAAAAATACGAAAAGGGAGCGGTAGGCAAAAAAGGTTGAAGACCACTGATCTAGATCAATTATTTTTTACTCCACGTGAATAGTATGCTTGACGATGGCGTAGTATTAAAGTAAAAAATATAAATTAGGAGATTCATTTGGGGGCCCCCTTCAAGAGGGGACCTGGAGATACTTTGACCCCACCCCAGCTAGGCCACTGATAAGGGAGTTTTCCTGGTGTGCTCGGCCTCGCTTCTACTACGAGCGACTTGAGATACGAGGCATCGGTAATCAGTGTTTCTAAAACTTTTTTTGTCTGGCAGCACAGTAAACAAAAACTTCAAAAATTTCGCGGCACACCACGAAGAGCAACAGTTGTTTTATAATAAAAAATAAAAAAAGATTTTACCTGTTTTTAAGTATTACATTTAATGTGAAGGGTGTGCCTGTTTTTGAGAGAAAATGCGATCTAATCGAGGCTGCCTGGTCGTGCGGTTTGCACGCTGGATTGTCGTTCAGATTTATCGATGGTCCCGGGTTCAAACCCTGCCCGCTCCCATCCCCCGTCGTCCTGCGGGAGGTTTGGACTAGGAAGTAATTATCTTCAACTCTGAAGGAACATCCGAAACATGTAAAACAAACAAACAAACAGGCTCCAGAGCCAACAAACAAACTCGCATTTACGTCGTCTATTGTAAGAAGTCTCTCTCTTTTCTTAGACTTGATTTCAATCAGTGCTGAAAAGCCAAACTCACAAAACCACAAAGATGCAAATGGTAGAATTATTTTGATTGCTTTTAAACTGATTGCAGGATATAACTTGTTTATTGAAATCCAAATCATATCCAGGCTTTTCTCGGCAAAACTTGACTTAAGAACTGCGTCGTTTTTTAAATCAATGAGCTGCTCTGCTTCTTCAGTTGTCAGATTTGAATCACATTCATTGTAAGTAGAAAAGCAGTCGAAGACTCCATTCGAGATCTTACTTTGCCACAAAGACAATTTTTCACCAAATGACTTCAGTTTTGAGGATCCAGTGATTATGCTTTCCGATGGTCCTTGAAGACTTAAATTCAATTAATTTAATTTGTCAAATAAATCAAAGAGAAATGTAACCTTAACCCACCAGATCTCGTCATGAATAAAAATCCAAAGTCTTTTTTTTTTCAGCTCAACCTTGAGTTGGTCGACACGCTTTAACACTTTTTACCCTGGAGAGACAAGGAACGTTGGTGTGATACAGGAGACATTTGTAGTCTGAATCCATTGCTTTACAAAGCTCTGAGAAAAGTCGGGATCCATCGGTCGAGATTTGATGAAGTTTACAACTTCAATCACTTGATCCAGAACAGACATCAAATCTTTCGGCAAAGATTTGAAGGCAAGAGCTTCTCTGTGGATCATGCAGTGAACAACTAATACATTTGGATTTTCTTGACGCATAAGAGTGATGAATCCCTTTCTATTTCCCTGCATGGAGGACAGCGATCGGTGCAAACGCTGACACAGTTTTTCCACTGTAGTTTGAATAGCAAAATGTTTTCACTATTTTGAAAATATCTTCGCCTTTGCTCGTAGTTGGTAAGTCTTTGCAAAATAAGAATTCGTTGACACATTTTTCATCCTCTTAGAACCGAATAAAAGCTAGCAGCTGGGCTTTGCCGCTAACACCAGTGGATTCATCAACTTCAAGAGACCACAGCAGAGACACTTCATCGTCAGTCACGTCGAGGTGTTCGCAGATTTGATCTTGTAAATCTGACAATAAGTCTTCAATTCTGCGCGAGATAGTATCATTTGACAAAGGAACTTTTTAAACTTTTTCGGCGGCATCGGGTCCAAGGATAGTTTCAGCAACTATTGCTAAAGCTGGTGCAATGACTGATTCAGCCTCTGTGTGTGCTTTCTTGCGTTTTGCTAATAACTGAGCAACCTTATAACTTGCAATCAATCCCTTTTCTGGCAGCTTTAGGTGGTTCGTAAGTTTCTTAGCTTGTTTATTTTGTTGAACCCTGATGTTTTCAAAGTATTCCTTCGGTTGCGCTGTTACCGCTGTATGTTTTGTCTCCAAGTGTCTCTTCAATTTGCTTGGAACAAGCGCCTCAGAGCTGAATTGCAGATCAGACAGAATTGCAATGGAGAATCTTCAGGTGCCGAATATATGAAACCATATCCGATGTAATCTTTGTAGGCTACCTTCGTTTGGTTCCTTGCTTTTCATTTAACGCTTTCGCAGTTTCATTCTTGCTAACGTATTTCTCCATGGATAACAATGAATAATGCTTATCGATAATTTGTTATTATTAGCATACACCAAAACAATTTACATGAAACACATTGCTTATTATTAACGTTAACAATTCAAGAACTGCTGTGCGTCTGTTAAGGTGGCCTACATTTGAGTCGTTATAATAATATATATAGGCCTATAGTGGAAAATTCCATAACCTGAAGAGCTAACAGCCCTTTCCGTCACTATGGAGCGATCTACTACTATTACTGGTCGTTGTAAATGGGGATGTCATCGCAACGTAAAATAAAAATTTACTAGTAGGCAGACCTGTGTAACGCTACACGTGTGGTTTTCTGAAAACTCCCGCGGCACACCTGCAAATCTACGGCGGCACACAGTTTGAGAAACACTGAGTAATAGGAATGTAACAATTTACACCTGCTTGGATCTTTCCCAGACAGAAGTTTGTTCAGACAGGCAGATGGAGGCAAGTTTAACCCATAGGCCTGGTGTTCATAGAGTCCTAGACTCAACCTTTATAACAAATTTAAAAAATAATTAAGTGAAATAAAGTAAGGTGGGAACTTGAAGTGATACTGAAATGTGAGTGACAATCGAAGCACACGATATGCCAAATAAGCAGAACTATAACCAGGAACAAATCAGCGGGCCAGGGCCGGCCTTAGGCATAGCATACAAGACAGCCACCTAGGGCCTCCGATTGGTGGGGGCCTCGCACAGGAATAATAACAATCTTTCTTAAACAGAATATAGCGAAACTTGTCCTCAATGTTATTGTAGGAGTACATTAGGTTTTAAATAAATTGCTCAATTTTAGTTTTTTTTTCCCCGTGTTTATTTTTCTCTTTCATTTGGGGCCACCTAATTCACTTCAATTCACTTAAGCCGGCCCTAAATGTTTAATGCTAGTTTCTACTATATAGTTGGATTTTTTTTCACACTAAAATTTAAACAGAATACATTTTTTATTCAATAAAATTCAGTAAAAGCAAAAAAAGAACTGAAGTAGATTACAAAACCTTTTTTTTTTTTTTGACAATGAAGCCTAAAGAAAAATGTAACAAAATGAAAGTAGGAAATTAGAGAATTACGAAAAAGTAAGCAATGTCAAGACGCCTACCAAATAGTAAAAAAAAAATTACTACTGGTTGGTGGCATATGCTCAGAAAGGACCACATGCAGAGATAAAATGACAAGCAAAAGAACTTAAAAATAAAAAAAAATTGATTTTACAGTTCCAAAATAGTGCACAGGATTATTAAACAAGCAAAATATTTTTTTTTAAATCCTTAAAAAAAAGGCCTATCTAAAGGGAAGAACTCCGCACTTACAACTATATCACTCACGAATGTAGAAGTTATTTCCTTTGTTCAATATCAAACAAAATAATTAATCATCATTAATTAATTGACTAAAGAGTTAATTTTTTAAATTGATTCATGTTATGTCTATGCCAATGAATAATTTTGTAAAGTTTCAACTTGATCCGAGAATGGGTGAGGGAGAAATAACGTGTACAAACTTTTTACCTGACAGACAGATAGGCAACAAACAAAATGGGCTGATATAAGGTTGTAAATACCCTGTACTTCATTTATTAATACATAATTCAATGTTCTGTACACATTATACACCAAATGTAATCGCTTGCTAACTGTGGATTTGAATCCATGTCTGTAAAATTTTCAATAGGTCTTTCTTCGGACTTTGGTTTTTCACTCAGCATTTCTAATTACCTTAGACCTAAAGCTTTCTTATCTTATAGATTACAGACGTTACTTCAAAAATGAAGATAATTACGCCCTACACATTTCATGTGTCAATCTAGTAATGCATGTTAATCAATGACTTAAACTCTGTTAAGTCGTTGGTTTTCCAGGCAGATTCAAGCAACCCATTCCACTCTCTAAAGCAACTAGGGAAGAAGGAGCACTTGTATGAATTCTTCTATGGTATGGAATAAGAAATGTGCCTCTATCTTTGTGTCTTTCTGAGTATTTCATTACGTTTTGTTTTCCTATTTGTAAATTATGGTTTAATGCTTTATGTATTATAGCTGTGAGCAGGTCAGGAGGCGCGAAAGAGAGTACCTTTTCTCTGCACAACATTAAATTATTAAACAGTAGGCAGATGTTAGCGCTACTGGGTGGGTTTCATCTGTGACACCTCAGTCTACGACCAAGGGGCTAGAGTCACCTAAGTAACCAGACATACTAACCTAAACTAAATGAAAGCACAACCGAAACTTTAGGATAAATAAACAAAACGAAACTTTATTTGCACACTAGCGCGTCAGTGCAACACCACTTGTGTTTACGTAATAAATGTCTTCCCTCTTAAACACTAGTTTGTTATTTGTCTAACACGAATATTCTAAATGGTTTCAGAGTAAAACTTATAAAGCTGTCCAGACAAAGGTTTTTATTAATCTAATAATGGCTTCTTTTTATTTTGAGCATCCAATCTTGAATTGGAATGCTAAAGATCTGTATCAAGAGTTTTTAAGGTTTCAACAGCAGGTGAGCTTTTGTTTCAAAGGACCGTTAGCTGGTGCCGATAGTAAACAAAAAGCCGGATTGCTGGGAATGTGGATAGGTCAACAAGGCCGTGAAGTTTACAAAACTCTAAATATTACGGATAGTGAAGAGGGAGATCCGCAATTGCTATTAAAGAAAATAGAAGACTACATAAGGCTAAGACAAAATAAGAGAGTGTCTAGATTTAGAGCACATCAGAGAAAGCAGGAAGAAGGAGAAAGTTTTGATAACTTTGTTAAAGACCTAAAGCTTCTCATTATGGACTGTGAGTATGACAATCCAGACGATATGCTTATTGATTTGATCATTAGTGGAGTCATACACGAAAAGGTACAGTTAAGACTACTTGATCAGGGACAGAAGTTGACCCTTAGCAAGGCTATTGAAATTGGACAACAATATGAATTGTCACAAAGCCAAGTGAAAATGTTTAGGGGCCAAGAAGTTCTAGCAATCAAGAGACAGTCACACAATGTACTAAAGCAGAAGTCTAAAGACAACTCAGATAAATTATGTAGTAAATGCGGCAAGAACCACGAAAAGGGAAAATGTCCAGTAATAGGAACCACATGCAATTTCTGCAAGAAGAAAAACCACTGGTTTCAAATGTGCAGAAAAAGACGCAACGTCAATATGGTAGAAGATGACAGCCACAGTGATGAAAATATTGTACCTGTTAGCACTGCAAGTAGCCAGTCTTAAAAGGGTAAAATTGAGAACATCAATGTCGTTGAAGACAAGTGGACTGTAAAACTAGTCGTGCATGGCAAGACATTATTTTTTCGTATCGACACTTGTGCAAGATGTAACATTCTTGTCAAGTCGGTGTTTGAAAAGCTCAAAGACAAAGTAAAACTTGCTTATTCAGCAAAGTCGCTCAAGTCTTACACTAATCATGTTATTAAGACTGTAGGAGCAGTGGTGCTACCTTTGAAAAATAATATCCAAGAGGTGAAAGCAAGATTTGAGGTAGTAGACATAAGCCAAGAGAACATTTTGAGTGGTGACACAGCAGAATGTTTAGGACTACTACAACGGATAGACAGCATAGAATGCAAGGCAGAAGACGAGTTACAAAGAGAATTTCCTGAAATGCTGAAAACAACTGGAACACTGCCAGGAGAATACAAGATTCATTTACAGGAAAATGCTAAAGGAGTTATTCATCCACCACGTCGCTTAGCAGCATCGCTACGCAAGAAAGTGGAAGAAAAACTTAAAGAAATGCAAGCTGATGGATTTATTACTCCAGTACATGAACCTACTGAATGGGTTAGCTCCATGGTTGTTTCGTTCAGGAATGACAAAGTTAGAATATGTATTGATCCAAAAGATCTCAATAAAGCAATCAGGCGGGAACATCACCCGATGAAAACTATTGAAGATGTGATCACTAACATTCCTGGTTCGAAGATATTCTCAGTTCTCGATGCTAAGTCAGGGTTTATGCAAATAAAGCTTGAAAGAGAATCTTCATTTCTCACAACTTTCAACACACCTCTGGGAAGATATAGATGGTTACGATTACCTTTTGGAATCAAATCAGCGCCAGAAATTTACCAAAGAATTATGGATGAAATGCTTCAAGGTATTGAAGGAGCATGTCATCATAGACGACATTCTAGTAGCTGGTAGAGATGTTGAGCATCATGATCACATATTGAAACAAGTCATGCAAAGAGCAACGGAGTACAATCTAAAGCTGAACTATTACAAGTGCAAGATAAGGCAAAACAGAGTACCTTATATGGGCCATATCTTGTCAGAGAAAGGTTTAGAAGCAGATCCAGCAAAGATAAAGGCAATTATTGACATGCCAGCTCCTCAAGATAAAGATGGAATCAGAAGATTTCTAGGTTTAATTCAGTACCTAGCAAAATTTTTTCCTAATCTAAGTCAAGCAGATGCTCCAATACGAAAGCTTCTAAAAGATGATGTAGAATTTCAATGGAATCATGAACAAAACAAGACTTTTGAAGAATTGAAACATCTTTGTACAAACCCTCCAGTTTTAGCATATTATGATGTCAACAAGAACGTAGAGATAGAATGTGATGCAAGTAAAGATGGACTGGGAGCAGTATTACTCCAGGAAGGTCGTTTAATTGCATACGCATCAAGAGCTCTCACAGATACAGAAACAAGATATGCTCAAATTGAGAAGGAAATGCTTTCAATTGTGTATTGTACCAGCAAATTTCACTGCTACATATTTGGTAAAGAAGTAACAGTTTATAACGATCACAAACCTCTGGAGCAAATCTTCAAGAAACCTCTATTGTCAGCAGTGAGTCAGCACCAATGAGAATACAGAAGATGCTAATAAGACTACAGTGGTATGATCTGAAAGTCTGTTACAGAAAAGGCAAGGGAATGTTTATCTCCGATACACTTTCTCGTGCACATCTACCAAATACTGATACACAGACATGTGAATTTACAGATGATTCAGTGCATATGATCTCTGTAAGTGATTCGAAATACAGTGAAATTAAAGACTGTACAAGCAAGGAACTTTCAATGCTTCTGGAAGTAATTATGACTGGTTGGCCAGACACAAGAAGCGAGACTCCAATTGAAGTCAGGCCATATTGGGATTCAAGAGACCAGTTATCAACTTCTGATTGTATTATATACAAAGGTCTGAGAATAGTCATGCCACCAAGCTTACGTAAATACATGCTAAATCTGATTCACAAGTCTCACATAGGAATAGTCAAGTGTAAGCAGCGAGCCAGAGAAGTCATGTATTGGCCAGGCATGAATGCAGACATTGAAGTGACAGTTAGGGATTGTAGCAGGTGTGCTGAAAATCAGAATCAAAATGTGTCAGAACCGCTAATGCCTACCAAGACACCAGACCTTCCATACAGCATGGTTGGGTGTGATCTGTTTAACTTTGAGGGTAAAAAGTATGTGCTTCTAGTTGGCTACTTCTCAAAGTTTATGGATGTCAAAAAACTGTCACAGGAAACTACATCAGATATCATCGAAGCAATGAAGAGTATATTCGCATGCCATGAAATACCTAGAAAGTTAAGGTCAGATAGCGGGCCACAGTTCTCTTCGAGGGAATTCCTGAATTTCTGACTAGACTACAGAACTACTCCACTGAGTAATATTAATTTGTCGCCAGCACAATTACTCATGGGACGCCGACCCAGAAATTTTTTACCTTCGAGCGAGGAAATACTCACACCTAAGACACCAGATCTCAAGGTGGTGAAGAAACACTTTGACTCCGAGAAACAGTCTCAGAAACATTATTATGATAAGAGGAAAGGAGTTAAAGAGTCATAATCCACTACAAGACGGAACGGCAGTCAGAATGCAACTTAATTCTAAGTGGAAACCAGGAACAGTAGTTTCGAAGCATTCTAAGCCTAGATCATATAATGTCAAAAGTGGAAATAAGGTCTACAGAAGAAACAGAAAACACATCAGAAAGTCTTCTGAGAAAGCAAACAGATTTGACAATAATTATGACTTTCCAGATGACATCTCAGAACAACCAGAACCACAATATCTAGAGAGTCCAGGATTACAAACTACACTAGATGTTGAGCCGCCACTACACACTGCTTCTTCTAACACATCTAGACCACATGAACCTTACGTAACACGCTCAGGCAGAATAGTTAACAAACCCAAGAGACTTGATTTGTGATGAGCTGATTTGACTTTTTAGTTGACTAGTTTGTTAGTTATTCTGATAAATAGATTTACTGAATTAAAGAAGAGAGATGTAACATAATAGTATTATATGTACATTTGCACACTAACGCGTCAGTGCAACACCGCTTGTGTTTACGTAATAAATGCAGTTCCTAATATGTCTTCCCTCTTAAACACTAGTTTGTTATTTGTCTAACACGAATATTCTACAGCAGGACTGATGGACGCCGCCATCTTTAAATCAACATGCTCAAAACATAAACTGCCAACTAGAAAATAAAACTAAATTAAAATATATCTAGCATATTTACACATAGTGTGACATAGATCTAGTAAAAGGAAATATAAAATAGTTATACACTTACAGGCCGTCAAAGGTACAGGAATAGAAATATTGAAAACAATTACTAGCATTTAAGATCACCAAGACCTCTCGTCACACAGACAGAGATGCTGTACTGACCGTACACTGGTCAACTGTCCACTCAACTGTCGGACTCCATGATGACCTGAAAACTATCGTAAAAAAAAGGCAAGCTTAAAATCTATGACCATATTACAAGATTTTCGGGGCTCGCAAAGACATTCCTTCAGGGAACAGTACCAGGAAAAAAAAAAGAAAAGGATGAGAGAAAGAGGTTCTAACTAAGGCAAAAAAAAAAGAGGAATGGAGAAAGACGATCGACGCGTCTTGCATGGTGCCCCAACGGTCATATAGACTAAGGGAGATAGGTAAAGGTAAAGTAAATAGTTTTTGAATTCCTTTTTTCTTGTACATTTATATCTTCTATGTTTTCTACTTGGTTTAAATTTATAAATATTTCTTTTGTCTCCTGGGGCTGAAAATACTGATGCGAAATATTTATTAAAGAATGTTAGCTTTAATTTTATTATTGTTATGTTTCAAGTCATCTTCACTTTTTAATGGGGATACTCCTGTTGTTTCTATTTTCTTAGATTAAATTTAAGACCAAAAGTTTTTAATGTTGTCTTCAGATATTACTATATTTATGTATTCACTCTGCAGATGTCTGCTAACTTTTTGGGTTAGAAGTTTGATTTTAAGGTCCGGCACTTTTTATAGACTCTTTGTGCCTTAGTTTCTTTAAATTCTAAAAACAGGTTTTCTTTTTGTTTGCAAAGTTTCTTTAATTTTTTTATCAAACCAACATTTATTTATTTTGTTTGATGAGTTTTTAGTTGATATTTGATTTTATATTTAATTAAAATCCAGATGTCATCAATTGGTTGGTTATTGTCTTTTTCTCATTAGAATGTTTGTTGAAAGTTTAATGCAGCTTGATGTGGTTGTGTTAGGTTGCATTTGTTCCAGAGTAAGATTTTTTGTGTGGGATTTAATATTGGTTACTGCTTTTATTTGATTGTGTATTTTGACGATATCATGGTCAGATAGTCAAGAGATTTTTTCATAATTTGCCACTAATCCAGGTCTGTTAGAATTTTGATATTTTTTATTGTTCAGAATCAGGCAGGCATGTTAAAATACAAAAATACCACAGACAAGCCTCTACACATACTCACACAGCACACACAGAGGCCCACACAGAAGATGAATTAATAACAATAATTTTAAAAGTTGGCCTACACGATTATTGTTGAAAAAAGCAATTTATAAAAAAATAGGTAAAAAAAACAACAACCCTGAAGTAATTTTTTGACAAACTTCGGTTTTATTCAGTTTAAAATAATAGTGCAATCAGTATCACGGAACTCATAATCACTCAATAAAATAAACTTCTCTATATAACTTATTTGTATTATTAAATACCTGCATTAACTTATTGACTATACATTTTTCAAAGTCGTTTTAACAGTAAATTTGTAGAAATGTTATAAATACATTACAAACACACAAAAATTGCTTTTAAATGACAAACATTTGTTCAAAAGTGAGTCATACCTGCAGCCTATAAATACTTATAACTTAAATAAAATTACAACTATTTGCAACATATAAAGGAAAATGAGTGGTTAATAATATGATTTTGAAATATAAGTTATACAAAAGCAATTGCCAAATTGATAGAGAAATATAATATATAAAGTAGCCTATAGAGGTAATCGTTGTGTGGTTAAATATCTAAATCATATTAGAAGGGACAGAGCTCAATAGAAATAAAACACTTGTATGCAAAACGTCTATATAATTACGACATTCTTTAGATTAAAATAAAAAGTGAGCTGAATCCTGATACTTTGTTTGCCAGCAGTTATCAAGCTCAGGGTTTCCAACTATACTCGTCTACAGCAGGAAGACCACATCGGTAGAATATCCGTTGTTCTGTGAGCCGCGAAATCTGATCTTGAGTTGGAAGAAGGAGCAAGAAAGTATAGTGGGTTTAGTACTAATCAGGATACTAAAATACATTCAAGTTTTTCTTTAACCAGTAAAAGACTTACACTGTGTAAATTGAAATAATTAAAACAGACGTATGTTGTAGAAGCAAATTAAAAAAAAAAATTTAAATGAATAACATCCATCTTAACTCACGAGAGATGTTTTACACAAGGAAGCAAAAAAACTTCATATTCAATAACAGATGAATGCGTTGACCAAAATACACCATTTCAAAAGATAATCTATTTGTCTCAGTACAATTATTTGAAGTATCCTATCTTGATGCTTGGCTATTTCAAATTCAAATTTAAATAAAAGATAATACCTGATGATCAATTAATTGATCTTACGATATTTAATACTGTTCTCAAAAGTAAGAGCCAATATTGAGCTAACCCAAGACGTGACATGTGTTACAAATTTAAAAAAAGAAAACAAGTACATGCCACAGAACAAATTGTAGGCTATTAATTTTAATACTTTGGCTCTATCACGAGGTTCTCAGAGCCCGCAAACATCTTCCAGGAGGGATCAGTTTCAGGGGAAAGAGGAAGCGGCCGACATAAAGCGAATGGAAGACAACATCAATGGACGGACCTGTCATTGAAAGAGATTCAAGTCAAGTAAAAAAAAAGAGGAATGGAAACGGTCAACAGATTATGTGTGGTGCCCCAACAGACTGATGGATAGGTGAAGGTGAAGTAATGGTACCTTACTAGAAATATGGTTCAAAATTTGAGCAAATGTTCAATCACAATGTAACCTGAGTATAGTGCTAGAGTTAGTATAGCAATAATAATGCTCATGCACAGTTTGTCGTGGCGTATCAAATAAGATTGATGAATGAGGATACACTAAATTGTTTAACGAACAATGAAAATCATGCGTTTTAAATTATAAAAAAAAGTATGTTCATTGTGATCTGTCATGCCTGATTTTCGGTGTTCAGTAATGCAAACGTACTATCTACTATCGTTCATATTTTACCAACAGAATGTTGGTAAATTCTTTAGTCTAATAGCTGTCAACAAATTTCGTAGTTAATACCTTATAACGTACTGTTGCTTTACGAATTGAATTTTGTGTAGTACAAGAGACATTCAGTGAAAGACTTTTCATTCAGTAAATGTATCTTCTTATTCCTTTCCAATATCATGATATCTGGGAATGATTTCCATTGGTTGATCAAGAATTGTGGATAAACTTTTACATTTCTCCCCGAGTTGATTAGTGAGGATATAAAGTTCGAGCTCTTCTAATGCCCTATAAAGTTCGTCTACAGTATTTTGATAAGCAATCCTTTTCTCATTAGTTAATTTTTCTCTATCTTTTACAATAGACTTACAGTTTAGTTTTAATTTCTCACACACTTTTCTCCCTATATCATTCAAGTATTTCTCTAAAATCATAATTTGCATCACTAGCAAAATTCTGTGTAATTCAAGAGTCATTTCCCTGAAGAATTGTTTAGAGACAAATCTATTAATAGACGTAATAGTGAGCTTTAATTTAATTTCTGAACAATTCTTAAGTTTTGGGAATTCTTGATAAATTTTACAAATATTTTTTAGTACAAAAGAAAATTTCATTTGTAAATATAACGCCTTAGCATGGTTAGCATCAATCTCCCCAGTTTTTTTTGTTAGGAAATCTCCTTCATCAATGTTACAGAAATCGCTGACTAATTCTTTGCTTTCTAATAGAATGTTGATGGTATCAGCTGATACACTAGATGCCTTAATCAAAGCTGCCTTTTTAGTTTCTCTTTTTTCAGTCCTCAGTTTATTTATGTTTTCATACCTTGCAATTCCCATAACTGGTACTGGACAATTAGGACATTTAATAAAACTAGTCTCAAGAGGTTCAAAACTTTCAACATACTTGTCTAATTGATTTATTGTGAAGATTTCTCCACATCTGGGAATTTTCATTAAAACTGTATCATGCTGAACTTCAAATTTTTGAGTTCGTTCACGTCTTTCATGGACTACAGCATAATGAGGCTTTTTCTTACCACTGGAGTCTATTAGACTAAATTTATCTTTCTCACAAGGATAACACACACAAGGTTCCCCACACAAAGAATAGCATTTGTGCTTGCATTTTGTGATCTTGCCACAAGGTTTACCACATGCTGGAGTTCTGCACTCATCCATGCAGCGCTGGTTACATTGTCTGTGCTGACAGGACATTGCACAATTTTCTGTGCATGGTTCACACGGATCGCCACACTTATCCTTATCACAATTTCCATGCCGACAAAATACAATACATCTAGCTCCACAGGGGACACACTGACCACCACAAGGACCATGACAAGGATGACCACAGGGAAGAGGAGTTTTGCATTTCTCTGAACAAGGTCTGTGGACACGACCAGAAAGACATCCACCACAAGTGCCTTTGCACAGATGTCCACATTCTAGACGTTGCGAGCATTTTTCTGGGCAAGGATTCTCTACTTCATTTGTCCTACATTCAACATTAACTGTATGCTGACAGGCTGGCCAGGTTTTAAGAACTTTCTCTGTACACGGTTGATGCTCTGCATCATTGAAGCATTTACCACATTTTCCATGACAAATATGGCAACAATTCATTATCTGACCACAAGGCTGTGAGCACTCTACATCTTCTAGGTTTTTAGAACATGGCACATTATCTACATGACCACAAAGAGGCATAGTCTTCTGTACCATAACTTCACAGTCTCCACATTCTTCAAAACACTTTCTTTGACAAGGATGTCCATTTGAGCATACTTTTAAACAAGGCTGTTCACACTTTGTCTCTTCATGAAATCTATCTGATGCATGACACATTCTCATGCAAGTATGACCACATGGAAGTTTATAATCACATTTTCTATTACAGCCCCCTTCAGGAACTTCTTTTTTAAAGTCTTCACTATTGGACACATAAGTCACATGATTAGCATGGTTTACACAAACCAGCCTCATATTTACACCTGTTACTTTTTCATTTTTAGCCATTGATAAAATATTTGTCCAGAATTTGCTTTTATTTGCCAGTAATGGAAGATTTCCAATAACAAACATTCCCTTTTTAGCTCGAGATAATGCAACACAGACTCTGTTATCTGTTTTCAAAAATCCAACTTCATTTTCAGCGTTGCTTCTAACAAGAGATAACAAAATAATTTCATTTTCCTCACCTTGATAATTATCAATTGTTGTTACTCGAACTCCATCATATACATCTTTCTCTGGCTTCATCTCATTTCGTATACAAGTAACTTGTCCACTGTAAGCAGCTAAAATTGTAATTTTTTTACCAAGATAATCATGCTGTAAAAAGTATTTACAAAGTGCAGTTACAAATTTAGCTTCATGTAAATTTGATTTGCTTGTGCTATCTTCAACCTTCTTTTCCTCAAAAGAGTGTTGCAAGAAAAAGACATTAGAAGCAACCCCTCGAATGCCATCAAGAACAGCAACAGAATTATGATCTTTTAAGTTGGGATAAATATGTTTCACAAACTGAGAAATTTCTGGCCTCATTCTGTGCTGTTCACTGAGAGTTACATGAGGCACATTATTGTTTACAAGGCGTTCAAATAAAGAAATCTCCAAATTATAATCTACTGCTAACTTGTGAACTGTGGGACTAGGACGCAACTGCTGGTGATCCCCAATCAATATAAGATGTTGGCAGTTATTATTCAAGGTAGTAACAATATGGGCTTCTAAAACTTCTGCAGCTTCTTCTACAACTATAATTCTACAGCCAACACTTTGAAGAACTTTTCTGTATTTTGCAGCACCAGTAGTGGTCATCCCAATGACTCTAGCTCGTTTCAAAATGGCAATATCTTTGAATCTATTGGCTTCATTTTTACGTCTAAATACACTCTCAAATTCTTTTGACAAGACTTTTAATATTTTTGATATTTTTTTCTTTTTCAGCTGAATCCAAAACTTGTAAAGCCTATATCTGCTCTGCGCTTTTAAATCCCAAATGTCTTTAATATTTCGGGCTTCAGCTTCCGTAAAAGGAACAGTTTTATTTAAACGGATTACAAGTTGTTCATAGGAAATGCTTGTTCTACTAACTTCATGACTGTCTTTCTCTTTTACATACTTTGTTGATAGATTGATGTGAAGTCTTTCAGCTCTTTGTAATAAATTAATTTCCTTTTCGATATTTCGAGACGAATTCTTATTGTCGAGAATACCATTTTCACCTTCAGTTTTGTCACAATCAGTTTCCGTCTCAGAAGGACAAGAATCATTGTCATCGATCACGTATAGACTGTCATAAATCTTTGCTTCACTATCTTCATCTACTCCTTCTTTTGCAACTTGACTCTTATCCTTTTCTGTTAGCTGTTCAATGGCATCCAGTAGTTGGTCTGCTTTAGTGAAGTTGTTTAAGAGCCAGGCTTTGATGACATTATTTTCACATTCACAAGTTTTATTTTCCATTTGAACACATTCTTTGATAACGTTGTAGACATTGTCACTAGACATATATTTTACTAAAACATCATCTGGAAGTATATCTTTATTGGCTTCTTCACCATCTTGTAAAAGTAGATGCTCTAAGGAGTCCATATTTTTTTCAATTTCAGCCTTGTATTTGTTTAACCAAAAACGATAGACCTGAGCACGATCCTTTATTGCAAGTTTTGAAGCAATTCCTGGTGTGCCTACTACATTATCTTCCTTTTCTTCAATACTCCTTTCAACTGCAATGATTTCTGCTAAATGCTGCTGAGCTGCTTCAAATACAAAGTTCTCAATGTTTGCATTGGCGGCGTTTAGCCAAGTCTCCATGGGGGTTGAGGAGATAGAACTACTTATCCTCATTGGATCAAGTAACTGTTTCAGGTGAGCATGTCCCATTTCATCTCTGAGAAGGTCCAAGTCTACAACTGATTTTTCTAAATGCATCGATAGTTGCCAACTATTTTGAACTTGCTTACAAATTTTTCTTAATTGGTCTCTGCATTTTCTAATGTTTATGTTTATATTACTTTCTTTTTTACTGTCTAAAAATGGATTGCTTCTTAAAGATCTTAGATTGTAATGTTCTAAAAGTTTGCTTGAACTTCTTCCACCAACTCTGACAATACCTTCTGAGCAAAACTCTAAAATACCTTCTAAAAACTGGTCCAGGGCATGATTTGTGTAGCAAACAACTAGAATTGGACCATTTGATTCTGGCGAATCTTTGGTAACATTGTTTTCTAATAATATTTTCATGATTTTTAGACCAATATAAGTTTTACCCGTTCCTGGGGGACCTTGAATAATGGTCATTTCGTGAGTCAGAGCGAGGTTTAATGCCTCTAACTGTGAATCATTTAAAGTTGTAACCTCAGCAAGGGGCCATTTGGATTTATCTCGAATAGGAACCCGAAAGGTTTCATATTTCTTTCGCATTATGGAAGCTAAATTGTAAGTAGCTATGTTTTCAAGGTACTTTGGAGGGTGAACTTCTTTATTGCAGCTTATAATATATCTGTCAAGAGGCAATTGTTTAATTTCTTGAAGACCTTCTAGGACATGACGATGTGACTCAAAGTAGGCAGTAGTCTCTGCCATAATAAATCTGTCATTTTCTGATGCAGTAAAAACTACTTCCAGATTGTTTTGAAATACAACTTCAATGATACCTTTTTCTAGCTTAGATAAATCTCTGTTGGCCACAGTGGCAAATGCTGTAGTTGTAAAGTTGTCTTTGGAAAATACTAACAATGAACCAAACATAAGTCTCTTGGAATAATTCCATTTAACCTTTTCTAAACCAGTCATATCGAAAATTGCCAAATGAGTGATGCCTTCATTACTACCATGTTTCAACTGTAATTGAACATTATAGTAGAATCTTAGATCATCTTCTACGGCTTTTCTGTCAGAAGCAATAGCTTCCGCGTACTCTTTTAATCCAATTCTTATAGGGGTTAGATAGTCTTCTTTAATAAGCCTGGCATGAATATCTAGATAATGATTTAAATCGCTGTATTTCCCTCTAATTATATTTGCTCGTAAGAAGGGTTCTTGGTGATTGTTGAGTTCGTGTGTCCCTGGAAAAATCTCCATTGTTTTGTAATCGTCAGGAGGTGTGTCATCATCAGCAATGGGTAAAGTTTTCCTGTCCAATCTTGATTTATTTCGCACTTTATGCAAAGCAATGTTCTTTTCTTCAATTCTGGCTTCATTAAGTTTTTTAAATCTAAAATAAACATCCGTGTCTTTCGCAATCAAGATATTATTTGGGTCAGATTCTGAAATCAGAAGGAGTACGTGAGAGCACTTTTGCAAGTGTTCCGTGGTATTAAAATGAACTTGTATGTACTCAATTAAAGCTATCAACGGTTCCAATATTTTAGATCTATCAAGACGTTCAAGCATTAGGATTTCTTGAAGAAATGGCTTAAGATGCCTATCAATGAATGCAGAATCACAGAAAACTTTAAGTATGTAATGTAAAGTTTCTTTCTGAGCGTATGCACTTAGAGATTTCCGCAAGGCAGTTAAAAGAAGCACAACCCATTCAAAGTTCAAAGACTCCATACCCAGCATTCTTCTAAGGCCATCAATGTCATTGCTCATCCCAATGATCAAATCCATACTGTCTTCATTTGCGGCCCATTCTGATAATTTGTTTAAGTCAATAGAACGTGGATTTCTTGACTCTAAATGGGATGTAGGCCTATTCATTTGTGCTATATTAATGTTCTCAGATGAAAGAAAATCGCTGTCATGCATTTTAGCCATTTTGTTGTTGTACATGAAAGATGCCAGCTACAACTAACCAGTTATCATACGTACTATTACAGTCACTGTGTTTTTTTTTTATTTATTTTTATTCTTTTTTTTTTGTATCCTGAGTTGATGACATAGGCCGCAGGAAATGTCTTGTTGCTATTAAAATACGGAGTTGTTTTACGAATATCTTCTCAACTTTGTAGCCCAGAACTATTTATTAGGCATGTAGTGTTGTCTTCAGTAGTCCTAAAATGGAAAACATTAAAAGCCAGTTTTAATGCAAGAGTGTTTCACACCAAGATAAAAATATTAAATGAAAGAATTATAGTTTTAAAATGTGCGTATGTTTATGATAGGAAAGAATCTAATGTAGAAAAGATATATATGGCTGCTAGATTATCTAGTGTATATTATAAAGTCTGGTTTCTAAATCTATATCTATCTTATTAGTTACAAAATTTTAATATGAATTTTTTTTCTTTTTGAGCAGCTGCGTTAAAAGTGTGAAAATAAGCTTATAATTTTATTAAAAATTTAAAAACCAATGGTACAGTAAACATGTGTAAATAATTACTGACAAAATTGTCAATCATCTTGTATGTGATTAGCCGAAAATAAAAATGTGAAAATAAACATTTGTTTCATATTTACTACTAAATATTAATCATACGCGACCTACTTCTTGTTGCGCTATCATTTTGTTCTCAACTCCACCCGGAAAACCCGCTTTGAGTTTTGTGAAGTTTTTCTGTCCGTCCGTCAGTCTGTCATACTTACGTATCAAAACTAAAAAAACAATATTGACGAAATCGAATTATGTAGCTATGTTTTAAATAGAGATGGGAATCGAATCCAACTTTTAAAGTTCGGGTTCGGTTCGGTTCGGTCAGATTTAAGTTCGAGTTCGGTTCGGTTCGATGACGAGTATAGTTCGGGTTCGGTTCGGTTCGGTCATGTCTAAAGTTCGGGTTCGGCTCGGTTCGATGTTATGAAATTATGTAATAGCAAAATTAAGTTATAAGGTTTAATGCAATTTATTAGTTAAAACTTTTTTATTTGAATTTTTACATAAAACAAATACTTTGCAATATATAATAGGCCTATGGGCAATACTTTTGCCAAAATAATGTTGCCTACATACATTTAAAGCGTTGTAAAAATTTCTTAATGGAGATAGAAATGAAGATGCGGCAGGTTTTCGCTCAAGTCGGCAAGAGGTTTAATTCAGGGCGTGACTCGGCGCTAAGCGATTTTTTTTAAAAGGCTAATATCGATGTGCTTTCTTTC
Organism: Biomphalaria glabrata; assembly: GCF_947242115.1. Classification (NCBI taxonomy): domain Eukaryota; kingdom Metazoa; phylum Mollusca; class Gastropoda; family Planorbidae; genus Biomphalaria; species Biomphalaria glabrata. Next base: position 20,444,860 of record NC_074717.1, read on the forward strand.
AGAACGCACTATTCATCATAATAAAAAAAAGTCGAGGGCCATATTAAATCTAATAATAAAGAGGCAGACCTGGCCAATAGAATTATGCAAGGGACACTCTAGGTAGGCCTACATATTGCGCACGTACTTCTATAATGGGCGTGATCTTTTTAAAGAAATATTCTTCGTGTAAAGACGTCTCTATCGAGGATTTTTTTTCACACATAAGTCGTCACTATTATAAATTGCAATATACGGAAGAAATTCGACTATTCTGAGACAAAAAAATGCAGAAGAATCACACTAGCGGAGATGTTTTAAAATGTTTTCTTCAAAACGTTTTGACCCATATAGTGCATACGCGCCTCGCAAAAAGCAGTCTTCAGTTGACAAGGTCTTATTAGAAGATAAAATGACATCTCCACTTAATATATTTTAATTTTTAAACATGTAATTATACTAATATTCAGATAAGTTACAATAAAAATAAAACTTTTTTTTTTCGATGCCCCCTCTCTTTGTTAGTTGGTCGTTGGTTTGTCGCTTACAAACAGCTAGTACAATTGAACCAATATAGGCGTTTTATATTTTTACCGGTAAGGATAGTATAGATGGACTTCTTATAGTCCGACAGTTACGCTGGGCAGGGCACGTATCCCGTATGGGAGACGAACGTATGTCAAAGGCAGTCTTTTTTTTTTTGGTGAGCTAAAAGTTGGTCGACGTTACAGAGGCGCCCCACGGAAACGCTTCAAAGACCAGCTTAGGCGTCAACTTTGCTTAGCTGATATAGAAGAGAGCAGCTGGTTGCATGCGGCCTTAGAACGAATCAGTTGGAGTTCACTCCCGAAGGCCGCGGGATACACATTTGAGACCAAAAGAAAACCCGCTGCCGTGGACAAACGAAGACGCGAAAAGAAAAACTAAATCGACCACCTGCGAACAGTGGTTATGCTTGCCCTGGATGTGGCAAAATATGTAGGTCACAGCTGGGCCTGCGCAGCCATGGGAAAAACTGCATTCCTATCTAATCTTCGGACTCGAAGACAAGCCTTATAATAATATATAAACTTAATAAACTTTAAAATAAAGTTCTTATGTGAACAACTCAATATAGCCTAACTGTTATTACAATATTCACATATTTAACTTGAGATAGAGATGTAATATTAATGAAATATACTGATATTTAAACAAAATCTAGGTCACCACAAAACAACGTCTTTACTCTTTCATGTCTCAAGATTGTCTGCCCTTTCACATTTGCATTACGCTAATTTCATCATCCTTAATGCATAAACACCAACCAATTGCTTAACCTCTTCTTACCGCCACCAGAAAAAACACACACACACTTTATGACACCCCTTTTTGTCAAGAATTTGCGTCTCCCCATCCCCCAATTCAAGGTACTAACCATCCCCACCCACGGGAGAGGACCCAAAGTTAGAGAAACGCTACATTAAAAATACTGATGATTGTCAGGGAGAGGTATGGCGAGAATGAATGTTAGTTTGATATTTTGGTATGATTGTCATATCCCCTTGTTATGAATGCGATGTGTTGCACGTGTTGTGAACTGAGTGATTAAGTCTTCGTTGAATGTGCGAGAGAATGTGTTTAGTCAGTAAGGTCTTGCTCCCGGTCCAGGAAGGTTGGACGTTTACTTCCTGGACTGGTATTTATGTATTTATAAGTTGATGGACTGGTGTTTTGTGTATTACTATTTCATAAGAGTGATATAATTGTGCGCGTTATCAAGTATTAAAGTATTGTTGATATTCATGAATATAAGGAGTTAGAGTTGATGTATATTAAACGTATTTGAGTTAAGCAAGTATTGATGAATTCTGAGTAACCAAGAAAGTACCAAGCAAGTATTATTTAATATTCAAGAAACCCCTAGTGAGCCACAGGAGCCAAGTTAAGAAACACAACAAGACAAGAGAGAGAGCAGCAGCAGCGTATATATATATATATAATTTCGAACCCTGACAATGATCAATAATGCAAAACACAATAATAGTAAAAATATTCAGGGGCGTAGATAGGAATTTTTCATCATTTGGGGGCCCGGGAGGGGCTGGACCTCTTTGGGGGCCCCTGCATTTTTGCGTAATATTGAATATTTATTGTAAAAAACAATAATTTGGGGCCCCCCTCAAGTGGGGGCCCGGGGGGATTTTACATTTCTCACCCTCCTCCCCCACCCTTGCTACGCCACTGATAATATTCCAATATAGAATACTTCACAATTTTGTAAAAATAAATCACTTAATAGAAGATAATTAAAATTTATTTTAAACTAGACCACAAATGAACTTATTTATATCTATACTCTCTAATCGGTAAAAAATATTCTACTCTCAACTAACAGCCATCTCAAATAAAAGTGACAATATTTTAATGTCAACTTTCTACTTACTAGGAACTTGAATCTAGATCTAGATCTAATTAGAGGGCGCCTATTCGACTCAAAACCAATATTGCTAACAGCCCGCGAAAATTCAAAGTTAGGGGAGAGTCGGCACGTACGGAAAAACCCATGGGTATCAAAACGCGCCGCTTTTTTTTTCAAACTACAATCACCACCCCCTCCCAAGTTTTCAAAGTATAATGGAATCATTAGAATTTAAATAGCATATTTAAGTAATTTTTTTTTTACCCAAAATATTAAAAAGGGAAGTAAAAATTGCAAAATTAGTTCGGTGAAGAAAAGGAGGGTTCGTTCGGTTCGGTTCGTACCAAGCAGTTTCAAAGTTCGGGTTCGGTTCGGTTCGGTCATAAGTGAGGTTCGAGTTCGGTTCGTTCGGGTTCGGTTCGTTTCCCATCTCTAGTTTTAAATCATAGATCCTCGAGATACAAATGATGTGCCTAGATGTTACCATATAGATCTAGATTGCTTTGGTCTAAACAGTTTCGACATGCGTCATTGGTTAAACCATGGAACTATACTAATGGAACAACAGCTCCTAGTTTTTACTAGGGGAGTGCCGTCGCGCATCATTTTCACGCATGGTGCAATATGGAGAAATTCAGGAGGATGCAAAAGAAGAAATTTACTCCTCCAGTCACTTGGACTGACCTTCAATGAGAGTAAAACTTTCCTACGCTTTATTTTATTAGATCTCTAAAAACTTCATCCATTTTCTCACAATGTTTTGTGATTTATAAAATTTTCCTGAATAAGGGATCGTCACTAAAGTTATTTTTTTAAGGCCACCCCATTAAAATAGCTGTTTTCAGTACTTTCACATTTGGGTATTTTACACAAAATCTGGATTTTTTTTTATGTACATTAAATCATTATCATCTGTCCCGCGTAACTAAATCCTCCACTTTTCCCGGTCACCAATGTTCTTAACAAGAGAGAGAGGCTGGTCCATTATTTGCGTAGTCCAGCCAGCTTTTCTTCTGACAAACCTTTTTTCGTTTATTCTCTTAAAGGATATTTTTTTTAAAGTTAGTCTTACAAAATACAATTCCAAACCAACTCATGCAGTTATCGTCTTTTCACAGTATTGAGGAGTCATCCTTTTTGCCAGCCAGAGTGTTAATTGGCAAAAGTAAAAAATTCATTATTTTAATTTTTTTAGTAAATATTCACAACTATATCTTTTATATAATAATATATTTTTTTAAATAATAATATCTTTTATATAGACATGCTTTAATAGATCTAATAAATGATTAACGCGGCCCTACCAATATGGGTATATTAATACTTAAATCTGGGTATTTTAAATTTCGAATGCGCATTTTTAAAAAACCGAACTTATCTATAGATCTCTTATATCTAGAATAATCTAGATCTACAACACCCAGACTTAGACTATGGTTCTAGATCTATTTAAAAGATATTTTTTAAAAAATAACTCAACAGATCTAATAAAGTCATGATTTCCACTCTATTTTCTCTAGATCTAGACCATACATGAGGTCAATATGAATGTTTATAGATCTAGTCTACGTCTAGAACTCTAGATCTATCGATCATGACTATAGTTGACTATACTGTCACTATACTCTATAGTCTATAGACTGTATTATACTGTAACTGTATTACTAGTATTATATTAGTGTATAGTGACGGTAATTATAGTCACTATAATCAATAGTGTATTGCCTGTAGATCTAGTACCTGTACTAATATTAGTAGATGTAGATCTATAATAATAATACTTTTTAATAGTAGAAAGTAGATTTATAATCTATCAATTCTATCTAATCTAGATCTAAATCTAGACTTCACTTTCACATCACATGATTATTGATACAGACAGTGAATGAAACGAATGCAGTGATTATATTATAGTTTATACTGACTTATAGCTCTACCAGTTGATTATCATCATCTGAGGTCATCTCGAATAATAATCTAGACTAGTATGTCAATGTCTCTATTAAAATAATTAATATCATCAGCCATATATCATTTTAAATATTAAAATAGTAGACATAGATTTCTATATTATAAATAGATAGATTAGATCTATAAAATATAATTTTACAAACTTTAGAAATGATTGATTTTATTTTTAATTGATCAGCCTTCTAGACTAGATCTAGCATCTCTAGCTAGACTCTAACCTGTAGTTTGTAGATCTTGGAATTGGATCGAAATTCACCTTCCTAAATTTTCTCTAAAGTCTGTAGCTGATTTGAGAGGCCCAACGAGGCAAGAGTCTATTACTATTAGTACTCTGTCTCTTGATCTATCTAGTAGGCCTACTTAGCTAGTAGTGCATTAGCCTTAGCCATAGTGTAGTCAAATCTTGACAACTAGTCTTCTAGATCTAAGCTTCTAGAATAATTAGATCTAGATCCAGTTTAGATTTAGAATATAAAAGTATTTTACTAGCTAAAATACTAAATCTACTGATCTAAATTCTAGATAGATATACAATATATAGATCCAGTTTAGATTTGGAATATAAAAATATTTACTAGCTAAAATTCTAAATCTACTGATCTATACTTAATATTTTAGATATTATATGACATCTACAAAAATTATTATTAAGATATAATTATAGAACCTAGACTAGTTATTTATGTACATAAAATATATAAATAAAAGATAAAATTTATGCAGACCTAGATCCCATAAATTTATAATTGATCCAGATCTATCAGTAAAAGTTACCTTCGATGGGAAGTTTTACCCAATCTAATCTATACAAGACAATATTTATAATCCATGCCTCGCCTACACCCCATACATTAAATAATAGTTCCCATTCCATGCCATGCCCAGACCCATGAGTTCATGAAATAATAGGCTAAATGATGTGGTGTCAAGTTGGATCTATCCCCTGAAATTCAGCACTTTAATATAAAACTCTCATATCTAGTTAATTATTTGCTATGACACTCTGATCAACTTGGACTTGTGTGATACATATATGTTTCTTATCAGATTTAATGAATGAAGTTTTGGTGCATTTTAAGGCTACAAAAGTATCATCAGGTGCATTCTAACCATTGGTATTTTTCCTGGCAACATTTCTATTCTAGTCTGTGATAAATTATAAATTTAAAAAAATGTTTGTAATGTTTCAGTTATTAACAAGTAGAACCATGCCAACCAGTTCTGATGATGTACCAGAATGGCTCAAGGATCATACTTATACTATTTCTACTCTCTGGGCAGACATTAATAATATTGGCATCCATTCAATATTTATTGTAAGTACTACTATACAATTTTTATTTTAGTTATCTAAAAGATGTTTTATGAAGTGTGATTTTCATGGTCAAGCAACATCCAAATATCGGGGATGGAATTTAACATTTTTCTCTAGTTTTTTTTTTTATAACACTCTTAAGCAAATTCATCTTTCATGAATGCCTAATATACTTGGCTGTTGTGCAGGCCATTCCTTTACAATAAACTGTTAGATGAAATTAGGCAAAATTATGTCTGATAATTTGTATGTTTGATACAACAATGTATTCAATTTAATAATATTATTTTTTAATTTTAATGTTTTCAAAAGAAATTAGCCATTATGCCTAATTGTATGATTACAGTTATGTTTGGAAATGCAAGAAAAAGGCATGCATTCCTGACAAGTCAATGATTGGTTGCACCTCTTAAAGGTAAGGTACTGCAATTTTTCCCTATGCACTTTTCTCATAAGCTGAAGTACTTGTATTTTTGAAAAACTAGTTTTCCATGAAAATGTAAATCCTAATATATGTTATAGTTGCTATTAGATGAGTGCAATGTCCATCAAATTAACTGAATATCTGCCTTCACCTTTAGTAATAATTCATAACTATTAAGGTCAGGGCCATGTCTACACATTAACACAGTAGCTCCTTTTAGGTACAGACTATTTTTAGAATAGCAAAATTATATAATTATACTTAATAACATATATATGTTTAGCATGGTCAACACATATGTCACACATATTTTTATTTTTTTAAAATCCTTTTATTTATTTTTATAACTAGATAACTTTCTGTTATGAGAAAAGATGAGATTCTTGGACTCCTGCATAGCACCACCAGAAAGGAAAATCCCATCATGTTGCAAAATAAAAGTCTTGGACCAATTTTAATTTAAGATATATATATTATACTGTAAGCTCTATACATATTTATGTATATCCTGTCATTCAGCCAACAGGTTTGGATTTAGTATTTCTTTAAATCTGTTTGATATTGTACTTGAAAACTATTAATCTGAGCCCCATTAAAACAATAGGGAGTGCAGTGAATGAGTGGTAAAGCACTTGGCTTCTGAACTGAGGGTTCCTGGGTTCAATTAAGACTGGGATTTTCAATTTCAGAATTCAAAAGGCTAGGGATACATGGCAATAGTAAGGAATAAGTAAAGGCAGTTTGGGGATCCATGGCTGAATGGTTAAGTCATGGGTTTGAATCTCTGTGAAGACTCAGGTAAAAATTTTTTTTAGATTTTTGGGTGCCCCTGAGTGCACCTAACTCTAATGGGTAGCTGACTTTTGTTTTGGAAAGTAAAGATGGTTGGTTGTTGTGCTGGCCACATGATGCACTGGCCAAAGAATCAAATGACCTTAACATCATCTGCCCTATAGATTGTGACGTCTGAAATGGGATTTTTTTTCAAAAGGTGGTTGGTTGTTGTGCTGGGTACATGACACCCTCGCTAACCATGGGGCACAGAAACTGATAAACTTTATATCATCTGCCCCATAGATTGCAAGATATGTAAGGGAAATTTTACTTTTTTAAAATTAAAATAAGAATCTATCAAAAGTAAACATAAAATATGGTGCATTCTCCTTAAAACTAAAACCTGGTGCGAAGGTTTAAAATGTTGGCAAAAAAAAGCAACATCATATATTCTTAATTCCCTTTGCAAAACTTACTGAGAAGAACATGCATGTTGTTCCCTCATAATTTTCTTGACAGAGGAAATCTTGTTTCTTGTTTATATTAGATTTGAATTAAGCAAATTAAGAAAAAAATTATAATCATTATTTCAAATGGTTGTATCTAAACCTTATGAATTATTTTTCCGTTAGAAGTATATTGAGATTAATGGATAATCATGAAATTGTAAAATAATTGCTGCTATCATTCCATTGACTAAAGAACCATAATTTTTATTTTTTTTTAAATTAATTTCAAAATGATTTTTTTCAAGCATAGAGTTCACATAGATCTTGAGTGAATTTTTTTTTTTATTTGACTAATGCTTCAATTTTATTGTATCATATTAGTTGTTAATTTTTATTACCCAGAATATTTAAAAAATGAGTACACTATTTTCATGTAATAATGTAACTTGGTATTCACACAATGCTCAAAATACACCATAATCTTTAGGCCATACAGATTTGTATAAATTAACTTGTTTAAATACATTGTAAATGTATATAGTTTGGATAAGAATAAAGTTTTTCTGTAGACAATTATTGTTCAAGATTTGTTGATGCTCCTGCTTAATCAATTATATATACAGGTCATTAGTTTTAACACGTCTGATAATAAATGACAGTACAAGTTAGTGAATGAAAATTTGTCATTATTTCAGCTGCTTTAGTCCTACATCAATGTGAGGTACCAGTACTTTGATTGTGTCATATAACAATTTAAAGCAACATTTTGAAATGAATAGTCTGTAGAATTGACAGTAAATACATTTAAGTGATGGGCTGTGATCTGCTTGAATTGGGAGCTGATCATGTATTGAATTTGTGTTTTTGATCTTTACTTCAAGTAAATGTTAATGAGCAATTAATTTTTAATGAATAAATAATTTAAAAATAAATACAAAAGAACCATAAACATCTACTTTAGTTTAATAATTTTTTTTCATCAGAACAGAATTTCCAACTTTGCATTCTTAAAATAAAATATAATTTATTTAGAGTAGAGTCAGAACACAAAATCATAGTTTTAAAATATTAAGTAAAATTAAGCTAAGCTGTGATCTCTTATAAACATTTGTATATAGACTATACACAATTTAATTATTATTTTTCATCAAATTGCAGGAACTACTACATGTACTTATGCCTATTTGACAATAAAAAACCATAGTCAATGAAATAGTAATACTAGTAAATGAGATAAAAGTAAATTTAATATCAATGCTATTGAAGCCACACTTGTTTTTTTTTTATCTTGTTTGGTGGACTGCAATTAAAGTTGCTATTAATTTCACTGATTGTCTTAGCTGAAATGCCAGTGTCGTCTCTTTGAATCCTAAGCTTATTTTCTTGGTAACTGGAAGTCCAGATATTTGGAGTTTCATTTTAAGCACCTATACTTTCCGAAATGGCATTCCGATAGGCTAAACCATTTGCCTAACATGTCATATGCACGTAAAGAGGTACCACAGAAATGCTTAGGCGCCAACTTACTTTAACTGACATAGAATAAGAGAGCACCTGGTTGCATACAGCTTCAGAACGAGACAGCAGGAGGTCACTTACAAAGGTGTGGTATACACCAATGAAAATTAATTGCCAAGGGTAGATGGCAAAAAAAACAACTGATTCTACCACAGGTGGACAATGGTTATGCCTGTGCTCAGTGTGGCATAATATGTAGGTCACAGCTGGGGCTGAGTAGCCTCTGGAAACAGCATTCCTCATAAGTCTTAGGAATCAAAGACAAGCCTATCATTTTTGTAGCATAGTTTGTAGCTTCTGTAAATGCATGAAATGCCGACACAAGTCCTCTGTGAGTTTGATGGATTATAAACATCTTACTTCTTTGCCTTATATTAAATGGTCCTTCTCTCTGTTCCTCTAGGTACTTGCATTTATCTAAATATCATTGATATATCGTAACATGTCATCAAAATAAAAGCTAGAATCTCTGCAACTCGTTTACAAGTCAGAAGTCATCAATAACACTTGCCATTTAAAAAATAACAATTTAGATTAGTCAAATCAGTGACTGATTATTCGATTCGATTCATTTAGGCCTATACATTTTTTATTTGAATATATAATGATCCTTTACACTTTGTGACTTTACTAGTATACTTTGGAGTAGACTTGTTGAGCTAAAGTCGGAAGTACACATTGAGTTTTACTGTTATCTACTAGATTACTAGATCTAGATCTATATATATTATATTATATAGAAGTAGAGAGAGTATCTCATCAATAGTATCTGTCATATCGTGATCAGCAGGTTTATAGATCTATTCCATGACAAAAACCCAGGCTAGATTTAGATCTACTGGTCTAGACATCTAGATCTAACCATGGAACTATACTAATGGAACACCAGCTTCGAGTTTTTTACAAAGCCAAAGAGAGTCGAAGTGCCGTCGCGCATCATTTTTGCGCATGGTGCAATGTGGAGAAATCCATGATGATGCCAAAGAAGAGATTTACTCCGTCAGTCCCTTGCAATGGGTGTAAAACTTTCGTACGCTCTATTTGATTAGATGTGTAAAAACTTCATCCATTTTCTGACTATCTGATATAATAGATAAAATTTTCCCGAATAAGAGATCGTCACAAAAGTTATTTTTTTCGACCACCCTATAAAATGCCACATTTTTTCAAAAAAATAGAATCTAAATTCCGAAAATACAATCTTTCAGTGTTTCTGTGTTTGGTTTATTTACACTAAATCTGGATGAAGACCTGTCTACCGTTCCTCTAAATGCGTATTTGTTACGATATACTAAATTGCACGAAATAAAAATAAAAATAGGAGGCCTAATACAGTTTTGACACTCCAAGCTACGCATTTCTAATCGTTTTTTTATTATTATTATCGAAAGGACTAGGCTATAGGCATACACGTCTCGTGGGAAACAAAGAAAAAGTTCATCTCCGTAATATTGTAGCCTAAATAAAATGACAAAAAAAAAAAATAACTATAGCCTAATCTAAAATGAATAATAGATCTAGAGCTAGATTTTCTTGGACGAATATTATGATACAAAATAAGTATAAATAATAAGTCATAGTCATATGAATCTGATAGATCTAAAACAAATACTGATAGTCATTCATTAATTAATTATTAGAATTACTTGACTACCAACTGGGTATTTTTATTGCCAAAATACAATGTATTTTATGTGCATTTATTAAAAACAACAACCAAAAATTAAGCGTTCGACGCAACTAGATCTAATATTAATAATATAGATTCTGGTTCTAGATCCAGAAAGCTACTTCTCTAATTCAGTTTTCTAGTTTAATTTTAGTTAGATCTAGATGTCTAGACCAGTAGATCTAAATCTAGCCAGGGTTTTTGTCATGGAATAGATTTATAAACCTGCAGCCGCCTACTGATCACGATATGACAGATACTATTGATGAAATACTCTCTCTACTTCTATATAATATAATATTATTAATATATATAGATCTAGATCTAGTAATCTAGTAGATCACAGTAAAACTCAATGTGTACTTCCGACTTTAGCTCAACAAGTCTACTCCAAAGTATACTAGTAAAGTCACAAAGTGTAAAGGATCATTATATATTCAAATAAAAAATTTATAGGCCTAAATGAATCGAATAATCAGTCACTAATTTGACTAATCTAAATTGTTATTTTTTAAATGGCAAGTGTTATTGATGACTTCTGACTTGTACACGAGTTGCAGAGATTCTAGCTTTTATTTTGATGACATGTTACAATATATCAATGATATTTAGATAAACGCAAGTACCTAGAGGAACAGAGAGAAGGACCATTTAATATAAGGCAAAGAAGTAAGATATTTATAATCCATCAAACTCACAGAGGACTTGTGTCGTCATTTCATGCATTTACAGAAGCTACAAACTATGCTACAAAAATGATAGGCTTGTCTTTGATTCCTAAGACTTATGAGGAATGCTATGTTTCCAGAGGCTACTCAGCCCCAGCTGTGACCTACATATTATGCCACACTGAGCACAGGCATAACCATTGTCCACCTGTGCACCTGTGGTAGAATCAGTTGTTGTTTTTTTGCCATCTACCCTCGGCAATTAATTTTCATTGGTGTATACCACACCTTTGTAAGTTACCTCCAGCTGTCTCGTTCTGAAGCTGTATGCAACCAGGTGCTCTCTTATTCTATGTCAGTTAAAGTAAGTTGGCGCCTAAGCATTTCTGTGGTACCTCTTTACGTGCATATGACATGTTAGGCAAATGGTTTAGCCTATCGGAAAGCCATTTCGGAAAGTATAGGTGCTTAAAATGAAACTCCAAATATCGACTTCCAGTTACCAAGAAAATAAGCTTAGGTTTCAAAGAGACGACACTGGCATTTCAGCTAAGACGATCAGTAAAATTAATAGCAACTTTAATTGCAGTCCACCAAACAAGATAAAAAAAAAAACAAGTGTGGCTTCAATAGCATTGATGATATTTAGTTTACTTTTATCTCATTTACTAGTATTACTATTTCATTGACTATGGTTTTACTAGTTCCTGCAATTTGATGAAAAATAATAATTAAATTGTGTATAGTCTATATACAAATGTTTATAAGAGATCACAGCTTAGCTTAATTTACTTAATATTTTAAAACTATGATTTTGTGTTCTGACTCTACTCTAAATAAATTATATTTTATTTTAAGAATGCAAAGTTGGAAATTCTGTTCTGATGAAAAAAAATTATTAAACTAAAGTAGATGTTTATGGTTCTTTTGTATTTATTTTTAAATTATTTATTCATTAAAAATTAATTGCTCATTAACATTTACTTGAAGTAAAGATCAAAAACACAAATTCAATACATGATCAGCTCCCAATTCACGCAGATCACAGCCCATCACTTAAATGTATTTACTGTCAATTCTACAGACTATTCATTTCAAAATGTTGCTTTAAATTGTTATATGACACAATCAAAGTACTGGTACCTCACATTGATGTAGGACTAAAGCAGCTGAAATAATGACAAATTTTCATTCACTAACTTGTACTGTCATTTATTATCAGACGTGTTAAAACTAATGACCTGTATATATAATTGATTAAGCAGGAGCATCAACAAATCTTGAACAATAATTGTCTACAGAAAAACTTTATTCTTATCCAAACAATATACATTTACAATGTATTTAAACAAGTTAATTTATACAAATCTGTATGGCCTAAAGATTATGGTGTATTTTGAGCATTGTGTGAATACCAAGTTACATTATTACATGAAAATAGTGTACTCATTTTTTAAATATTCTGGGTAATAAAAATTAACAACTAATATGATACAATAAAATTGAAGCATTAGTCAAATAAAAAAAAAAATTCACTCAAGATCTATGTGAACTCTATGCTTGAAAAAAATCATTTTGAAATTAATTTTAAAAAAAAAAAAATTATGGTTCTTTAGTCAATGGAATGAATGATAGCAGCAATTATTTAACAATTTCATGATTATCCATTAATCTCAATATACTTATAACGGAAAAATAATTCATAAGGTTTAGATACAACCATTTGAAATAATGATTATAATTTTTTTCTTAATTTGCTTAATTCAAATCTAATATAAACAAGATTTCCTCTATCAAGAAACTTATGAGGGAACAACATGCATGTTCTTCTCAGTAAGTTTTGCAAAGGGAATTAAGAATATATGATGTTGCTTTTTTTTGCCAACATTTTAAACCTTCGCACCAGGTTTTAGTTTTAAGGAGAATGCACCATATTTTATGTTTACTTTTGATAGATTCTTATTTTAATTTTAAAAAAGTAAAATTTCCCTTACATATCTTGCAATCTATGGGGCAGAAGATATAAAGTTTATCAGTTTCTGTGCCCCATGGTTAGCGAAGGTGTCATGTACCCAGCACAACAACCAACCACCTTTTGAAAAAATATCCCATTTCAGACGTCACAATCTATAGGGCAGATGATGTTAAGGTCATTTGATTCTTTGGCCAGTGCATCATGTGGCCAGCACAACAACCAACCATCTTTACTTTCCAAAACAAAAGTCAGCTACCCATTAGAGTTAGGTGGACTCAGGGGCACCCAAAAATCTAAAAAATTTTAATCCGAGTCTTCACAGAGATTCAAACCCATGACTTAACCATTCAGCCATGGATCCCCAAACTGCCTTTACTTATTCCTTACTATTGCCATGTATCCCTAGCCTTTTGAATTCTGAAATTGAAAATCCCAGTCTTAATTGAACCCAGGAACCCTCAGTTCAGAAGCCAAGTGCTTTACCACTCATTCACTGCACTCCCTATTGTTTTAATGGGGCTCAGATTATAGTTTTCAAGTACAATATCAAACAGATTTAAAGAAATACTAAATCCAAACCTGTTGGCTGAATGACAGGATATACATAAATATGTATAGAGCTTACAGTATAATATATATATCGTAAATTAAAATTGGTCCAAGACTTTTATTTTGCAACATGATGGGATTTTCCTTTCTGGTGGTGCTATGCAGGAGTCCAAGAATCTCATCTTTTCTCATACCGGTAACAGAAAGTTATCTAGTTATAAAAATAAATAAAAGGATTTTAAAAAAATAAAAATATGTGTTGACCATGCTAAACGTATATATGTTATTAAGTATAATTATATAATTTTGCTATTCTAAAAATAGTCTGTACCTAAAAGGAGCTACTGTGTTAATGTGTAGACATGGCCCTGACCTTAATAGTTATGAATTATTACTAAAGGTGAAGGCAGATATTCAGTTAATTTGATGGACATTGCACTCATCTAAAAGCAACTATAACATATATTATGATTTACATTTTCATGGAAAACTAGTTTTTCAAAAATACAAGTACTTCAGCTTATGAGAAAAGTGCATAGGGAAAAATTGCAGTACCTTACCTTTAAGAGGTGCAACCAATCATTGACTTGTCAGGAATGCATGCCTTTTTCTTGCATTTCCAAACATAACTGTAATTATACAATTAGGCATAATGGCTAATTTCTTTTGAAAACATTAAAATTAAAAAATAATATTATTAAATTGAATACATTGTTGTATCAAACATACAAATTATCAGACATAATTTTGCCTAATTTCATCTAACAGTTTATTGTAAAGGAATGGCCTGCACAACAGCCAAGTATATTAGGCATTCATGAAAGATGAACTTGCTTAAGAGTGTTATAAAAAAAAAAACTAGAGAAAAATGTTAAATTCCATCCCCGATATTTGGATGTTGCTTGACCAGAAAATCACACTTCATAAAACATCTTTTAGATAACTAAAATAAAAATTGTATATAGTACTTACAATAAATATTGAATGGATGCCAATATTATTAATGTCTGCCCAGAGAGTAGAAATAGTATAAGTATGATCCTTGAGCCATTCTGGTACATCATCAGAACTGGTTGGCATGGTTCTACTTGTTAATAACTGAAACATTACAAACATTTTTTTAAATTTATAATTTATCACAGACTAGAATAGAAATGTTGCCAGGAAAAATACCAATGGTTAGAATGCACCTGATGATACTTTTGTAGCCTTAAAATGCACCAAAACTTCATTCATTAAATCTGATAAGAAACATATATGTATCACACAAGTCCAAGTTGATCAGAGTGTCATAGCAAATAATTAACTAGATATGAGAGTTTTATATTAAAGTGCTGAATTTCAGGGGATAGATCCAACTTGACACCACATCATTTATTATTTCATGAACTCATGGGTCTGGGCATGGCATGGAATGGGAACTATTATTTAATGTATGGGGTGTAGGCGAGGCATGGATTATAAATTGTCTTGTATAGATTAGATTGGGTAAAACTTCAATCAAAGGTAACTTTTACTGATAGATCTGGATCAATTATAAATTTATGGGATCTAGGCCTGCATAAATTTTATCTTTTATTTATATATTTTATGTACATAAATAACTAGTCTAGATTCTATAATTATATCTTAATAATAATTTTTGTAGATGTCATATATAATATCTAAAATATTAAGTATAGATCAGTAGATTTAGAATTTTAGCTAGTAAATATTTTTATATTCCAAATCTAAACTGGATCTATATATTGTATATCTATCTAGAATTTAGATCAGTAGATTTAGTATTTTAGCTAGTAAAATACTTTTATATTCTAAATCTAAACTGGATCTAGATCTAATTATTCTAGAAGCTTAGATCTAAAAGACTAGTTGTCAAGATTTGACTACACTATGGCTAAGGCTAATGCACTAGCTAAGTAGGCCTACTAGATAGATCAAGAGACAGAGTACTAATAGTAATAGACTCTTGCCTCGTTGGGCCTCTCAAATCAGCTACAGACTTTAGAGACAATTAGGAAGGTGAATTTCGATCCAATTCCAAGATCTACAAACTACAGGTTAGAGTCTAGCTAGAGATGCTAGATCTAGTCTAGAAGGCTGATCAATTAAAAATAAAATCAATCATTTCTAAAGTTTGTAAAATTATATTTTATAGATCTAATCTATCTATTTATAATATAGAAATCTATGTCTACTATTTTAATATTTAAAATGATATGGCTGATGATATTAATTATTTTAATAGAGACATTGACATACTAGTCTAGATTATTATTCGAGATGATGATAATCAACTGGTAGAGCTATAAGTCAGTATAAACTATAATATAATCACTGCATCTGTTTCATTCACTGTCTGTATCAATAATCATGTGATGTGAAAGTGAACTCTAGATTTAGATTAGATAGAATTGATAGATTATAAATCTACTTTCTACTATTAAAAAGTATTATTATTATAGATCTACATCTACTAATATTAGTACAGGTACTAGATCTACAGGAAATACACTATTGATTATAGTGACTATAATTACCGTCACTATACACTAATACTAGTAATACAGTTACAGTATAATAATAATAATACAGTCTATAGTCATGATCGATAGATCTAGAGTTCTAGACGTAGACTAGATCAATAAACATTCATATTGACCTCATGTATGGTCTAGATCTAGAGAAAATAGAGTGGAAATCATGACTTTATTAGATCTGTTGAGTTATTTTTAAAAAAATATCTTTTAAATAGATCTAGAACCATAGTCTAACCATGGTCTAACTAGTCTAAGTCTGGGTGTTGTAGATCTAGATTATTCTAGATATAAGAGATCTATAGATAAGTTCGGTTTTTTAAAAATGCGCATTCGAAATTTAAAATACCCAGATTTAAGTATTAATATACCCATATTGGTAGGGCCGCGTTAATCATTTATTAGATCTATTAAAGCATGTCTATATAAAAGATATTATTATTTAAAAAATATATTATTAAATAAAAGATATAGTTGTGAATATTTACTAAAAAAATTAAAATAATGAATTTTTTACTTTTGCCAATTAACACTCTGGCTGGCAAAAAGGATGACTCCTCAATACTGTGAAAAGACGATAACTGCATGAGTTGGTTTGGAATTGTATTTTGTAAGACTAACTTTAAAAAAAATATCCTTTAAGAGAATAAACGAAAAAAGGTTTGTCAGAAGAAAAGTTGGCTGGACTACGCAAATAATGGACCAGCCTCTCTCTCTTGTTAAGAACATTGGTGACCGGGAAAAGTGGAGGATTTAGTTACGCGGGACAGATGATAATGATTTAATGTACATAAAAAAAATCCAGATTTTGTGTAAAATACCCAAATGTGAATGTACTGAAAACAGCTATTTTAATGGGGTGGCCTTAAAAAAATAACTTTTGTGACGATCCCTTCTACAGGAAAATTTTATAAATCACAAAACATTGTGAGAAAATGGATGAAGTTTTTAGAGATCTAATAAAATAAAGCGTAGGAAAGTTTTACTCTCATTGAAGGTCAGTCCAAGTGACTGGAGGAGTAAATTTCTTCTTTTGCATCCTCCTGAATTTCTCCATATTGCACCATGCGTGAAAATGATGCGCGACGGCACTCCCCTAGTAAAAACTAGGAGCTGTTGTTCCATTAGTATAGTTCCATGATCTAACTAGAATTAAACTAGAAAACTGAATTAGAGAAGTAGCTTTCTGGATCTAGATCTAGAACCAGAATCTATATTATTAATATTAGATCTAGTTGCGTCGAACGCTTAATTTTTGGTTGTTGTTTTTAATAAATGCACATAAAATACATTGTATTTTGGCAATAAAAATACCCAGTTGGTAGTCCAGTAATTCTAATAATTAATTAATGAATGACTATCAGTATTTGTTTTAGATCTATCAGATTCATATGACTATGACTTATTATTTAGGCCTATACTTATTTTGTATCATTCGTCCAAGAAAATCTAGCTCTAGATCTATTTCATTTTAGATTAGGCTATAGTTGTTGTTTTTTTTTTTTTGTCATTTTATTTAGGCTACAATATTACCGAGATGAACTTTTTTTCCCACGAGACGTGTATGCCTATAGCCTAGTCCTTTCGATAATAATAATAAAAAACGATTAGAAATGCGTAGCTTGGAGTGTCAAAACTGTATTAGGCCTCCTATTTTTATTTTTATTTCGTGCAATTTAGTATATCGTAACAAATACGCATTTAGAGGAACGGTAGACAGGTCTTCATCCAGATTTAGTGTAAATAAACCAAACACAGAAACACTGAAAGATTGTATTTTCGGAATTTAGATTCTATTTTTTTGAAAAAATGTGGCATTTTATAGGGTGGTCGAAAAAAATAACTTTTGTGACGATCTCTTATTCGGGAAAATTGTATCTATTATATCAGATAGTCAGAAAATGGATGAAGTTTTTACACATCTAATCAAATAGAGCGTACGAAAGTTTTACACCCATTGCAAGGGACTGACGGAGTAAATCTCTTCTTTGGCATCATCATGGATTTCTCCACATTGCACCATGCGCAAAAATGATGCGCGACGGCACTTCGACTCTCTTTGGCTTTGTAAAAAACTCGAAGCTGGTGTTCCATTAGTATAGTTCCATGGTTAAACCTTTTTTACTTTTATAAGCCCTACTAGATTTGGATATTACCGAAAGCAGCGTAAGTTCACAAATGTTTATGGAAATTACCGATTCATAATATACAAATAAAAACTTTCTTTTTCGTATTATTAACAACTAATTCCAGTCCTAGTCGCAACGTATTTTACATCTATAGAGCCTAAACAATGACTTTACATAGCATGAATGATATAGGCATATCACAAATCTGCAAAGATTGCTGATTTTTATCCTTACACGCAACTCAGGACGAAAATTCTCATGACTTTTATAGCTTGAGTTCTGTAAAGAAGTGCTATATATATTACTGGGGCAGACTTAAAGTTTTGATGTTTTGAAGATTTTTTAAAAAATGAGGCACTTCGTTAATTAGATTATCTACATCAAAATTTAAAACAAAAAAACAAAACTTTATAATAAAAAAAAGCAAACATAAAGCTTATATTAAGTGAAGTTGTATCAATTAGTTTGGATCAGTCATGTAGTTAAATTTGTAATAGATATTCAATAATAATAAATCTGTGCGATTAGAAAGATTTTTACCAAAATATTTTTGTTTAGCGAATTTCATGCTTTTAGCTTTCTCGGTACTCTTATGATTCTATCGCTTGCCTGGACCAGTTGGAAAAGGGTAGGAGAAAGAAGGGGATATTTGGGTGATCGCTTTTTAAATGTATTTCTAAAAAAAAATAAAAAATTAAGCGACCTGAATTCGAACTCGTGGGCTAAGGCCTCCTAAAGCCAATACGGTAACCACTGTGCCAGGGAGCTGGTTATGATAATAGTTTTTATAGTTATTTACAACTTTTTGTTTCTACAAACAATAAAGGGCACTTATTCAAACTTACGTGTGTTAAAAGTTCCATGACTTCAAAGACTTGTCTCGTTCTTGCCAATGCAGCCATGGAGTGTACAATTCCCGAAACGCTAAGGACATATAAGTCCCACATCATATCTATTTATAGCTTGGGGATTTTCACAATAAACTAAAAAAAAAAAACAAAAGTCAATTGCGCTTAATGGGATTTAAAATGTTGCCAACTAATTAAATACAAAAATGAGCTATAAACTGCAGAGCTTTCAAAGTTTTTGTGTGTGCTAAAAAGTGTACAATAAATTATCATTAAAAAACAACAACTTATCAACAGTTCCTTCTGTACAACGTTTATACACAAACAGCTTAAGTTATTTGTAGTTTTGGGAAATGTGGGTTAGTCAACCTAAACACATACCCTACTGGCAGGATGTTCAGCTTTATCAGAATCTGCCTACCTAGGTCGCCATAACCAAGTTGCAAAATAAATACATCTATTTCATCAACACTTGGCTTTGACACATAATTTGATGTAATCAAGAAAGATACGTCTCCTTGTTTCAAATACTTCCCACTATTTTGACCGAAAAAAAAAAAGATAGATTTTGATCGTCCTGATCTGCTGTTCATTGATAAAAAAAGAAAAAAACGCTACCAATTTTGGCATCGCTGTACCACTGTCTCATAATTTAAGAAAAAACTGAAATGGAAAAACGAAGAAAATATACCATAACTAGTCGACCGGCGGCGTAGCATACGCCGCTATTTTGCAGGGCCAACCTAAGGCCACCGCAACCTATGCGACCGCAGTGGGCCCAGCACTTTTATAGGACCCGCGCTAATTTTAGGTGTATAAATAATAAAATTAAACCATTTTATAACTTATAACAGATTTCTCGCGGCCTCCTGTCAATTTAACAGGAAGTCCTGGAAATCACATGAAATTGAAAATATACGAAAAAGTCCTGGAAATATCCGGAAATTATTAAAATCTTTTGAAAACTCATACCAATCTCCTGAAATACACAGACGAAAATTGTCTTTTTTTTTTCACTCTTAAATTACCTAGGATAACTCCCTCCGTCCGAGTTGCAAACATAAAAGATTGATTTTTCCATTGTGTCCAAACTCTTGAGCGTGCTCTGTCGCTTCGACTGTTACTACAGA
The DNA here is from genome assembly GCF_947242115.1 of Biomphalaria glabrata. NCBI lineage: Eukaryota > Metazoa > Mollusca > Gastropoda > Planorbidae > Biomphalaria > Biomphalaria glabrata. The sequence goes on from NC_074717.1 coordinate 20,465,196, forward strand.
GTAGATTACTCCCCTCCCCTTTTTTTTAACGTGAGGTAGAAATAAAAAAAAAGGGTGATTTTGCAACGGCCCTGCCCTATTTTGTGACTACGTGTCCCCCCCCCCCCCTTTTTTTGTTTTCTCGAGGACTATCCGCAGAGTGATCTTTCCTTTACTCCTTGAAATTGTCGAGGGAAGAAGAGAATTATATATATAGATAATTATAATAATACTGACATAATTCAAACTATTGTTAGCACGAAACAGGGCACTTTCATTGACTATTGGGCAGTGCTTTGGTGCAAACTGCAAAACTGGACTGCTTCTGGGCCGGACAATCTACACAAAGAAAGAAAGATGAGTTAAGATGTTTATTAAAAGTGACAATGTTGTAACCTTTGCTTTATCGAGAGCTAAGAAAGAAAAGTTTGTCATTGGAAACTTTCAAATACTAGCTAAAACGATTGTTCTCTAGAAAAACATTTTATCTAAAGCTCAAAGATGAAAAAATAACCGGTGTTCATTTGAAGCTGGTCTGTGTGAGTCATGCCGGTCACGTGACTGAGAGACTGAAACATAAGGCCCAGCTTCCTAGTGGACATTTTTGTATGAGAATGTGCCCAGCTTCCTAGTGGACATTTCTGCATGAGAATGCCATGCACCAGATAGATTTCACGAAGAGACAAAGTATGAACAGCCTTGCTCTATTGGACTGTTTGAAGAGGTGGTGATTGTGATGATATTGTTAAAGTAAATTGCAGCACCTTGTCAAAATAGCATTAGTATAACTTTAGCTGGACTGAAAACATTGTTTTAATATCATAATAATATAATCAGCTTCTAACATACTTGATGAAACACCCAACCACGACCTCATTCTACTGATGGGAGACTCTAAAGCCAAAATCAGTCGCAACCAAACTGTCTTTGAATACGTAATGGGACCATATGGCTCTGCAGAAAGCATCAGTAATAATGGTAAGCGTTTGCTTTCTCTCTGCGCATCTAACAGCCTGTCAATTGGAAACATTTTAAACACAAACAAATACACATTAAAAACATGGCGCAGACAGAAAATCATTCAACATTATAGATAATATTTGCATCTCCAAGCGATGAAAGTCATCTCTATTGGACGTGCACATATGACACAAAGACCCTAAAGACATTGTATTGTCGATTTCAGTGGAGCAAAGAGTTGATACGAAGCACCAATAAAGATAAACAAGGCAAAACTTTGCTAACGAAAGAACAGGATGCAAAATGGGTAGAGCACTTTGGAAAGTAGTTAGAGAATATGACATCCCTGAAAAATCCGTCAAGATCCTACATTTTACAAATAAACGTGATCATTTAAACTGTGGAAAGGGATAACTCTATTGAATAAACAAAAGTGGTACTAGAATCCCCCTATCAAAAATGTGTGTGTGTGGGTAAAGGAACTTTTAATATGAACAGTTCCATATAGAGTGGAAAAAAGTGTTCTGGTAAATTAATTAACATTAACTATTATAATGAATATATTATAAATATATATAATTTTTAATGAATGTTTAAAAAAAGACAACATTCTTTTTTTTAGTTTATTTTCGCTGTAATATAATTGTTTAGTGTTTTGTAGTCTTGGTTTCAATTGTTTGATATTCACACAAGTGAATGTTGACAGGTGTAAGCTTTCCAATATTACATTTGCAGTGAGAAAAAATTTTAAATGTTGGCAGGGTGTAAATGTTTGTATTTTGACCATTCAATCTAAAGAGGCGACTCAAAAACAAATCTGCACAACTTTGTATAAATTATTATGTAATGTATAATTGTGGTAAAGTTGTTCATTATTTTCTATACTCAAGTAAACTGTGTTGTTGTATCAATAAAACTTTTGCTCAATGTTTTATTCTAGCACAATAAAATCTAACATTTTCTGAATAGGTATTTATCTTATCTTGAAATTCTAAATACTAATATTAAATTTTGTTTTCAAAACATTTACAGATAATTAAAAAGAAAAGACAAAGAAAAAAAAACAAAAAAAAACTTTATTTACACAGCATCAACAATTGTTTCTAAACTAATTATCTTAAAAATCCAACTGGTTCCTCAATCTTAGCCTCCTCCTCTTTTAAAATGTTTAGCAAACATTTATTGAGTTCAATCCCAACGTTTTTGGCACTCTGTTTAGAAAAGAAAAATATTCTTGGTTAAAAGAAAACAAAATGAATTCAGTTGCAGGAAAAAGCAGAAAACTCTCAGCAGTGTTGCAAAAGTTAGGCGTGAGTGAGAGGTTATGGGAGAACTGAAACAATGCTTCATACTTGAAGGTCAAGTTCAATTAGAAAGTGGATCTATATTTATATTACTCTAAAACCTCTTTTTCAATGTGATCGTAGGCTCTTACATTGGTAGTAAAAATGTTATTAACTTCAATTCTAAAAATGAGTTCTTATAAATGTTTAAAAGTTTTTATCTGGCTTAAACACCTAGAATATCAGGTCTATCCACTTTCATTATAATGTTGACCTTATAAGATATCATCAGATGGAAGCTAAGTCAATTTTTTCTATTTTTTAAAAATAATTTTATTTAAAACTAAAATCTACCTTCAGCCAACAAAAAAAAAAAAAGATGATTTTTCAGCTGCTTTCACTACTGGTAGTAAACACATATGCACATAAAGCATTTTATTTTTTTGGACGAAGCCAATTACTAAATTTCATTTTACTCTCTTTGTTATTTTCCTTTCTAAATATTATATTTTACAGTGAAATGAATGGAACAGGACTATGAGGTAGTAGGGGATTTAGAGTGTTAAGGGTTAAGAAAGAAAAAATAAAACCAGTGAACTCTGATACTTCTGAAATGCATAAGTACAGCCTCGCCAGACATAATTGTTGTTATGTTAAAAAACAGCCAAACATTTACAAGATCTGGGGTATGATAAGCTAAGTGAAAGCCATGCCTTACTCCCCAAAGAAAAAATCCTGGTTAAATGAATGTATAAATCTTAATAGGCACAAAATGTTCCTAAAAATCTATCCATTAAACTCTTCAATGAATACAACTAATAAAGCCTAAATGCAGAAATACCAGAAGATGTATTGATAAATATTTTGAAGTTCTCTAGCCTTTTTATACTTTGAAAAATAAAATTGATAAGTGTCAAACTAGAGTTTTCCCAGTGTGGCCAACAAGCTAGTAATACTTTTCCCAACAATATAAATCAACTGTCAAATTGCTAGAAAAATTGTTAGAGCCGTTTTTGAGATTCCTGTCCACCCAATTTTGAGCCTACTCACTCAGAAGTGTTCAGTGTCCACGAAGGTATGAGTTGAATAGAGGTATTTAAGAAACATTAATGATTATTTTGATTCATTTAATTGGAAAATATAAATGAAAATTAATTATATTATTTCTACATTAGGAATAACAATCATATCAATTACTTCTTTGTACTATTATTGTATTATGGTTTCATAATCAAATCCCCTGTGGTAATGAATGAAATGCAAACTACATTTCCCCAAATTGCTTTACCTTATTCATTGTCTTTCCTAAAGATACATTTTCCTATCAAATAAATTACATCTATTCCTCTCACCCAAAAACTATTTTAGTAAGTTTTGAAGAACAACTCTCTTTATATCTTTGTCTTGTATCCCATATTAATATGCTATTTTCAATGATTTTAAAAATTCTATACCAAAATTGGCTCATTCTTTTACATTCAAAACCATTTTATTTTATCTGGATATACTTAAGGCTCCATCGTAACAGGACTTAAAAAAGTTAAATCACTAGAACTAGAGATTTTCATAAACTTTATTCAAATGAATCTTACCTCAATCATTTCTGAAATGCTCTCAGAATCTAAACTTCCAGACCCTTCTTTTTTCATTGCAGTAACAGTTCCCTTCTCTGTAATGCCCAGCATGACTCTAAGAATTAAAAAAAAATTGTTTAAAGCATATAAATTACCAGCATTTTGACTAATATTCCCCACATTCAAGGATTCAGTATTTACTACACCAAAGCAAGTGTAATATCTCAGAACAGTTAAAAAAAACAACAAATGCAAATTTACTTAGCTAAACTGCAGGCTTCCTCCTTTTCACTAGCATCTACAACATGTTGGTGACCTATCTAAATGAAAAGAAGATGAAAAATATTAAATGAAATTATGAGCAAATTAGCGCTATACAGGAATTAAATTTTATTTTTAGATTGTTTTAAAAATAGAATGAATATTTCCAATACTATCTATTATCTGAAATTTAAGCAATAGTAAAAAAATACTTTTAAAAATGCATTTTAATGTAAAAATTCCCCAAGAATAACCAGCACTAGAACATATCAGCTTTAAATTAGTTTACTGAAAGAAAAGAACATATAAATCAACATGTACATTTCTCTAATCAATGAGATGGTAATCATTTTCAAAAATCAACTGATTTAAAAAAAATGGAATTTAACTAGAAAAAGCAAGAAAGTATGATTGACTGAAAATGATCAAAACATTTTTTTTTTAAATTGCAACCTGCAAATGACAGGAACAAACAAAGTAAAAAAAAAAACTGTAAAAAAATGTTTGTTGACCTTGTTAACTGTGACAATAACTGGTGCACCACTGACGTCTAATCTTTTAAAGTCAAAGGGGTCATCTGAAACATCCAGTTCTATGCCACCTTCATCTTTTGTCATTGTGACATTAGGAATCCTTCAAGTATTAAAATCAATTTTAATAGCAAAATAAATTGTGAGTTAAATATGTCTTATCTTAAATATTACAGACATTACTTCAAAAAGGAAGATAATTATGTACTACGCATTTCATGTGTCAATCTAGTCATGCATGTTAATCAATTACTTAAACTCTGCTAAGTCGTTGGTTTATATGGCTGATTCAGGCAACCCATTCCATTCTCTTAGGCAATAGGGAAGAAGAAGCACTTGTAATAATTTGTTCTAGCATATGGAATAAGAAATGTGCCTCTATCTTTATGTCATTCTGAGTATTTCATTAGTGGTTTTCATTTCATTTAGGTTTTATTTTTCTATTGTAAATTATGGTTTAGTGTTTTATGTATTATAGCTACTTACTAAGTTTAGTGATTTTACTAATGGTGTTACTCTAATCAAATTTGAATATTTGTTATAAATCTCACTGCTCTATTTTGTATTTGTTCTAGTTTCTGTATGTTTTCTTAGTTAAGTTAAGTAGTTTTTATTTCTTTCAGTTTTTTGTTACTTTGTTACAACTGGCATTTTTATGGGTGGAAAGACATGCTCCAAGTTGATTCCCATTTCTGCAATTCATCCAATTCTTTTTGTAAAATTTCAGTATCTTGTGTTGTTTATATTTTTCTACAATGTATGTAATCGTCTGCTGATAATCTGACTTATGTTTCTAAACTAATGAAATTTGGTAGGACAAAATGTTAGAAACAGTTGTGGACCAAAGACTGTTCATTGAGATAGACCTGAGTTTACTAATATTGGTGTTCATTTGGAGTCATTTGTTATTACAGCTTGTTCTCTTCCTATTAGGAAATCCTGAATCCATTAATGCCAAAGTATTTTGTTTTCTTTTAATTAAGCAGGCTATGGTGGTGATGACCTTTGGTGAACTTTGTCAAATGCCTTAGAAAAGTCTAATAGAATTAAATCTATTTGCTCACTATTATCTAATCCCTTTGAAAAATCATCAATTAATCTTATTAGTTGAGTTTCACATGACCTATATTTCCGAAAGCAATGTTGGTATGGAGTGAGGACAATATCTTTATCTAAGTGGTTTATGATGTTGCTACATATTATGTGTTCTAGTATTTTACAAGTGATGATAAGTAGATACTGCTAGCATTATTCTCTGCATTTTAACAAGAGGTTTTGGAATAGTAAGGTTTAAGCCATTTCTGGAATTTCCTTTTTTGATTGATTGTGGTATATCTTTTATTTATTTTGGTATAAATTATTTAAATATATTTCATTTTCATATATTGAACTAAGTGTATTAAAATTTATTTCACACATAGCAAATAATTACCTGAGATTGAAAAGTGCTGCCTTCACTGCTATAGAAACAGCATCAAATAAATTTCCTCCACATTCTAGTAGCTGGTAACAAGCAAAATATAGAAATATTAAGAAAACAACAAAGCCGCAGCCAATCTAACCAAAAGAACTCTACATTTACAACTGCATCTATTAATAATGTAGAGGTTATTTCCTTTTTTATATCAAACAAAATGATTAATTACCAATAATTAATTGACTGGTTAATTTTTAAATTGATTCATGTCTTGTTCAGTACAACAAATGAATGTTTAAAGTTTCAACATGATCTGAGAATGGGTGTTGGAAAAATAATGAGTACAATTATCTATTATATAAGCCATATCTCTGAATAATGAATAATTACTTTCCCTTGTCTGTATCAAACAAAATGATTAATTACCAATAATTAATGACTAATTGTTTAATTGTTTTTATCAATTTATATATTGTCTTCCCCAAATGTATAATAAACAAAGTTTCTACTTGATCTCAGAATAGGTGTGAGAGAAATAATGTGTTCAAACTTTTTACCAGACAGATAGATAGAGTGAGTTGATATAAGCTTTGTGAAAAAGAATTAAAACTAAAATTATAATGAATTATCAGACTGACCAACAAAAACAACAATAAGAAAAGGTTAGAAGTAAATGTTACTTACAAGTATATCAATGTAGAGTAACCAACACTGCTGCCCAGGAAGTAAACACAGGGAAGTGTAATCGATGGCACTGAAGCAACTGTAAGAGCGTGTCAACATGGCAGTTATTTCTGAGGCAAGTCCTTCTCCTCCACGGCCTTCAAAAGCAGGCGTGGCATTGGCTGAGCTGTGATATATGCAGAAATATAGGTTAGACTTGTGTGTGTATATATATATATATATATATATATATATATATATATATATATATATATACATATTGTAATGAATCTCCCTATTCAGGCTCTCTGCAAACTGCATCACATAGCACCACCAACTTAAAGAACTTGACAATTCATGGCTCCAAATAACGTAATAGTTTAATGTCAAATAAATAACAGCCAATACTGTACAATTGGCAACACGTAACACAAGACTTTACAAACACCATAGCGCTTATCCACTCTTGCACTGGCCTCTCCGTTTTGTCCCGGACTTGTACTGAGCTGTCGTACTGAACCGCAGATCAGGAAGTTGTGACTGATTGGACTCTGATACATCCGCTCTTTATATGGGGTCCCTTGCTGGCCTTCTAAAACCGGACGGAACATTGTTCGACCATTCTGGTTAAATCACATAACCACATCCTTTGTGACGCCCCTGAGCTCTACTCACAAGATACATGTCACGGTTGAACGCTCATCTATCGCTGGCCTGGGGCGATTAGCGTCGGCTGTCTACACACACTACACCCATCTGTGTCACCACCAGGCGTATTACAATATATATATATATATATATATATATATATATATATATATATATATATATATATATATATATATATATACATATATATATATATATACATATATATATATATATACATATATATATATATATATATATATATATATATATATATATATATATATATATATATATATATATATATATATATATATATATATACACATATATATATATATATATATATATATATATATAGTAGTAAACAAATTCTTTTTTTTTTAAGTATTAGAAAATTAGTATTTTAATTTTAAAAGTTCTAATGAAGGATTAAGTAAATATTGCTGTAATATAAACACATGAGGCAATACCCCAGGTTGAGGCATTTTCCACAAATAATTTTATATTATATAATTGTGTTAATTAAATATAATTATTCTTTTAAGAATTAAATACTTAGTAATGATAAAAAAAATCACTTATAACAAAACGCAAACATATCTATAGTATAATAGTCTAAATTACCAATCTAAGAAGAATTCGATTCTCCCAACATTCGGTTTTTTAGGATCAACTGGTGTCAGCTGAACTTTTATTCCTACCAAAACATCTGTGCTTGCCTTAGGATGACAAAAAAAAAAAAGAAAATATTTTTTTTATTACTAAAAGTTTCGAAAAAAACAACAACACCAGTTTATTTTAAATATGTTATATAAGAAACATAAAATTTGCCCTACTATAATGATGTCCTGTTAGAGATTAAGCACCAGAAAGCATACTTTTCAAAATATTCTTCCTGTTAAAAAGGATCCCATCAATTAATTTGAAATTAATAAATACTAAAATGCATAGTCTTAAAAAGAAAAAGAATTGCAACAAAATGTAAGTTTGTGTTGTAGAAACTCAAAAGACTGTCCAAGTAAAACAGTTTTACATATACATTATGTAACATATCAATGCATCTATTAATGGTGACAAATCTTCACATAATAATCTTTATTATGGCTTATAACCAAAAGAATAAAAGAAATTTTTATTTATTAGTTTGGTTTGGTTTTGATTTTGGGCACATCGGCACAATTTAGGCCATGTCGTGCCTGCAGTCCCTCAAGGGCCATTCTCCCTCCACACAACAAGGGCCAAATTCCATACAGTCAAATCATTAAAATCAAGGTCTATTCACAGTTAAAATAGTAGAGGTAGTAAAAATTTAATAATTTGGTAAAAATCTAATGTAAATAGTACATGTTTACAAATTCATAAATCAGATCTTTGTAGACAACCCCACTTCCCGGATAAAGCCCAGTACCTTCCCAGGGTTGACATTATTGAATAGTGTTTTTAAATTAGTGGCTCTAAAATATTTCTCCCTGACATCCTGGTATCTGGGGCAGTCGATGAGGATATGTTCCACGGTGAGGCGAGAGTCACAATACTCACAAAGTGGGGGCTCTTCTCTCTTCAGCACAAAAGAGTGTGTGATGTAGGAGTGGCCAATCCTAAGTCTGGACATGGTCGTGCTACCACGCCTTGTCAGACCCTTAGATGTGGACCGCCACCTGACATCCGCCACAATCTGCCTGAGTTTATTGTGAGTCTCAGCCTCCCATCGGTCCTGCCACTCTTGATAGGTGGCAGAGGCAATACTTTGTCTCAGGTCCAAGCAGGGAATTTGGGTTCCTGACACCGCATGATTTAGGGCTCTCTTTGCTTCTCAGTCTACGGCTTCGTTTCCCTCAATGCCCACATGGGAGGGGACCCAGATGAAGGTGACATCCCTATGGATTTTGATTTTTTGATTTTTGATTTGAGGCACATCGGCACAATTAAGGCCATGTCGTGCCTGCAGTCCCTTAAGGACTACTCTCTCTCTAAACAACAAGGGCCAGATTCTATACAGTCATATAATTAAAATCAAGGTCTATTCACAGTTAAAATGGTAAAGGTAGTAAAAATTTAAATATTTGGTAAAAATCTAATGTAAATAGTGCATGTTCACAAATTCAGAAATCACATCTTCGTAGATAGCCCCACTTCCCGGATAAAGCCCAGTACCTTCCCAGGGTCGACATTATTAAATAGTGTTTTTAGATTAGTGGCTCTAAAATATTTCGCCCTGACATCCTGGTATCTGGGGCAATCAACGAGGATATGTTCCACGGTGAGGCGAGAGTCACAGTACTCGCAAAGTGGGGGCTCCTCTCTCTTCAGTACAAAAGAGTGCGTGATGTAGGTGTGGCCAATCCTAAGTCTGGACATGGTTGTGCTACCACGCCTTGTCAGACCCTTAGATGTGGGCCGCCACCTGACATCCGCCACAATCTGCCTGAGTTTACTGTGAGTCTCAGCCTCCCATCGGTTCTGCCACTCTCGATAGGTGGCAGAGGCAATACTTTGTCTCAGGTCCGAGTAGGGAATTTGGGTTCCTGACACCGCATGATTTAGGGCTCTCTTTGCTTCTCTGTCTGCGGCTTCGTTTCCCTCAATGCCAACATGGGAGGGGACCCAGATGAAGGTGACATGCCTACGGTCGGCTGTTATTTGGTCCAACAGCTTCAGGCTCTTATGTACCAATGGGATGTCAGTCTTCATCCGCCCCAAAGCTTGCAATGCAGATTTGGAGTCGGAGCAGATTATAAATTTACTCCTTTTTGATGCTTTTACGGCCATAAGTGCAAGCAATATTGCGTGCAATTCGGCCGTAAAGATGGAGCAGCCATCGGGGAGTCTACGGGAGATTGTTTTGTTCCGAAAGGAGCAGGCACACGCGACCTTTCCCTCCATTTTGGATCCGTCTGTGTAGATGGTGCCACAATCTCCGTAGCTCTCCTGCAGTTCCCTAAAGTGGACTTGTAGTATGCTTGGGTCTGTATTTTCTTTTTTGAAATTAAGGAGGGATAAATTTAATTTGGGTTTATTCATTAGCCAAGGAGGATTCTGAGGGGTTTCTATTTTAGAGATTTGGTCAATGGGTGGGGTTAAATTTTGGATGGGTTCTCTCATTCGAAGGCCCAACGGCTGTATGACGTTAGGCCTTTGATTGTATAATTCTACCTCTGTGGGGTTAAATATGGAGTCGAAAGCAGGGTTCGTGGGGTTGGATTTTAGCTTGACTATATACTGCATTGCAAGCTTTTTCATTCTTATATCCATGGGGAGTTCTCCAGCCTCCACATGGAGACTTGGGATAGGTGATGTACGAAACGCGCCAAGACAGAGACGCAGGGCAGCATTTTGTATTGGTTCCAGTGTTTTTAGGTACGACTTCCTTGCTGCTCCATATATTATGGATCCGTAGTCTAGCTTGGATCGAATTAGACTCCGATATAGCAGCAGCAAGGTATCTCTGTCAGCTCCCAAGTCCGTATGGCTGAGTACTCTTAGTATGTTTAATGACTTTTGGCATTTCTTCTTAAGTTCCTTAATGTGGGGGAGAAAATTAAATTTGGAATCTAGGGTGAGGCCTAAAAATTTTGTAGTTTTCACGACAGGGATCTTCTTTTTGTGTATAAATAGTTCAGGGTCTGGGTGGAGTCCCCTTAAATTACAAAAATGCATACTAACTGTTTTGGAGTCCGAAAATTTAAAACCATTATCGTTTGCCCAACCCTGAATTTTGTTTAAACAAAACTGTAATTTTCTTTCTAAGGTGTTCATGTTTTTCCCATAAGTAAAAATGACAAAGTCATCAACATACAAAGAGCACTCTATGCCAGGGGACAGAGCATTTATGATGCTATTTATTTTAATGTTGAACAGGGTGACTGACAGAATGCTGCCCTGGGTACACCCATTTCCTGGTCATGAGTGTCAGAAGCGGAGTTGCCCACTCGAACCTGATATTTTCGGTCTTTCAGGAATTCCCCCACAAAACGGGGGAGGTGTCCCTTAAGGCCCATAAGCTCCAGGTCACGTAGAATGCCATGTTTCCAGGTTGTGTCATAGGCCTTTTCTATATCGAAGAATACAGCTACTAGATGTTCTCTTCTGAGTAATGCATTTCTAATATAAGCTTCCAGCCTTACCAGGTGGTCAGTTGTTGTCCGCCCCTGCCGGAATCCACACTGGTAGTTGGAGATCACTTTATTCCTCTCCAGGTACCAGACCAGCCTACTGTTAATCATTCTTTCCATGGTTTTGCAGATGCAGCTTGTTAGTGCTATTGGTCGATAGTTAGCTGGGTCAGAGCCGTCTCTTCCCGGTTTAGGTATCGGTATTACTGTGGCTTTCCTCCAGCTGTTTGGGAAAGCGCCTGTTTGCCACACACAGTTATAGACCCCTAGCAGGACTGCCAATGAGGGTTCGGGAAGGTGCTTGAGGAACTGGTAAGGGATTTCGTCTTCTCCAGGCGCTGTGTCATGTGACTTGTCCAGCAATTCCCTCAGTTCCTCAAGCGAGAACGGTTTGTTGTAGTCTTCATTGTTCTCTGACCTGAAATCAATGGGGTGTCTTTCCTCCCTGGTTTTGACTTTTTGGAACTCTGGCGTGTAGTGTGCAGTGGATGATTTTTCTGCTATTGAGGATGCAAGGCAGTCAGCTATTTATCTGGGGGACCTGACAGTTCGTCCTTGGTTTTTCAGATGCCCTATTGCATTTGATTCTTTCCATTTGATTTGCCTTACTGCCTTCCAAACCGCTCTAGCAGAAGTTTTGGCATCCAGACTGCCGACAAACCTTCTCCAGGAATTCCTTTTGGCTGACCGTATGGTTTGTCTAGCCTTTGCTCTAGCTATCCTGAATAGCTTTAGGTTTTCCTGGGAAGGATTCTTTATAAATGCAGCCAGTCGTTTTTTCCTATCGCCAATAGCGCTTTTGCAAGCTGTATCAAACCATGGTTTGCTAGGCCGTTTTGGATTTGCGGAGGTTAGGGGGACAACTTTCCTGGCTATACTAAGTAGCTTGCTAGCAAAGGTATCAGCTGGGTTCGGTTCATCGAGGATATTTTCTGTGATATTCTCGGAGCATCTTTTTTTGAATTGTTCCCAATCGGCCTTATTCAGTTTCCACCGCTGAGGTCGTCCCAATGAGGGGAGATTGTTAGCAATGATGATCGGGAAGTGATCACTTCCCCGTAGATCATTGCTAACTGACCATTTAAAGTCATCCAGAAGTCCAGGGACGCATACAGTGAGGTCAATGCATGTGAGAGATCCAGTTCCTGGATGCAAGTAGGTCAGTGATGCATCATTAAGTATGCATAAATCATGTTGGAGGAAGATATCCTCCAGCATACGACCTCTTGTGTCGGTATTGTTGGATCCCCACATGGTGTTATGGGCATTGAAATCCCCAAGGATTATATAAGGCCGGGGGAGTTGTTTCAATAGGTCCTCCATGTCTGTTTGGTTTAATGGAGCACCTGGTGGTAGATACAGGCTGCAGCAAGTGATAACCTTGTGAAGGGTTATCCTAGCTGCTATGGCCTGTAGTGTGGTCTGTAGTTCTACCCTCTCATGGGGGATGCTATCCTTCACAAGGATACAGACTCCACCTGATGCTCTCTCTGCATCCTCAACGTTCTTGCTGTAAGCACTGTAGCTTCAGAAGCTGATGCTATCTTTCAGAAATGTTTCCTGTAAGCAGACAGCTACAGTAGTCTCAGAGTCCATCAGTAGCTGCATTTCCTCATAATTGGCCTTGAGGCCTCTACAATTCCACTGTACAATTCTGGAATCCATGGCTTATTCTAGATGACCTACTTGGAGCTATTTGGCCTTGGGAGGCCCCCGGAGGGGTTTCCCTTTATTCCACTGACCTTGGTATTTTTATTCTTTGGTTTCGATGGAGAGGAGGACAACCCCCTTTTGGGGGAAGTCTTTCTCTCTGGAGAGGGGAGATCCCTCTGGTTAGAGCGGAGGTTATTTCCTCACCTCGGGCATCTTCTCCGCTTTGATTTCTCCCCTTAGGGAGTTGGTCAACCTCTAATTCGGTAGAGGTTGGGGTGTCTGGCTGGGTTCTCTGAGGAGACCCTGTGTCAGACATGATGTCTCCAGGTTCTCCCGGAGTATTGGTTTTGACATGCAGCTCAGTCTCCATGCTCTCATCAGCGAGCACAGAGAACCTGTTCTTTAGCATGACAACAGGGCTTTCTTGTTTCTTCAGAGGTGTGTTCTTTGGCTGTGTTTTTTTCTGAGTTGGAGGAGGAGGAGGGGGTGGTGGGGTCAATGTGTCCGTCTGTGTGGCTATGGGTCTTCCTATCTTAGCAACAGCCTGGGCGTAGGTCTTTGTCAAGCCGAATTGGCCCTTGGGTAGGGCCAATACAGCCGATTTCGCCTGGCTGAAGGTACATCCATTTCTTGCCTTGTACTCCTGCACGGCAACCTCCTGTTTCCGCACAGGGCAGTCCTTGGAGTAGGCTGAGTGGCCAGCATGACAGTTTGGGCATTTGAACTGGGCTGTGCAGCCCTTGTCCTCATGACCCTCTCCAGCACATCTGGCACACACAGTGTTCCTCTTGCAGACTGCCACGCCGTGTCCATAACCCTGGCACTTGAAGCACCTCATGGGGTTCGGTAAGTAGGGCCTCACTGGAACTCATAGGTATCCTGCCTTCACATACTCTGGCGGTGTCCTAGTTCCAAATGTGAGGATAATGATTGATTTGATTTTTGATTTGAGGCATATCGGCACAATTTAGGCCATGTCGTGCCTGCAGTCCCCTAAGGATCCCTCTCTCTCTAAACAACAAGGGCCAGATTCTATACAGTCATATCATTAAAATCAAGGTCTATTCACAGTTAAAATAGTAAAGGTAGTAAAAATTTAAATATTTGGTAAAAATCGAATGTAAATAGTGCATGTTCACAAATTCATAAATCAGATCTTCGTAGATAGCCCCACTTCCCGGATAAAGCCCAGTACCTTCCCAGGGTCGACATTATCAAATAGTGTATTTAAATTAGTGACTCTAAAATATCTCGCCCTGACATCCTGGTATCTGGGGCAATCAACGAGGATATGTTCCACGGTGAGGCGAGAGTCACAGTACTCACAAAGTGGGGGCTCCTCTCTCTTCAGTACAAAAGAGTGTGTGATGTAGGTGTGGCCAATCCTAAGTCTGGACATGGTCGTGCTACCACGCCTTGTCAGACCCTTAGATGTGGGCCGCCACCTGACATCCGCCACAATCTGCCTGAGTTTACTGTGAGTCTCAGCCTCCCATCAGTTCTGCCACTCTTGATAGGTGGCAGGTGAGGATAATAGTGGCGGTTTTGACCTCCTCACCATCCCTGTGCCTGGTAATGCGCCGGGCATGGGTGACTCCTTCAATGCCCTCCACTATTTCCTTCTCGGAACATTCCAGTAGGTCCCTAGAGCTGATTACACCTCTGCTGGTGTTCAGACTCTTGTGTGGCATGACTTCCACTTGGAGATCACAGAGTCTTCTGCATCTTAAAAGCCCATAAGAGAGTGTCTTGCCATCTACTTCTACAAGAAGTTCCATTGATTTGTGTAGCTTAGACACACTCTTGGGCTCTCCCACTACTGACTTGAGTCCCTTATAGATAAGGAAAGGGCTCAGCTTTGTCAGGCTTTTCCCCTCCTCTGTGCACCTGACCACCAAAAATAATGGCCAGGTAGTACAGCTTTTTGTGGCCTCCTCCTTTTTTGCCTCAATACGGCGTCTCTTGCCCAGACTTAAATCTGGGGCAAGTAGTTTGTTAGGTTTTTTTTTGTCCATATATATTCTTGTTAGTTCGGCACCTGTGCTCCCCACCCGCCATCGAGTCCAACAAGGGAATGGGCCATTCGGAAGTCCAGAATGAGCCCGCCAGGGCTACACAGGTGCTATACTCAGTCAGCTGCTGCATCGGACATGTGTCCGATACAGCAGCTCCCTGATTGTCCCTCCAGCCACCGCTGGCTCGGCATGACCAGCCGGTTGACCCAGAGCGGGCCATCTGGGCCTCAGGTCTAGGGGAACATGGAGCCAAAGTATTGTGTTGTGGTGGTTTATCCTCAGATAGCCACCACTCAAACACCAGGATCTCTTTATCCCCCCTTACCCGTCGCAGTCTACGGCAAACGGACTGGTCTAGGACGTAGTGAGATATTTAGAGATAAGGAGACAGAGTGATGATCAATGAAGGCAGACTGAGGAAAAGAGGAGGCAGACACAATGATAGAAAAGAAGTAGGGCACTTTTGAGCTCCAAAAGTGCTAAGGAAAGAGGAGCGCAGTTTAACATCATGTCTCGGGACGATTTATTTATTAGTAAAAAATATCTAGCACAAACAATATAAACACAATCCATAGTAATATTTAAACATCAACGTAATGATTTAACTTAAAGGACAGAAATGATATACTTTACAAAAAATATTGTAAGCAATTAGATGATAGAACTCTGAATGTTAAAACTTATTAATTGGAACAAAAAGTGTTAACTCTTTCTCTCCTAATTAACGATATCATAATTGGTTTGACCTCATTAAATTAATTTTTTGTTTTATAATTTGTGTTAAATATAAAAAGAGCATGCATTCTCCAATAATTCTATAACAAAATTACGTTTTCTGATTACAAACAAAAATGTTATTAAAGTTTAATCATAACAGGGTAGAATGTACAAATGTGGAAAATGAACAATTCTGTCAGAACTGGAAAAATAATTACGGAGATAAAGAGTTAAAGACAGCAACTTTATTTTTTTTTTAAAGGTTCTACATACCAGTCTAACACGAGCAGAGCCATTTGTATTTGATATAAGTCCTGTTTCCACCTCCATATGACGAAAGTCTTCACAGCCTCGCCCATCCTCTCTCAAATTTTCCTATAATAAAACAAAATTTGTGTAATTTTTAAAATACATGAAAAATGACATTGAAATAAGTCATATGCATCCGGGCATCCTTTTTTAAAATCCCTATTTATTGTGCAATGGATGAATTTACAGACAGGGTACCATACTTTAAATTTTTTTCATAGTCTAACTATTACGGAGCTATAAAAATTCAATTAATTAATCATTACACTGTTGATTTATGTTTAATGGCTATAGCCTAAAGATCAAATAGCTAAAGTATTTAATAGATGCATTTTGTTTTTGTCTTTAATTAGCATCTTTTTCTAGCTTTTTAGTAGTGACAATGAGGCACAAAATACTAAAGAATTCATAATTTGTTACATTTTATGCATCATCTAAGACTTAAAATATATAGAATCTAGTAGTTGTAAGGTGTAGCTGTTGCATAGGCCTAGATATAATATATATAAATTAATTATTATATAAAACTAACCAGATATTACATGCAGGTCTTAATTTACATACATCACTGGTATAGTCACTGATATAGTGTATTAGAAACAATTAAACAAAATAATAATGTTATAAGTAGAGCGAAAGCATGAATATAAAAATATTAGAAATGGAGTCATGACGCCGTGATGCATTGCCTTGGTAAATAAGGTAGGTGATAAAAAATATTATATATATGCATAAATCTAATTGTTAAAATAACATTTGTAGTTTAATTTGTGTAGATCTAGATAAAGAATCTAAGAAATATAAATGTCACATGACTAAACATTATGAACTCATGTCGACCAACATCCAATGAAATCCGAAATAAAGACTTATAATTAAAGGCATAATATACTTGCAGACCTAGATTTAAATTAGATTCATTTGTTTAAATTAGGCAAAATACATCTACTTTCAGTGAACGTTCTTGATCTATTGGTTTAAGAGTGAATTGAAGGGCACAATAAGATTATTAATTAAATATTTTTTATGTTAGTATTATTAATATCCCCCATATAGCCTCATTTCAACTTATTGCAGCGCTAAATAATATTGGCGTCATCTTTCACAAGATCATATTGTGTTTATGAATCTATTAAAATACATGGGTAAATCTAGTCACAGTTATAGTGAACATATTGTTGTAAATATGTTTTTGAATCACAAATTTGAAGGTTAATTTTATTAAATTTAATCAAATAAATTGACTTTATTTTATAAATACATGCATAAAAAGAAAAAAAATTATCTAAAAACTTGCATTAAGTAGATATTAGAATTAGATTTAGCCTTGGCAAATCAAAAAGTCACGAGATGGTCTGCTCTGTGCATACGTGACCATGTGGTTGTATTACATGCAAACATGACTATTCGACCTAGATCCACAAAATTCTAATACTTTCATAGAGTTGGGCAACTTTTCTTTTTTAGTATCTTCAGTTTGTTGTAGGACTACTTTACAATGCTAGTTTAGTTAGTTAATGCAAAGTTTTATCAAGCGGTTTTGATTTAAAGTCAGGACATACATACGCCTAACTTTGTGATCTATATTACAGTTATAGAATTTTCCCTTTAATGATGATGCCTTCATCTTAGTTATTAACCATCCATTCTATTCTATAATTTTTTTAAAGTTTCAACTTGATCCGAGAATGGGTGTGGGAGAAATAACATGTGTTGTGCAAGTCATAAATTACCCAATGGGAAAACCGCCACATATTTAGCCATATCTGTGAATACTGATTAATTTCCTTTGTTGGTATCAAACAAAATAATTAATTACCAGCAATTAATTGACTAGATCTAAATCTAATTGGTTATTTTTTTCCTACAGATTAATTTCCATACATGTATTTATTAATTTATAATTCAAATTCTGCAGTTTCAACTTGATCCAAGCAAGAATCAGAATGGGTGTGGGAGAAATAGATATAACATTAAAATTTTTATGAGACAGAGTAATTTGATATTGATATAGTACTAGAATATTATATATATATACTAGTCGACCGGCGTCGTAGCATACGTTGCTATTTTTGTAGGGCGGGCCTTAGGCCACTGCAACCTATGCGTCAGCAGTGTGCCCCGCACTTTCATAGGACCCGCGCTAATTCTAGGTGTATAAATTATTAAATTAAACCATTTTCTAACTTATACCAGATTTCCTGCTGCCTCCTGATTTACCAGGAGCTCCTGGAAATCTGAAATTGCAAAATATACAAAAAAGTCCTGGAAATATCCAGAAATTATTAAAATCTTTTGAAAACTCATACAAATCTCCTGAAATATATAGACGAAAATTGCCATTTTGGGATGTCATTCAATATGGAAAATGCCAATCCTATGCGCCATAAAAAAAATGGCATTATGCATTACCCGTTATTAAAGAATCCAGTGAAAGAAGCTTCTCGCGCCTCAAACTAATGAAAAATTACTTGAAGTCAACAATTCTCAAAGATAGATTGAAACATTTGGTAATTCTTGCTATTGAGCATGATCTATGTAGGAAACATAATTCTTATGATATAATATATGACTTTGCTACCAGTGGCGTAACTAAAGGGGTGGGGGGTGGGGGTGGGGGGGGGGGAGAATTTTAAAATCCCCCCGGGGGGGGGCCCCCAAATGGGTGTCCGAAATTTATTGTAAATACATAAATTAATAAATTTGATTGACAAATAGTGTCAACGGGTGTCTTTTTTTTTTAACATTTATGGATTAAATTTATCACAAAGACTAAACCTAGATCTAGGTCTATCAGTACGTTGACTTTGTTGACATTTTAAAAATATTTTTTCCCACAGAGATCAAAGTTTTTTTTTAAAGTTGGTTTACATTTTAAACTTTGTTGCCACGAATAAAACTGCACGATATACAGCGAATTCCAGGTATCTTGTTACCTTTACTAATAATAGATCTAAATGTCGAGTATTTTATGGCTACACTAATTAACCTGGAATCAAAAAAATTTACAGAATCGAGTATAACAGATCCAAAAGTTATTCTTAATAATGCTAGAATAGTCCAGTATTCGGGTTTGGCGTCTATAATTTCAGAATTAAACTTCAGACTCGAGTTATTACCCCTCTATTCATCTTTCCTCAATCCAATGGAAACTCTATTTTTATTTCCATCTAATCCTTTTGCTTTCGCACAAAACATAAACAACAAACAATGACGTAATATCATATAATATTAGCACATCATTCCTTTAGAAGTTATTATCACACCCTTCCTTTTAAAGTTCTTAAAAGTGATAGCAGGGTCGCCCTAGCATTTGCGGGGCCCTATGCGAAACGGATCGCGCGGGGCCTAGTCTGGGTAGGGATGAGCATAATGTCAAAATTATTTTTTTTTTTGAACTAGAAAATAGGCCTACTTTCGTCTTTGCAATAAATTTTTATCAAATGAAAACTTGCAATACCACTTTTTATTTATTGGCACCCAAAAAGGTCAATTTCGTCTATTCTTCAGGAGATTTGAATAAATTAAAAAAAAAGTTCAGGACTTTATCGTCTATTTTGCCTTTCATGAGATTTCCAGGAGGCCCTGGAAAATCAGGAGGTCACAAAAACCCTGTTATTTTATATACGTTATAATGGTTTCATTTAATAATGTACACTTAGAATTAGCGCGGGTCTTATGAAAGCGCGGGGCACACTGTGACCGCATAGGTTGCAGTGGCCTAAGGCCGGCCCTGTCTACTAGGAACTTTAACAATTCGTCCACTTCTGGTTGTCTTGACTGGCACAACAAGTTCTCTAGACGTTGGTCTATAACTGTCTGTTTCGTTTGTTCCAACAGTTTGCAGTTCATTGTCTCCATCGGTATCACAGTACCCAGAGATGTCTTCATCGTAACTCTTATTCAAAAAACGTTGATTTCTTCTGTATGTTTTTCCGTTTGTCTTTATGATGTAAGATCTGGGTGCTGAATGTTTTTTTAATGACAACTGCTTTCTGCCATGTTTGACCTAGACGAACTCTCCGACAGAATAATCTTTAGGTAGTCTTGCTTTTGCATTGTATTTCACTTTGCTTTTCATCTGTCGTTCGTTGAGTAATGTCTCTGCATTTTCAGCTACCGATGGTTTCAATAGTTTGGGATCAGTTGGAATGATTCCCTGAGTCTTCTACTCGTCAGCAGTTGTGATGGTGAATACGGCAGTCCACTTATCGGAGTATTTCTATACTCGAGCATAACGAGATATGGATCTTCCCCACTTTTGTATTCTCTGAATCCTTTTTCTTGAGCACAAAACATAAACAACCAACAATGACGTAATACCATATAATATTAGCACAAAATCTTCTTCATGCAGTGGAAAATTAAGAATTTTTTGCCTATCTTGAATTCTGGTCAAAGCTCTTGCGCCCAATTAATATAGTTCAGAAGAAACTACAAAATTCTGGACTGCATTTACGGGAAGCTGCTAAAGAAATTAGCACCTTTTCATGCTTTCTGTAAAATGATGAGAAACTGACAAAAAACCAATCCATCGAAAAAGCAAAAGAAGGTAGTGAATACTATGGATTCCCTGTAATCAAAACAACCAGATGAAAGAAAAGACTTGATGGGAAGTTGAGTTATAATGTAGGAATGTCAATAGAACTGCAATTCAAACGTGTTGCGACAGAAGTGCTGGACAGATTTCATATGGAGATGATGAGCAGATTTCAAAGGTTGGGTTTCTTCTTGAACCAAGACACCTGTTAGATGAAGACCCGCTTATGACAAACTGCTACTTTTCCTGTTTGTATGATGAAATAAATGGCAAATCGCTTTTTCAATGATGTCATTGATGCACGAGCACTTTTCATCAACAAACCAGTAATACAACCACCAACAGACATATTGAGGAAACAGGCTTCATATGGTAATTACGTGTGCTCAAACTTTGCAACCTCCTCCGAATACTGCTAACTCGGGCCACTTCCATTACGTCATTTGAGAGATCATTCTCAAAGCTCAATTCATCAAAATCTATCTCAGGAGCACAATGACACAAGAAAGGCTTATCATGGCTTTAATGTTAGTGAAGTCACAAATACTAGAAAGTATCGATGTAGTGGATGTTATAGATGTCTTTGCTGCACAGAATGCACGACGTGAAGCGATATCAATTTAGATTTGTCACTTGTGCATTATTTAACTAATAAATAAAGGTACTATTCATTAAAAGAGTCTTGATTACTTTTTGTTAAGTTTACTGACATACTGAACCAATTGGATTTGGGGCGTATATATTTTTGCGTACATTATCCCATGTCATATGTCGAATGTCAAAATGTAAGGGGCCCCCAAAGAGGTCAATCCCCCCCGGGCCCCCAAATCCCTAGTTACGCCCCTGTTTGCTACACGCAAGGCTCATGTAGTAATTCTGTGTGTAGTAAAGAATTCATGAATAAAGTGCAAAGACGAATTTATTTTCTAATACAAATTCTTAATTTTCACTTATTATCCGTATCCCTACCCTAACTGGGCCCCGCGAAATCCCTTTCGCATTGGGCCCCACAATGGTTAAGTCCGGCCGTGCTATTTAGTGACAGGTGAATACAGAGTAGATTACTTGTTCTCTTTCCACGACTTCTTGGTCAAATGGTCCAGCCCTACTATTTAGTGACGGGTGAATACTACTTGTTCTCCCCCCCCCCCCTCTTTTTTTTTGCCTCTTATATTACGTGGGGAAACTCTAGTCCGTCCGACTTGCAGAAATAAAAGAGTGATCTTTCCATTACTTGGTGTCCAAACTCTTGAGCCATGAAGAGAATTATATTATATATATTATATATATATAATATAGATACTACAGAATATAGATTTAGTCTAAATCTATATTTTTTAGTCACATGAAACACAAGACAAAATGCTTAAAACAGTACTCAGTAGTGTCTAGATAGTAATAAAGTAATCATAAGATAAGTAATGTAATAAACAAACACTGCAGTTACTATGAGTTACTCAAGTTACTGTCACTAGTCTAGTCTAGTGTCATTGATTCTGAGTAATTTCGAATAGATCTCACTCAAATCTCAGACCTAATTCACTAATTCAAGTAATTCCTAATCTAACAATACTAATAGTAATTATTAGTAACAATCTGATTAATCTAAATAGTAAATCTAACCTAACCCTAACTCCACTGACTAACTGTGAGTACTGTGACTAACGGTGCCGCCTAAACTAGCTAAGTCTAAGTAACGGGGGTAACGGCCGCTAACCTGTACACTGTGCAATATGTACACTTTTTCTGGTTCGCTTAGATCAACATCTGCCATAACTTGACTTAGATTACCCTCTAGATCTATATTTTTTTTTTTATATGTATTTTCAAGATCTATATAGTAGGAGGAGTAGTAGATCTAGTATAGTCAAGTTCTAGTCTAGAGATCTCTGTGTTTATAAATTGTCTATTAAAAGCAGCGGAAGTCGAAAAACGTCATCAAAATTTGTTGACTAAAATTATTATTTTCTTTACAGGAGAGCTATTTAGAATTTATTTTGTTTTATTTTGTAGGCTAACTTCTCCTTGAGTTGAAAATGGCCTCACGAATATGCCAATTTATGCGACCGTTAGCTTATTCTGTAGCTAGAAAAAATGGTACACGCAGTTTTGATTAGTATAAATAATTTAGTCTATAGAGGAGAGTCTATATAAAATAATAATATAAAAAACGTTTACTTTATCATTTAGAATGCTATCATCAATCTATGTCATTTATGAATAAATCTCTAGTTACTAGTTTAATTAATTAATTAATAGTCTTAACTGTCTTAACTCATAACTCATATATATCAAACTGTGTTAACTCAACTCAGTCAACTGCTAACTACTCATTTAGAGTACATATTTACGAGTCTAGACAGCCATATTAACCTAGATATATGTTGTCTTATTACTAATTACTAGATCTAACTATTAATCTATTACTCAGTATTAGCATCCTTTTAAACATATCCTCCACCTTTCCTATATAGATCTACTAGACATATGTTACCCGCGACCCGCGGGTCTTTATTTGCGCATTACTGTCGATATAGTCACTGAGAGTGTTTTGTAAACAATTAAACGAAATAATAATGTAATAAGTAAAGCGAATGTGTCAATGTAAAAATAGTGTGAATGAAGCTATCAAATCAAAATAGCTAATTGGCTTAAATCCATTTTTTAAAATTAAAACATTTGCTTTTGAATAATCTAGTGGATTGGATTTAGATGTATGTTAAACGTAGCTAATGATCCTTTCACGTTATTTCTCTTTCGCTACGAAAATAAAATTAGTTTTGCGAAAATGGGTTTACCCAAAGTCGATACATTCTTATATATATAAAAAACGAAAAGAGCGATAGCTTTGTTAAATAAATGGGATTATAAAGTGAACAATTAAACGAAATAATTTTTAGTACGCGATTCATGAATGAATATAGATCTAGGCCTATCTCAACTCGGCTTCGCAGCTTTCGTAACATATGTGTTAAAGTATAAAACTATCTGTGCGAAGAGAAGTTTTATCATCTTAGAGTTGAATTAGAGTTTTAGATCTAGGGATGGGATTATAAAGTAAACAATTAAACGAATTAATTTTTAGTACGCGATTCATTACGGTATTGTCTAATGAAAGAATGTTCGTCAGGAAATCTGTAGTCACAGATATAAGGAACTAATTAATGTAAAAAATGCTTTTGAAACACAAAATTGAAGGTTAATTTTATTATATAATGAAATCAATGGATCTTCTTTTGTCTTTTCATGTGTCAAAGTAAAAAACTATCTGCGCAAAGTGTATTTCTTAAAATTAGATCTAGGTCTAAATCCTTTCTATCTTTTCTCATGTCAACATTGTAGACATGGCCTAGATCCATAAAATACTATAGCTTTAATAGAGTCGGACAACTTTATTTTTTTTGAGGGTCTTAAGTTTGTTTTAGGGCTACAATACATACACTACGGTCTAAGTTGGTACCCAAGGAACATTCCTGCCTAGTTTTATCAAGATTGGTCAAGCGGTTTTGATGTCTATAAGTAACATACATACATACATACCCCTCACATCCTACTTTATAATATAGATATTATATATTTGCAATGACTATGACACCAGAGACCTCTTCCTTTTTAGAATCTTTATAGAGTCTAGAATTCTAGAAGCATTTGTTATGTCTGAGGCCCCTAGCCTAATGATTTGTTAACAATTCCATTAGATTATTAATATTATATACTAATATAGTCCCACCCTCCCTTCATGGGAAAGGCTTTGAGAGTCAAGGGGGAAAATTAGGAGTCCGAGACCCTTAGGCTTTAGCCTAGGCGGCTTATTACTTATTAAAGGTAGGTTGCAGTACTCACTCAGTGCTACACCCTGGCAAAGCCTGCGATGCCGCTGATCCCAAAATGTATCAACATTTACCATATTTTGTTTATGTTTGAAAAATCTTTAAATAGCTGTGTATTGCTTGTTAGTCTTTGCTTCATTGAAAGTCATAGTAAAACAGTGACAGATCATAATCTTTGAAGATTGTTTTAAATCAAAATATCATTTTGCCTTTTTTTTTTTTTTTTTCCAGTTCTCAATTCAATACCTATAGTGTATCATAAGTTTCAAGTTAGGAATAATAGTGGTGCAGCCACTACAACACCAACAAAATACAGTAAGTAAAGAATGAGTAATAAGTAAGGAAGTAAACCAGTATTTAACAAAAACAACAATAAAAGGCACTTAATAAATAAAAAGATGAATTAGTTTTATTTCCAATGAATGCTTAATTCTAAAAAAAAAATGGAAAAGAAACTCTTGAGTTTTGGCTTGCCCTGATTGCAAGTTTTCCATGCACAGAAATAAAAATAAATCCAATTCTTTCGTCCAGAGTGTCAGGAGTTAGATTGTATAAATGTTGCATTAGTATATATATATAGCAATGAAGACAAGATTGAAACATGTGTAATCAAAATAAGTATGTGCCTTTATTCATGTTGTCTCATCAATCAAACTTTTTATCAGTTATTTCAATAGTTATAAATATATATATAGTGTTTAAAACAAAACTTGAAGAAATAGATTTACTCATTTTAAAAGAATCATAATACTTTGTCCTGTTGTATCATCATCATCATCTGTCCCTTGTCTTAGGGGTGCTGTGACAGTTCGTGTAACCAAAACCCTCTATTTCCCAGTTCTTAGTTGGATATGAAGAGAGAGGCCAATTCATTCTTTTACATTGTCTAGCCAGCTTTTCTTTGGATGACCTTTTCTTCATGCTCTCTCCACTGTACCTTGAAGGATGACTTTAGACAGTGAGTCATGTCTTACCATATGACCAAACCAGCTTACCTTATAAATGTCTTTTCATAGTATTGAGGAGTTCCTTCTTTTTGCCAATCAGAGTTTTGACTTGTAACAGTAGTCTTCTTTTCTTAGTATCTTATACCCAACATTTTTCTGTAGCATTTACTCTCAAAGGCTTGAATTCTTCTTTCAGCCTCAGCGTTCAGTGTCCAACTTTCACAACCATTTAGAAATACAGAGACCACGAGTGAAGAATACAGCTTTAATTTTACTTGAAAGCTGATGTTACTCTTGCAGATGTTCCACAATTTGCTCATGGCAGCAGATGCCAAGCGGGTTTTATCTCTTATATTGATCCTCCATCTTTTGCTATGATGTATTCATTTACAAAAATATTTGAATGACATTGACTTTACATTACTTTATATTACTATACAATAATTAAAAATATATTTTTGCTTCATTGCTTACCCAGGTACTATTGCTACTCGCAATGAAGCCATTAGACAACACTTGACTCAGTTTGGAGCCTATGTTGCTGAATGTTTGCCTAAATATGTGCAGAAAGTGGATGTCTACCATCATGATGAGCTAGAAGTTTGTTCTTTTGAAATATTATCTTTGAATTTGTTCTTTGATTAATTATGTTATTCAAAGTTAATCCTAGAGCCTAAAAACACACACTTGTCAGTTATGCTGTTCTACATTAATTTATAAAAGGACTTTTTAAATTATACTTATATAAGATATTTACTGGCTTACAAGCTACTAGAAACTGTTTTGAATGTAGTAATGCTTGAGTTAATTAGGCTTTGATTGGGTATAATGTTCTTTTTAAAACATTTTTGTTTACTGATAAGTAACTTGAGTCAATATCATCATCAGTCTCTTAGCCTTGATTATGTCAAGAAGTTTTAATATGGAGCATCATTTACCTTCATTATTTTTCATTTTCCTGTCCTTGTTTCCTTAAGTCTAAAACTTCCTTTCATTTTCTTTCTGCGTGAAGCTGTGTGTTAATATGCTTGTTTCTGTTTTCATCCTGAAGAAATTACTTAGATCTCGTTCTTCAAATCAATATAGAATTGAAATAAAAATATTGGCAACAGCCTCTTATTTGATTGATATTCAGCATAAGTAGGCTGTTAGAAATTAATAATATTTATTCAAAGTATTGTTTTGGAATATCATCAAGTCAACTTTGATCTTTTTTTTTTGTTCCAGATAATGATCCATCCTGATGGTGTCATCCCTGTGTTGACATTTCTCAAAGACCACACCAATGCCCAGTTTATGAACATTGTTGACATTGCTGGAGTAGACAAACCAAGTTTAGAAAATAGGTTTGAGGTAATTTATTTTTGGCTTCTATCAAGCTATTGATTCAGCTATAACATGATTGTACAAAAAAAAAAGAAATTGCAATTTGCAGTCAACTATTTTTCATTTTCAGACTAAGTATGGAATGCCAAAAAGAAAAAAAGTTATCTCAACAAAAGTTAAAAAATGAATCTTACACATTCTACAAGTAAAGTAAAGTTCCCCTTTCTGACCTTGTGATCATACAAATTCTACAAGTAAAGTTCCCCTTTCTGACCTTGTGATCATACACATTCTACAAGTAAAGTTCCCCTTTCTGACCTTGTGATCATACACATTCTACAAGTAAAGTAAAGTTCCCCTTTCTGACCTTGTGATCATACACAGTCTACAAGTAAAGTAAAGTTCCCCTTTCAGACCTTGTGATCATACACATTCTACAAGTAAAGTAAAGTTCCCCTTTCTGACCTTGTGATCATACACAGTCTACAAGTAAAGTTCCCCTTTCTGACCTTGTGATCATACAAATTCTACAAGTAAAGTTCCCCTTTCTGACCTTGTGATCATACACATTCTACAAGTAAAGTAAAGTTCCCCTTTCTGACCTTGTGATCATACACATTCTACAAGTAAAGTAAAGTTCCCCTTTCTGACCATGTGATCATACACAGTCTACAAGTAAAGTAAAGTTCCCCTTTCAGACCTTGTGATCATACACATTCTACAAGTAAAGTAAAGTTCCCCTTTCTGACCTTGTGATCATACACATTCTACAAGTAAAGTTCCCCTTTCAGACCTTGTGATCATACACAGTCTACAAGTAAAGTTCCCCTTTCAGACCTTGTGATCATACACATTCTACAAGTAAAGTTCCCCTTTCAGACCTTGTGATCATACACATTCTACAAGTAAAGTAAAGTTCCCCTTTCAGACCTTGTGATCATACACATTCTACAAGTAAAGTCCCCCTTTCTGACCTTGTGATCATACACAGTCTACAAGTAAAGTAAAGTTCCCCTTTCTGACCTCATGATCATACACATTCTACAAGTATAGTAAAGTTCCCCTTTTAGACCTTGTGATCATACACAATCTAATTCAGATAAATATCTGAGAGTTAAAATATTTGGTCTTTATATTGCATTGTCTAATTAGTATATGCATTGCTTTGTCAGAAGGCTATAGCCATGTGAATCAAATATATATAAGCTTAATAGCAATGATTATTTTTGTTGAGGCACCTAGTGACCTTAATGTAAAATAAATTTGACATGGAAGGAACAGAATGAAGTGACCCCAGAAGAATAATGTATTGTTAGAAGTTAATGTGATTCTGAGTATCCCATGCTTTTAAACCATAAACATTGACTGTTCATGTGACTGGAGCATTATCCTAATAAACTCTAAAGATTCTTTAAGGGAAAAAGATTGTCTCATGTCAGAGAAATATATTATAGTTCATTATAGATGAAATTAAGCCTTCAATGTTAGTAAGCCTATAACAGTTTAACAATTCATTTCAGATTGTGTATATGCTACAGTCCATCCAATTCAATTCACGTATCAGAGTCAAGACCTACACAGATGAACTGACTCCTATTGAGTCTGCATGTTCTGTGTATCCTGGAGCAAACTGGTATGAGAGAGAGGTATTCAAGGTTTCTTATTTTCAGAACAAAATGTACTCATCAAAAGCATTTTTTTTTTGGCTTTGGAATCAATAATTGCCAGACTTTTTTTTTTTTTGAGCGTCAGATTTTATTGAACTCTTTTGAGATAGGTTACTGAAATTATTGTTGCTAGATTCAGTGTGTCTGCGGCATCCTGAAATTCCAGGTTGTCCTGGAATCTCCTGGAATTAAAAAAAAAACTAAAAAAGTCCTGTAAATCTCTTGGAATTTTAAAATATCTCATTGAATGTCCTGGAATTTCGCCAATCAAAAAAAAAAAACAGCATTAAAAAAATTCGGCACCATTGCAGCGGATAGGCAGTCGTGCCAGAAATAAATTCAAAATTATCGTTTATGAGTTTGCGCAGAATGTGTTTACTGCTCTTTGAGAATAGATAGATCTAATCTAATCAGATTGATTTTTCAATGAACACTTTGATTTTCATCCTAATTGGAACTAGATCTATGTTACGTATCATTTTAGACTTAATTTTCCAGTTTCATTGTGTGCCCTTTTATATTACTTCTGTGCACTGACAATTTGATAAATACATCTAGTCTAGTGACCTAGATCTGTGTCCTAAATCTAGAATGATAGAATCTAGACTAGATCTATGTGTCTAGAATCTAGATCTAAATCTAATCTACAGATCTAGATGTAATCTTAGTTTCTTATTGTGTGTGGCACTGTGTTCAATCTAAGCTAGATCTAGAATCTAGTCTTATACAAGAATCGTAGATCTAAACTAGTTTTAAAAGACTTGATTGTTCCATTATTGGACTGTTCTTGAACACTAGATTTTGTATTAAAATACCTAGATTGCCCCTAGATATGAGACATCGTTAATGCACTGTGCCAGACTGTGGCTTGAAAAAGATGTAATCTAGATGTAGATCTATCTAGATTTCTAGATCTTCAAATCTTAGCTTCAAAAATCGTCCGTCAGTGATACTAAAGCTTTTAGAGTCTGTTAAATCAGATGGCTGCCATATTTGTCAAAAGGGCTGCCCCAGTCACAGTGACTGTCACTTATCCTACACCCACAGCTAAGCCAGTAACCCAACAAATTCATATAGTCTTAAATTACTGCTAAGAAGTTTAAAGAAGGCAATCAACACAAAGTCTATTGAGCACCTCAAAGGCTGTTTGCAAAAATTGAAAGCTTCCTCTCAATTGCAAAGGTTTTACAACCTTTTCTAAAAAAAAATATCAATCAGATGCACAATTGTTGGTTACTCTTTAATGTTTTGTGACCCAAGACCTTTTTAGCAAGCTTCAGTCATTTTAGCAAAGATTAATGACACCAGCTGTTTTCAAAGAATGTACCTCTG
Organism: Biomphalaria glabrata; assembly: GCF_947242115.1. Classification (NCBI taxonomy): domain Eukaryota; kingdom Metazoa; phylum Mollusca; class Gastropoda; family Planorbidae; genus Biomphalaria; species Biomphalaria glabrata. The sequence goes on from NC_074717.1 coordinate 20,494,962, forward strand.
TTGCAGCACTGCTTATTGTAGATTTGACAGGCACCAAAAACTTTCTTAATTAAAACTAAAGCCAGCGCTAGGGATGTTTTAAATTACTAGATGGAAAGCAGAAAGTTTCTGCTGACAATTTTCAAACTCGTTAAAAAATCTCCATTGAAGAATGCTTTTCTCCAGAGTTTAAAATGGCAAAAGCCCAAATACCCTTTGCAAAATTTTGATAGCTACTTAAATGATTTATAGGTTTGAGCATCTTGGTTCTGCTTGGCTGTATCAGTGCAGACGACTTTGATAGCATTAAATCTGAATTTACACAATGGCACAATTCCATTTGAACCACAAGTTCTGCTGCCTCCCAGTTCTTCAGTCCTCTGATAGACTGGATACTTTCTTTGACCAGTTTTTGAACACTGAATTTTCTAACCTCTGAAAAGTGATGACAGGAATTTTGTATACCTTAAGTATGGTAATTTAATTTAATTATTAAACCTAAATAACATCAACTTTGACTATTGTTATATAATATTTTGGCGCAAATTTCCTGGAATTTTTAAATTTCTCCTGGAAAAGTCCTGTAAAACTCCTGGAATTTAATATTGACTTAGTGCAGAAACCTGTAAAGATTGGCAGTAATGTGTTAATTCTATTCCTATCTTGTCAAAAGTTAAATATTTTTAGTGCACATTTGATGATTTCCTGTTGAATGTTAATGATTAGAAAAAATTGTTGTAGAAAGGTCTTTTTATTCTTTAATGTTCCATTTTGTTTTATTTGGAAATTATTTTCAAAATTAACTTTAATCACCCAGATCTTAATCACCTTCAACTTTCATCGTATGGCCATCTAAAACTTTTTACTTTACACTTGTAAACAAGATCTTTATATTTTTGTTATAGATCTGGGACATGTTTGGAGTCTTTTTTGCTAATCATCCAGACTTGAGACGTATCCTGACCGATTATGGATTTGAAGGACATCCTTTTAGAAAAGATTTCCCACTTTCAGGCTATGTTGAGGTAATTTAAATATTACAATTTTTTAAGCATTGCATACATCGTTTGTTTTACTTAACATGTAACATAGTTTTAAAAAAACCTTTTCAAAGTTGATTTAATTTGATAATTCTTTTGATAGGTTCGTTATGATGATGAGGTCAAGCGTGTAGTTGTTGAGCCTCTAGAATTAGCTCAAGAGTTTCGTAAGTTTGAGGCCAACACACCTTGGGAAACTTTCCCTTCTCATAGACAGCTGGAAGGTAAATACCAGAAAACGACTAAACCAGAAGAGAAGAAATAAGCTGATAGCAGTTGTGTAAATATCAGTGTACTACAAGTTTTTTTGTTATCAGACTGATCTAAATGATAGCAACAGATCAAGATGAGATGTTCTTTAATGGTGAAGTCCATTTGGCAAAGTCTGTTTGAGAGCCTCTTTATTGAACAGTTTTTCTTCTGTTAGTTTAGGTGTGTAAATATAAGAAACAGATAAAAATAAATGGAATTTATAATATACAATTTTTCTAGTTTTTTTTTTTTTTTCTAGTAAAATAGAAAGAAAAGTTCATTTTTGTTCTTAAAGTACTGGGACCATATTTCATTGTTTACTTAGTGCTCTACCAAACAAGCAAAATACAAAAAAAAATACTTAAAAAAAAAAAACAAAGCTTATATTAAGTGTACTTGTATCAATTAGCTTGGATCAATCATGTAATTAAATTTGCAATAGATATAGACTAACAATAATAAATCTGTGTGATTAGAAATATTTTTATGGATTGTTTTTGTTTAGCGCAATTTCATGCTTTTAGCTTTGTCTGTGTGCTATGATCCTATTACTCGGAAAGGGGGGGGGGGGAGAGAAAGGGTTATCTTGTTGGTCACTCTTTAAATGTATTTATAAAAAAAATTAATTAAAACGACCTGAATTTGAACTTGTGGGCTCCTCAGGCTTCTTAATGCTGCGGAAAGCTTGTGAACATGGAAGATTGTATAGTTATCTATTGTTTCTATAGTCTCATCCTATTTGATGTTTGTGTTTACTGAGACTCAGATGACGACCTATAAAGGGGACTTTTTCAGCTTACACCACCACTTGAGTCAAGTACAATTTCTTTCCCTTGTTAATTCAACGTATACCATCACATCTGTAAAGTACTATTTCTTTCCCTTGTTCAATACCAAATACAAAATAATAATCAATAGTTAATTAACTAACTGGTTAATTTTATTTTTCTTGTGTTGTCAGGTAAAAGAATTGATTGTGCAAAATTTCAGCTTGATCCGAAATTGGGTCTAGGATAAAGATTTTTACAAACTTGTTACTAGACAGACAGAGTGAGTTGATATAAGCTTTGTAAATACTTAGTTAATAAAAAGTTCTACAATAAGAAATGAACTTAAAAATGTAGTGCAAGTGGGCAAGTTTAAATTAGTATAATCCTTACATCAATTGAGATGGCATAATGTATCTTGTTTAGAATTAAAAAAACAAAACAATAGAAAAAAGATCACTTTTAAAAAACAAAGCTTATTTAAGGGAAAGAACTGCTAATTACTGCAAATGGCAGGGTTTTACTCCCTGTCTGCTATATAAAGAAAATTAAATACTACTAATTGAATAATTTTTGGATTGGTTCATGTATTGTCATCGACAATGAATAATTATGCAACTTGAATCGAGAATGGGAAGTGGGAGAAAAAACGTGTCGAAATGTAATAAGGTAATTAAATCCATATATACATCTACATCTCTCATTAAGAAGAATTTATTCCCCTTATTTTGATATCAAACATAATAATTAATCACCATAATTAATGAACAAATTGGTAAATTTTTTTAACATTGTATCATGTATTGTCAGGTACAATGAATAACTGTGCAATGCTAACTTCATCCAAGAATGGGAAATGGGAGAAAAAACATCCAAACTTTTTACTAGACAGACAGTGAGTTGTTATAATATTTGTAAAAAAAAACCTCTGTTCTTAAAAAAATATATACTGATATAAAGGTGAATTAAAAAAAAATCCCCATGTAACACTATATGCTATATGTAGATTTTCCTAACATTACATCCCGGTAAAGTAAACATAAAAACCACACAATATTAGATATAAAAATAATTTTATTAATAAAGAATTAGTTCAATTTGAATTATAAGATCGTAGTAAAGATTGAATGTAAAAATTAAAAGGCTGTGTGTGACAAATATTTTGGCAAGAAAAAAAAATATATTCATAATATCAAGAGTTTGAACTGATTTAGTTTTACATTACATGATACAATAGAACTATGGTACAATGAAAACAAGGCACTTAGTAAAAAGAAATTTTTTTTTTTAGATGTTTAAGTTTAAAGATTTATTAGGTTTAATGAGGCACAAAGGAAGACTTTTTTTATAAGGTAAAAGTCTGAGGATGAATTAAGAAATTTCTGGGAAGCAAAACACAGGCCCCAGAGAGTAATCATATTATTATTTGGGCTTGTAAGGTTGTAACATATTTGTGCATGTTAATCTTAGATGTATGTGCACATAAAAAAAAATGTGTAAATAAAAGCCTTGTACATAAAAGCAAAGTGTTTAAAGTAACAAAAAAATTCTTTATAGCATTTGTATAGACTCCCTGGCAGACAACAGCTCTGTCTGCATAATGTGTGACAAAATATGCATGTTGGAATTGGGTCTACGTAGCCACATGAAATACTGAACCTATCTTATATATTAAGACATGAAGACAATGCCCAAATACATTGTAAAAACTAAAATGGACACCAGAAAGACTTTAACAAAGACAAAGTTCTTAGTAGCCTGCAGAAAAGTTTGTAACCAAAAGGTTAGTACATATGTATGCAAGGTGACAAGTAAAAAACTAATGAGATTAAATTATCTCGTTCTACATAGTGGATGATTGTTTTTTTTGCCATGCACTGTGCCAGATATAATAATAAACTGGCTAATTATTTCTAAAAACTACTGTTATAATTAGTGAATAGTTGTGTCAGTATGGAAGAAATATAATGGGAAATTCACGATAAGCTAATCAAAAGAGAACTATGGTGCCTGAGCACTAAAAAAAATGATAGTGCTACAAATGAATTTGTTATTTGTATGTTTAGCAAATTCTTTAACAAGAAAACAAAACCCCTGATGCAACATCAAACATTACTGAGTGCTCTATTTATTGTCGAGCAGAGTGTATGACTATGCTTAAGTGAATAAGAACAACGGAGAGGGCGTCGCCATAGTTATCCCAATGTTAGCAAACAAAGCTTACAGCGAAGTTTGAGAGCAACAGTTTTGTTGATGACATTTTTCCAGAAATATGCAACTGATAGAAATAAACAGTTACCTGATACAGGAATTTTGACTACATTGAAAGATCTGTTGACTCCACGAAATATATGTGAAGCGGTGGTCATGGTTAGGAAACAAAGGACAATCAAAGGGGCAAAATCAAAACAAAGGTACAGAAAAAACATGCAACTATTCTAATGACACCAGATATTGACATGTGTAAAAAATACACACGTAAATGTAGTCCAATATAGAACGTAAAGAGAAAGATTACTTGTTCTCCCCCCCCCCCCCCCTATTTTTTTCTGAGCCGTGCTCTCTGTAGCCACGAAAGTTACTTGGGGTAACTCTAGTTTATCTTGCAGAAATAAAAGAGTCATCTTTTCAAGACCCTTTTTATAATGGGGTTAGAGAGTCGGCGTGCGTGTGTGGTGTCCCACATGGTTGGGCGACGAAGAGAATTATATATATTGAATATATCTAATAATTTACTGAACAAAAGGACATTTTTTTTTGGATTTTTCATTAAAAAAAATGACAGAACAAGTTAAAAAAAAATCTAAAATAAACAATAAAAAGGCCTGAAGAAATACATTTTTTTTTAAAGATTGATTGTTAGAAGTTTGAAAAAAAAAATGTACCCTAGAGTAAAGTGCAAAGTTCGAGCAGCCCCGATTTGTCAAGAGGTTCGAACAGTTCACTTTTTATTGCTAAAACTTTTTTATTTGAATGTTTACCAAATTACTACTATATTGGTACTGCGCATGCACCTTTTTTCTTTACTTCCGACACATACTATTTCCTTTTCCTTGTAAAGGCTAAGTTCATGGTGAGGTCAAACTCAGGAGGTGTGGAATTATTCTTTTTTACTACCTGGTAGTGAAGGAAATGGGTAATGGGCTTAAGGCTATTTTTAAGTCTGATTGCTCATCAGCTTAAAGAGACTATTTGAAGTTGTGGAGGGTGAGAAATGGTGCAATGGATGGTGTTCTTGCGCTGGAGTAAAAAGAAAATGACTTTATAGTGAAAATTAAATATTAAAACATGTTTTTAGATATATTTTCTTTGATCTGTTCGAACCTTCCATCAACCCATTCGAGCTTACTAACTGGGGAAAAATCCGCTCGCGGTAAAGCACGCTTGGTGATACCTACCCTACACCTCTTTGAACTCATAATTAATTTTAACGAAGCCTAGTGATACATTAAATTCGATCTATTTTTATAGAAAAAAGGACGAGGAATTCAGAGATACCATCAGTTTTTTCATAGGTCAGACCGTTACGGTGCTATAAAAATCCAAACGTGAAAATTGCTGCCTGCGGGCTTAATAATTTCGAACTTTGCACTTTACTCTATATGTAAATGAAATTGTTGAATTGGATATATATATATATAAAATCAAAAATTAAATATACAAAAGATTTTGTAATGTTGCTACAATAGTTTGTATAGTAGCCTATTCACAAAACAATTATTAACAAATTTCTTCATAACAAAGGAAATGCTAAATTCATGAAAAAAAAAATATAATAAAAAAATGCAGCATGGAAAGTCCATTTATTTAGACATTTAAAACTGTCAACATCTAATTCATTGAGGACAATGCTCAGGTTTCAATGCCATCATGATTACAAAATTACTCTTTATATACATTGGCCACATTGGGAGATGATTCTTTTGGTCCTAATAACTCGCTGGTCTGTTTAAATGGAATCAACTGTATAAAAGGATTTGTTTTGGTACCGGTACTTTATGATTTGGTCCTAATAATCAAAAGTAAATTTTCCCTTTCAGACCATGTGGTCTATAGGGCAGATGATGTAAAGGTCATCTGTTTCTGTGGCCTACAGTTAACGAGGGTGTTATGTGGCCATCACAATGACCAACCGCCTTTATTTTTCCCCAATTAATGTCAGGTATCATTAGAGCTGAGTGGACTCAGAGGTGCCCAAAGATCCAAAAATTTAAAATCCCAGTCCACCAGGATTTGAATGCGGGGACCCCCAGTTGGGAAGCCAAGTGCTTTACCACTCTGCCACCGTGTCCCTTGGTCCTAATAAGAGGCTGGTCTAATTAACTACAATTGACTGTAGTATCAATTAAAGGTACAATATTTCTTTTAAGTTATGGCATAGTGTTTCATTAACTATATACACACAAAGCACTCAACTGTATGATTTTATTTCAGTACTGCTACATAAATACAAAGATACTCAACCTTAAGCCAAAAACAACTCAGAAACTTTATTTTCTTATTTATGATTTAAAACTAAACTAGAAACAAATTAAGAAAAATAAAAAAAAGTTTATTTTGCAGTCTAGTGATTAATAAACTGTCTGTACAATGTGCATAAGAAACTATTAAACTAAAGATATGGGCATTGCTGATAAAGATTATCAAATGTAGTGAAGTTAACTCTACACTGACTGTAAAAAATTAGTTCAGTTTTTTGACAGATGTGATGTGTTCTATAAATTTTGACATCCATTTTATAAATACATACATGTTAGACCTCTGTACTTATCAATTATAGCTGCTGTAAAAATGTGCAATAGATTCTAAATAAAGTTTAAAAAAAAACAAACTAATGAAAATTGCTAGATCTTCTTTAAGCAAGTAACAATAAACTTCAAAAATGTCCAATAAGAAATAGGAGCTCAGTAAGTCCCCATGATTCCTGACTGCTGAGAAGGATTTCTGTCAGCGGAAAGGTGTGAATTAGGAGCTCTTCACCTCTAGTCCTATCTGAAGGTTCCACAATGGATGAGACCATGACTGGGTTGGGTCACACTGTGGTCCAGGAGGGGCCTTATAAGAGTGACCAGAGACAGTGCAACTACAGGGAATTTCTATATATTCCTAGTAGGTGACCACCCTGTGAAGTGGAAGGACTGTCACTCTAGCTTACAGGTACAAAGAAAACCAGAACTTAATGTTTATTCCATCATATAAGAAATATATTTGTCTACAAGAGACATGTTTGCTTTCAGAGTTAAAAAAAAAAAAAGGAGGATTTACCTCATATTTACAAAATCTTGTAACAAATTTAAGATGCAGGAAAGAACAAGCAATAAGTAGACATAACTTTGATAAATCTATGAAAAAGAACAGGTTACTGCCCCTAGGTACTTACTATGCTTGGTTCTGGCAAATTTAGAATTCCCTTTGTGTCCCATTCCATTATGAGTTTCCTCAGAGTGTTAAAAGGAAATGTGTCTGCTGTATATTGTATGGAAGCTATGAAGTGATCAGCAGAGCCTCTTTCAAGGACAAGAAGATATAGACATTTTACACGGAAGCTAATTGTTCTTATCAGCTGGAAAAACGTTCCTATCCTATTTTGTTCTCTTTACTTGTGGCTAAAGCTATTTAATACAACTGAAGAAAATTTCAATCAAAAATTGGCGAATAATAATATGTGTAAATCATACAGAATATCTTTCTTCATATCTGTGCCACTGACAGTAAAATTAGCACAAGAACCGAATCTATTTACAAATAAAATGTATATCACATAAACAAATATACATGCAAAGAAAGCAAACATTTGAACAAATATATGATATGAGGAACATGATATTTGTTTGTTCCAGTAATATACAAACACTGGTAACAATATTTACACTTCACTGGCACTAAAGGGCCAACATTAAACAAAAATAAAATATAAAAAGGGTAGAATTATATATTTAAAACCAGGTCTGGTCATCAAACTTCCATCTTCATTTCAAGGACAAAAGAATTAATATATAGACATATTTTATTATTACTCGGTAATATATATTTTTGTGTGTGCAACATTTAGAAACAAACTAGCGGCATATGACCCGCAGCCAGAGAGCCTTAGTTTGGGTATTACTGATCTAGTGGATTAGATATATGTTACACATAGCCAATGTTCCCATCACATATTTTATTTAATTTTATCACGCAAATAAAAGCAGAGTGCACAAATGGGTTTAAACATTTAGATGACATATTCATTTCAAATATAAAATACTGGGAAAACAGGTTTACCAGATTTGTTAAAAAGTTAAATTTAGGTATTTTTTTATTTTTAGGGCCAACGGTTGTGGGAGGGATATTGAACATACACTACACTCTCTGCCATGATCTAAGGAACATTAATGCCAAGTTTGATCAAGATTGCTTTAACTGTTTTGATTTCTTTGCTGCGAGACATACATATATTCAATTATATATAATAGATATATCAACAAGCATGGCTATAAAATACTTAGTGTATATCACAGAAACAAAAGTAACTTGATAACAGTAGAACTTTGAGCAAAATAGTTTGAACATTTACAATTACCCCAATATCTTTCTTTTGCTTTTTAAAAAAATTAGCTAAAAAAAAATATCAAAAGTAAAAACATAAAGGTCTACAACTTCAAATATGAACATTGCATGGGAAAACAACTATGGGAAAAACATTTAGAATGCAACTTGTTTTCTGTTACAAAATAAAGCAAAAAAAAAAAAAAAGTTTTGATATGCATTGAATGGTACTAGTTAGTGCTTTTAAGTTCAACCTTAGATTCTAAAAGTTTATGTTTCATATGAATAAGTAACTCTTGTTTGTAGGAATTAAAGAAAGCTTTGGATTACCATTCAGCTCTGATGACAAAATCTGTTAATAATTTGACAATGGAAAATAAATTCAAAAATACAATTAGCAGAGTACTGAGTTACATCCCTTTATATACAAAAACAAGATTACTCCAATGGAGATATTTCACTAAAACTAATTTTAGTTCATCAAAATCACTAAGTCTATGTAGGTTTAGTGGCAATCTTTTTGTCTGAAATAAAGAAAATAAAGTTTAAACAATATTTCATCTCCTGAGAGGGTTATCATTTCATTGATTAGATTGCAGGAAAGCAGAAAAGGTTTTACAAAAAGTAATAATGAACAGTTATAAATAGAGTTATAATAAGCTTCATATCAATCTGATTCAGTCTTTTTTTTTTGTCAGTTCTTTTTACCTTCTATATATATTTTTTATGAGTAGAATCAATAATGTTTGTGATCAGTTAAGAGTGATCCGTTAACAGTGCTTTTAGCAGGAAAGAAAATAAACAAGAGAAAAAAACAACTAAGTTACATATTGGATAGAAAGAACCAATTTAGTGTAGCAACAGGGCTTGGCATTTTATTTGAACTAGACATCCAACAATACCTGGATTTTTGGGAACTACAGTTTTATAGTTTTAACATGATCTGACTTTAGATTCTCATAATAAAAGCAGAAACATAATAGCATAATACATATGATGCAGGTGCGTAGGACATAGAAGCTCATGCTTTATCTTTCAGCTTTCGGAAGTAGCATGCGTGTGTGGAAAGTCTTAGATTGGATTCCTTTCTCGCAATGCAAAAGACAGAAACAGTTCACATTCAACTCATTTAAAAGAGTTTTTTGATTTGTAAATGTGCTGCGTCTGTTACAGATAAAAGATAAGCTATCTGCGCCAAATTCTCTGAGCTCTGAGAAAGAAAAAAACAGCATACAAAAAACATAAAGTGATTTTTCAGAAATAGTTGCAAAAGCATTAAAATGTATAAGGCGTATTTTCATTAAATATAGAGCAGGGTGTGAAATATAAAACTGTGAGCAAGAAAAAAAATATAAGTATTTTAAAAATTATTCATGCCAATTACAGACCTGCCTACCGTTACGCAAAATGCGTATTCGTTACGCAAAATCTCCCAAAAATGACCGCCAGTACGCAAATACGAATTTAACCCGTCGCGTTACGCATTTTATATCCTTTGTTTTCCTCCTCTCCAGACTAGCTTACAAGCGGTCACGGAGGTCACGCTAAGCCCACCTGTGGGGAGAGGGGCGAAACAGAAAAATTGGGGTGAACACAATGTGCCCAGATCTATATGTTGATTGGTACTTAATAGCAATTAGATGTCTAGAAATGAAGAACGCGAGAGTGAGGGAGTGGCGGGTTGGTACCAGGTTGGTACTGTCAGTTAGCTGATACACCAACGTGACTTTTTTTTTGTAAGTTCATGAGTAGTAATTAATTATGTTGGTGCATTCCTGATTCCCGTATTCATTTGTATAGAAAAAAAAATCGAAGATCTATAGATTCAAAACACATTGAGTGACATTGTAGATATCTAGTCTAGATCTAGATCTGGATTCTAGATCTAGAATCTAGAAAACTTGTTATACAGGAATAGATCTAGCTAGAGTCTAGCTAGTCATTACTTTATGATTCTCTACATTACTCTACAGTCTAGTTATAGTATGATTGAGAATTTAGATTGACTAGATCTATATCGATAACATCTACTACCATCTAGTCTAGATCTAGACTAGATTCTTAGTCTTAGTCTTAGTATAGAATAGATCAAGGATGAAGGTAGGCCTACGAAAGTTTTAGAGTAGACCTACGTTTGTAGCGGATCCATGGCATCGGTAACACTTTTGAGCCCAGATCTAGAGTAGATTATATTCATTATTTAGACATAGATCCAGATCTAGTCTAGATATCATCTCTATTGATCTAGATTTAGATTGTAGATCTAATCATGACATCTAATATATATATATATATATATATATATATATATATATATATATGACAAAATAGTGGATCACGTAAGTGTTACGCATTCTGGTGCCAAAATACGCATTTTGACCGTAAGTGTTACGCATTTGGACTTTTTTTTGGTTGGCAGGTCTGCAATTACAATTTACCCTCCCCCTCCCCTCAAACAAACTTGGAGATAAAACAAAAATCATAATTACAATTATATAGTTATAATTATTTCAAAACTCACATCTCAAAATTTAAAACAAAATTATTGACCATTTGCTGTTTGATAAAAATCATAGCATTTTATTTAATACTGTGATTAATGTTGAGCTTGTTTTTTTTTTATTTCATTTCACTCAGTGATAAAAGATACAAACAGAAAAAAAAGATGAATGAATCTACAAGGATGTACAGTCAGTTAGATAGATAGGAAATATAGAGTTCAACTAGTCCAACAGCCAGCAAGGTGAAATGAGGCCAACATACTGACAAAACAGTTTTTATAGCACACTTGAGTAGAGGGTTCCTCAAATGCCAAGTTAAAACCCAGTGAAATTCAAACCCAACACCTTGACCTCAGTCACCTAGTACTCTATATCTCAATGCTCTTTGACTAGCAGCAACATTTGAAACATAAAACTTCTATTACATTCTAAAAGAATGTGTTTACTTCTTACAGAAACTATTCTAAAAGAATGTGTTTACTTCTTACAAAAAGAAACAATTTGATTTGACAACAACTTGAAAACAAGCTTTACCTACCTAATTTTAAAGTTGAAAAATTCCTACTTATTTATTCAGGGGTTTAAAAATTAAAATAAATTGGCTCATCATACCCAGTGTTTCTGCTGCGATTCAAATACTCAAGTAATTTCTTCTCTGTCTGTTGAAGCTGCTCCCTTCGACGCTCATCAACATCTGAGGAACTGAGCTCTTCATAGAGTTTTCGTGTTTCCTCTACTATGCGGAACACATTCTTCTCTTCCTCCTCCTGGAAATGGCCAGATAAGTGTTGAAGTACCAAAACTTAAATAATTAATGATGTAATCTTTTAACCTATAACTGTAAAAATCTAACAACCAAATACAAGCAGAAAGTTAGAATAGGAAATCAAATAAAGAGAGAACAAGTTTGACTGCAAAAAAAAAAAAAATACAGAAACAATAATTACTCAAAAATTAATAAAAGTAATAAGCTAAAATACAAATAAAAGCTAGAATCTAGTATAAAAAAAAACAGACAAAAAAATTAAGCTAGAGTCTAACAAAAAAATACAGAGTCATTAATCCATAACCTGAAAAAAAAAAAAGACAGAAAAAAAAACAACTTTTGTAACTGTCAGTCAATTTAAAAAACAACAATGCATTCTATAATGAAAATCTAACATTTATGTTTAAATCTTGGGAAATGTGGAAAAAAAATAATCATTAGTTTACCTTTGGATTTTTCATGTCAATGTAAACCAGTAAAGATGAGTGAGGAAATGGTTCACTGAAATTATTCAATAGCTGGACGGATCTGAAACCTTTAGATAATTACAAAAACACATATATACTAAATGTTGAGGCATTTTGGAAAAAAAGAACAAAAAAAAAAAAAAAAAAAAAAAACAATATAAACGATTCAAACATTAAAAAAACAAATGTCACCTGGTCGAATGCTCTTCAAATGAAACGTAGCTTGGGCCTGACAGATAGTCTCATTCAACTCTGTGCCAATCTCAAATCTGATGAAGGCCAAGTCAGGGCAAGAAATTTGGAAACTAAAGATTTCATTCTTCCATACAGGATTTAAACTATTTTTATCTAGGAAACAAAATACAAAAGCAAAGTATGAACCAAACAAAAATGGCATCAAGTTCAAGGTCATTGACATACATATTAAAGATAAGTATAGTGGAGGAAGCAGCTCACAGAACATTAACATTGAATCTTGGACCACCCGAACAAGTTTTCAACTCTCTGTTTAACATAAATAACACTTCCCATAAATTGTTGGTTAAAGAGAATTGTCTTGTAGGCCCTGTATGCTTAAACATGAAATTGGCCTAATAATTTATTTTTTTAAACATATTTTAGTAATTAATAGTTATCACTTCATAACTCCATAAAAACATCTTTCAACAAAAATAATTTAACATTAAAATGATAATTTAATTTACTAAATTTTTATTTAATTTACTAAACTTTTCACACCTTCTTGTACGTCCAATCTCATTTTAGTCAGAGATTACTTTGTTTAAATAGTTACAGAAGTTAACAATTTTACTTACTTTTGGGATCAAGTCACAACTTAACATTCAATTTGATTAAAAAAATCATTTAATTGTCAAATTTAGAAATCAAATGTTGACATTTCCTTGAGAATTCTTCAAAAGCAAAAACATCTTAATTAATTATGCAATTTAATAAATACACTCTCTTTTCTCAGGTAGCTGCTTACCATTTAACATTCTGGTTCTCTCTCTCTGACTGTCTAAAGGGAGGCCCAACACTTCCACCACAACATAAGGGTGCATAATCCCAACACCACTGTTCAGTACACTCAAGTTGCGCGCCCCTAATACATGCACTGTGAGTACCATACAATCCACATAGTTTCTTAAGGTTAGAAGGTCATTGGGGTTGTAAGAGGAATTGTTCATGAAACTAGGCTTTAGCACATAGCCACACCTGAAAAAAGAAAATTATACAAGAAAAATTCAGAACAACAAGGCTTTTGAACAATCTTGCATTGGTTGGCCTCCTTCAGTTGTAGAGCAAGGATGGTTCATCTAATTATCACATCTGTAACTACAAGGAATAAAAAAAAAACAATGGTTCTAAAACACAGCTTCATCTGTAGAAGAAGGCTATGCAAGTTATGAACTAGGTTTGAACACAATTTCACATTAGTGAAAAACAAATGTATATATGAGGCATTCTTCTTGAAACTTAACTTTGAAATTAATATATAATAACATAAAAAACAACAATTCAAAATCAGTTGGTAAGTTTTTATTTTTAAATTTCAAACATTAATATAAAAATAATTTTTTGTTTTATAAAAGTTGCTTTGAGCTATATAAAAAGGGCATGCATGCAAAAGTATAATAGAAGAATTTTTTTCACTCCGAAAGGGCAAAAAAACATTCCATCCAAATGTGGAACATAATTCTGGAGTCAAAGAGTTAAGAAAGTAGTGTCATGGGATAATGGGCTCAAGACAATCATTTCATGTGCTTTAAAAATGTGTCACATATAAAAGTTTGTGAAAATATAAATAAATACTGTAAAAAAAAAATTCTATTAATTTAGATTACAAAATATTTCCTAGAGCTGGAGCTGTTGACTTGTCCACAGTTGGTCAGTTTTCATTTTTTCCAATGGTAGTGACATGAATAATTAGCTCACAATTTCAATTTTATGAGTTTTAGATGAGTTTAAAGTTTAAAGAGTTTAAAGTTTTGTGATAATATGAATAAATATGATAAAATATATTTTTTTATGCAATCATAAAATTTTTCCTAGGTCTGGTGTAGACCTAGATTCTCAAGACTTTTCTGCAACCAGTAAATTTTCATTGCTTGAAAATTAATATTTAAATAGTAATTTTTTTTATAGAAATTAATTTGTGTTATTTAAAAAGGGCATGCATTCTTTGATTTTATATCTCAAGTTTCATTTTCTAAAAATGAACAATAATGTTTTATACTTTTAATAGAAGCATTTTTCGCATGCCGAAACGGTAAGATATTAATTCCGTCCGAATGTGAAAAATAATTCCAGAGTCAAAGAGTTAAGCATACAAAATTATTTACATTCCCTCTTGACCACTGACAAAGTTTTTTTCATTCATTTGTTTTTTTTAAATAACCGTAATTATTTCTGTTCAATACTATTTTGGCCAAAAGTTGTTTTTTTGGCTTCAAACTGATCAACAAACAAAAGTTAACAAGAGGCTTTTGAAATTATTGACATACCTTTTATTTTGTAAAAACATTCCTTGATTAAGCTGCATAGGCTTATCAGGAGTCTGGTAGTTCAAAGCCACCATCTGACACCCATAGTTCCATTTAGGTATTGGGTCAAAGTTTGTGGAAGTCCATCTTAAAAATTTAGGATATACTCGACTAATCTGGTATTGATTGTAGCTGAGGAAAAAATATTCAACATTTTAATCTGTAAACAAAAATCTAATGTGATACAGAAGATAAGAAATGTTTCAAAATGTTTTAGAAGCAGAAGCGTGTTTTTTTCCCTTTATATAGAAGATTTTAATGTCTATAAATCATTATAACAGTTGAAGATTATTATTCTTTGGCAAGAGACATAGAACCTTAGTTAGGTCAATGCAAATTAAAAATGTAAACTTTGGTTCTGACAAAAAAACTTTTAAAGGCTAAATAAATTTGTTACTTTAAGCATGAGCCAATTTGATAAAAAATTTTTTTTTAGCGACCTTTACAAAAGTTGAGTAGCTAAAAGAAAGTTATAAAATCAACAATGAAATGAAAATGATTTTAACAGAGGCCAAAACAAAACTGCACTAATATGAGGCTTCCTTGAAAGCAAGAAATGACAATCCCAAAACTCACCGGATAAGTTCTCTGTCATCTTTGCTAACACGCTCTTCACTAAATGAAGAGATTTCACTAAACTTGCCAGGTCCTGCATAATAACAAGTGAACAACTTTTTAACATATGGAAATGAAATCAAATATGTTTTGTGCAAGGCATAATGAACCATTTTATGTGATCCTTTTATATGTCCAAGTCAAGCACACACACACACCTTTATAGTTGTATCAAAATAAAAGAAAATTGATAACTGTTGCATTAAAAAATAAACCATACAAATAAACAGGAAAAATTAGACTGTTCTGTGAAGAAGTAACAAAGAGGAATTTCTAAATAAAGACAACTTGTTGAGGCTCTGATTTATCCCTGTGTTTTAATATACAAAATATAATTATGTAATAATAATATAATGTTTGTAATTAGTGTGGAAGGAGAGCACATTGATTCTGTAATTATATATACAGGGTTTCTGCACCAAAGTCAATATGAAATTCAAGGAGTTTTCCAGGACTTTTCCAGGAGAAATTTTAAAATTCCAGGACATAAAATTCGCGCAAAAATATAGTCAAAGTGGATTATTATTATTGCTCATTAATCTTCGGACTATAATATACATACATACATATATTTATATATATATATATACATATATATATATATACATACATACATACATATATATATATATATATGTGTAAGTTATCTTTTAATCTAGTAACAACTTGACTGTCATCCCAAAACCTCAAACAAACATTTTTCTTTTCAAAGATTTATTAAAGAACATTACAAATGTTTGCTATTTCATTTTTTAAAAAATAAGAAACATTCTTAGAGTTGCCTTCTCTGTGGTGGAAATGTAGGCTACATTTTTAGTTCCTATGTGTATGTAGGCCTAATGTTTTATTGTTTTATTAACTGTGCTTAAATCCTCCTCATAAACAGAGCCTGTAACATGCAGGCCTATTTGTGTGTTTAGTTGGCATTTGCTTACTAAATAATAATGACTTTTGGATTTTTTTTTTTTGGGGGGGGGGGTAATTAAACCCATTAGCGTTTTTTTTTCCAAGTACAATTTCTTTTTCAACTATGTAGTTTCCCTGTCTTTTACGACCGAAATAACTTTTACGGGCTTTCACAGCTGTGTGCGAAATATTTTGCTTAAATCTACAGTAGATCTAGAGTCTAGATTTCTAGATCTAAGTCAGAAAATTCGCGGACTTTTCACGGCTGTGAGTGAATTATCTTTACTAGATTCTATGATTTAGTGTAAAATTTAGAGTCAAGATCTAAATTTAAGACACTAAAATTCGCGACTTTTCACGGCTGTGTGAGAATTATCTTCACCTATCTACTGTAAATTTAGACTCTAGATCTAGGTGACTAAATCCGCGGATTTTTCGCGGCTGTGTGACAATTATGTTCCCTGAAACTACCGTAAATCAAGACTTTAGATCTAAGTCACAAAATTTCGCGGACTTTTCACGGATGTGTGACAATTATCTTCCCTTAATCTACCGTAAATCTAGACTCTAGATCTAAGTCACTAAAATTCGCGGACTTTTCACAGCTATGTGAGAATTATCTTCACCGAATCTAACGTAAATCCAGACTCAAGATCTAATTTAAGACACTAAAATTTGCGAATTTTTCTAGGCTTCACTACATTCTAGAGCTAGTGATTTAGCGTAAATCTAGAATCTAGCGTATTTCTAGAATAATCTAGACATTAGACTTAGATGTATCGAGATCATTAAATTGACTAAAATTCACGAAGTTTTCAAGTTAGGTTGTGAAGTATCTTCACTAGATCTAAATCTAAATACTATTTCTAGCTAGAGTCGAGATGATTTACGCAAAAACACTCTGTTACAACAAGATTTTAGGTTAGGGAGGGCCCTTCAGAAAAATAATCATTATAATGCCAGGTGAAATGCCCTTGCTTTTAGCCAAGGCCATCTTCAATCACGAGAACACGCTTCACATTCTGCGCAAACCTACTTGGTGGATTGACTAGCTATACCTACTTGATGGATTGACAAGCTAGACCTACTTGATGGATTGACTAGCTAGACCTACTTGATGGATTGACTAGCTAGACCTACTTGATGGATTGACTAGCTATACCTACTTGATGGATTGACTAGCTAGACCTACTTGATGGATTGACTAGCTAGACCTACTTGATGGATTGACTAACTATACCTACTTGATGGATTGACAAGCTAGACCTACATGATGGATTGACTAGCTAGACCTACTTGATGGATTGACTAGCTAGACCTACTTGATGGATTGACTAGCTTGACCTACTTGATGGATTGACTAACTATACCTACTTGATAGATTGACTAGCTAGACCTACTTGATGGATTGACTAACTATACCTACTTGATAGATTGACAAGCTAGACCTACTTGATAGATTGACAAGCTAGACCTACTTGATGGATTGACTAACTATACCTACTTGATGGATTGACTAGCTAGACCTACTTGATGGATTGACTAGCTAGACCTACTTGATGGATTGACTAACTATACCTACTTGATGGATTGACAAGCTAGACCTACTTGATGGATTGACTAGCTAGACCTACTTGATGGATTGACTAACTATACCTACTTGATGGATTGACTAACTATACCTACTTGATGGATTGACTAGCTAGACCTACTTGATGGATTGACTAGCTAGACCTACTTGATGGATTGACTAACTATACCTACTTGATGGATTGACTAGCTAGACCTACTTGATGGATTGACTAACTATACCTACTTGATAGATTGACAAGCTAGACCTACTTGATGGATTGACTAGCTAGACCTACTTGATAGATTGACTAACTATACCTACTTGATGGATTGACTAGCTAGACCTACTTGATGGATTGACTAGCGATACCTACTTGATGGATTGACAATCTAGACCTACTTGATAGATTGACTAGCTAGACCTACTTGATGGATTGACTAGCTAGACCTACTTGATGGATTGACTAGCTAGACCTACTTGATGGATTGACTAGCTAGACCTACTTGATGGATTGACTAACAATACCTACTTGATGGATTGACTAACTATACCTACTTGATGGATTGACTAGCTAGACCTACTTGATGGATTGACTAGCTAGACCTACTTGATGGATTGACTAACTATACCTACTTGATGGATTGACTAGCTAGACCTACTTGATGGATTGACTAAATATACCTACTTGATAGATTGACAAGCTAGACCTACTTGATGGATTGACTAGCTAGACCTACTTGATAGATTGACTAACTATACCTACTTGATAGATTGACAAGCTAGACCTACTTGATGGATTGACTAGCTAGACCTACTTGATGGATTGACTAACTATACCTACTTGATGGATTGACTAGCTATATCTACTTGATGGATTGACTAGCTAGACCTACTTGATGGATTGACAAGCTAGACCTACTTGATGGATTGACTAGCTAGACCTACTTGATGGATTGACTAGCGATACCTACTTGATGGATTGACAATCTAGACCTACTTGATAGATTGACTAGCTAGACCTACTTGATGGATTGACTAGCTAGACCTACTTGATGGATTGACTAGCTAGACCTACTTGATGGATTGACTAACTATACCTACTTGATGGATTGACTAGCTAGACCTACTTGATGGATTGACTAACTATACCTACTTGATAGATTGACAAGCTAGACCTACTTGATGGATTGACTAGCTAGACCTACTTGATAGATTGACTAACTATACCTACTTGATAGATTGACAAGCTAGACCTACTTGATGGATTGACTAACTATACCTACTTGATGGATTGACTAGCTATATCTACTTGATGGATTGACTAGCTAGACCTACTTGATGGATTGACAAGCTAGACCTACTTGATGGATTGACTAGCTAGACCTACTTGATGGATTGACTAGCGATACCTACTTGATGGATTGACAATCTAGACCTACTTGATAGATTGACTAGCTAGACCTACTTGATGGATTGACTAGCTAGACCTACTTGATGCATTGACTAGCTATACCTACTTGATGGATTGACAATCTAGACCTACTTGATGGATTGACTAGCTATACCTACTTGATAGATTGACTAGCTATACCTACTTGATGGATTGACTAGCTAGACCTACTTGATGGATTGACTAGCTAGACCTACTTGATGGATTGTATGGAACTGCCTGGCAATAAATGACAAGGTCAGATAATTCTTGTGCAATGTTTCGATTCTTTTCTTCTTTTTGTTTTTTTTCAAACTGAACAAAAGAAAAAATGAAATAATGAACATTATATTTTTAAAATACACAATAACAGAAATGTATAACTTCTGAACACAGTTCTTCCTAAACAAACCTCTTCTCCAATCTTAGCTTTGGATTCACACAGCAGACGATGCCAGTCATCAGCCTCTGCTTTGACTTTGGATCCAATGTAAACGTTAGAGACAAGGTTGGGGTTGATCAGAGTGAAGTAGTGCATGCCATCCCTGGAGTAAGTCGTGCTCTCATCTGAAATAGCCACAAATGAAATTCAGAAAGAGACTAAATGGGCCTTTAACCTAACTTACAATTAATTAACAGAATACAAATTATTATAATAATGCCTTAAACCTAACATACAATTAATAACAAATTATTATAATAATAATCTTTATTATCCATAAGGATTTGTCTTACAGTTTATGCACTACACCAAACAAAACATAACTATAGAAAACAAAATATACATTTACAAAAAAGTTACATGTGAAATGTTTATTTAGATTGTTTATTTAATGATTTCAACAATGGAGTTTTTTTTTCTGTTTGTCTTTGAACATTTTAAACCATGCAGTGGCAATTGCACTACTTTAAAGTTTGGATTTTTGTAGTCAAAAGTCAGCTATTCATATAAGTCAACAAAATATTGTTTTTAACATAAATCTAAATTAATTGTGGATAAAAAATAAGTACACATCTTTATGTCATTGCATAATGTTTTTACAAGGTGTAATGTTTCTAAAAGGTGTAATGTCTTATCAGTCGTAGGAAGAAACAAGAACTAAGCCTAAGAATTAAAAAAAAATACAAAACACATTATGGCAATTCATTTCTCTATACTGTAAAAAAACATGACCACTAGTTTAGTAACATGAAAATTTTGAAGATCTGAGATGCACAAAAAGCTTTAAAATAGTTGACCATGCATGCTCACCAAAATAACAGTCTGACAGTCGAAGAAACTCTTCTCCTGGCCCATCTGAGTCGACATTCTCTACACTCTGTTCATGGCCTAAGACCTGGACATAATTGGCAGGAAATAATTTATTAACATCTCCACCATGGTCCCCTCTCCACCTGTAAACAATGAGAGAGAAAGAAACTAAAATGCAAACTACATGAAATATTTTTTTATAAAAGCTGAATGAGGTAGAAGTCTAAAGATAAGGTCTAAGAATGTTATTAGTATTGACAATAAAAGAAATAATTTCTATAAATCAATTTACAATTTGTTAAATCGATCTATAGCCTTTTTATCAATAAATTAATTGACCGATAAGCTAAAATACATTATTAAAAAAATCTATTTTTAAGAAAAAAAATCATGTGCTGTGAACCATTGGTTAAAAATATAAATGTTTATTTTACCAGAGTTCATCAGCTATTAAGACATTGTTTATATGAGCTCCTCTTTTAAAGGACAATTCATCTGAATTACTGCCATGAAAATCGTACAGTGCTACCACAGTTGCCTGAAGAAGAACAAGCAAATATAAATTAACCAAGATCAAAGCTAAATCTTATAGTTTATAAAAACTTGCTTAAACCAATCAAACGTTGTAGTTTTTAACTCTACAGCATTACTCTCAGGGAGTAACTTTGCTAGTGTTGGTGAGTGTGGCATTACTCATTGCAAGTAACTTGGTAAATGATTCAATCAGTGTGAATCCAACAAAAAGAAATATTACATTTCAACATCCTATCTTCTATGAAAGGTTCTAGCTCCATTGGAAAAGTGCATTTGTACTCAGGACCAGGACAATCAATGTACTAAAGCCTTTGAGGAGAAAGACTAAATATAATCATATAGTCTAATAGAAAAATATAACAATAATAAAATGTGGCTACACAGTCTTGGCTGAGATCAACTGACCATGCCTGTGTAAGAGATCTACAGCTGTCACCTGTGAAAATATTTCCAGGCGCTCTCTTCTATGTCAGTTAAAGCAAGCTGCACTTGAGCTAGCATTTAAAGCATTTTCAGCAGGGGGTGTGGGGGTGGGGCAACCATCCTTCAGCTCATACAGTTGTTTCCACAGTATATACGCCCTATCCAGCATAACTGTCAAACAATAAGCAATGCCTGTACACATTCCATCACTATTTGTAATATTGTCTTGCCCGTGATGGAGCATAGACACTTTTGATAAAGAAGCCTTTGTTTTATTCTGTACAGGACTCAGGCCTCAGGGCTATGCAGACTAAAAATGGTATCCCTTTCATTCACTAAGAATGTCACTGCTTGTGAAGTCTAAAACATGAACTGACAGACTGACACAAGTATTATGGTCTAGGAAGTGTCTTGTAAATCAACATTAAGAGGCATGCCAAGATTTCGTTTGAAATAGAACAATCAAAGTAACAATATGACTCCAAACAAAATAGCTGCTGAGATTACTTTCACTGGTTATTGGTTTCAACCTGTTTAGTGGCAAGAAGAATTTTTATAAAGGACAGTCTAGGTGAGCTCTAGAACTTTCTCCTATTCCAAGTCAAAAGGATAAGTGTGAGACAATGACTCAATCTATGATGAAGGCATGTTTGTAATTTAGAAGATAAGAAAATGACTGATGACTTCTTGCCTATTAAGGTGAGTACTGATGTTTAACTCTGTGTCCTAGATGAGCTAAATATACTTTTTTGCTTAAGTTCATAAGCAGTTTTACTATTATTCTA
Source organism: Biomphalaria glabrata (assembly GCF_947242115.1). Lineage (NCBI taxonomy): Eukaryota > Metazoa > Mollusca > Gastropoda > Planorbidae > Biomphalaria > Biomphalaria glabrata. Next base: position 20,517,322 of record NC_074717.1, read on the forward strand.
GCTTGGAGCAAAACTTAACATGTTTTGTACCAGTCTTCATTGAGATTCGAACCCAGGTTAGGAAACAAAGTGTTGAACCACTCCATCATCATTTCTCCGATGTAGTTAAAAATTTAGGAATTCTTGAGATGAGATTTTTTTTCCATTTTTGACCTGTATTTGTATAAGAATTGTCTACTCTAAACTCAAGTTAGAGCTTTACATTTAAGTTATTGGATTAACATAGCTTCATGACTTGCTACTATTTGTAGACTTGTGTGTATAAAGTAGGACTGATTTCTATCTTGTTATATGCAAGCATTAAATTTCATCATATTATCCTTCAATATATCATATTGATAAAATTCATTCAAATCCCTTAATCTATTTACTATGAATGTAATTAAATATCCAGGCAAATCTTTATTGGACTAGTGACTAGCACTTCTAGTCATGGCTGCACACCTACTAGAAACTGGCAGCTGCCACTTTGTCTTACCAGCTTTTCTGATAAAGAGAGTTCTGAGTAATCCCCTGGCACATGATATAAGTCCTGAGGAATAAAATAGAATTATAAAATACATTACCATGATGTATTGTATGTAAGAAGTAAGCAAGCATCTCAATTTGTTGTTTCTGTATCATTAGTAGATAGAATTATACAGAAAAATAGTATTTTAAAAATAAAAAATTTGCAATAGAAAACGAATTAAAATTAATTCATTATTACATTTCTCTATTTTAAAAAAGATTAATTTTAATCCACAGAAAGGCATTTATAATGCGAGAGGCACTAATAGTAATATTTAATTTTGCAGCTTTCTATTAACTGCCCTTGTACACTCAGAGTAATTACCATAGATATTAGTGATAAAAATCAATTGATTATAGTCTTGATTTGTAAATATTTCTTAAAAATGGCCAAGTATCAATAAAGATGTAGGCCTTGAGCTTGATGCCTAGACAGGATTACTAGTCAAATTTGAAATAAAAGAAACTCTGAAACACTACAGACTGTTTCAACTAAGTTACTATTTATTATGATTCAATCATATTTCTACACTGGTGCTGTGAAACACTTTCCAAGTAAACTAGAAAGCTCTTTAAACGCTAAAAAAATACCTGAATGAATTCAGGTGTGTGATCCTTATCTAGCACTTAAGGTAAGACATAAAGTAAGTACCCTGAGAATGCAGAGACTTGTCCCTATATTTGATTTTATCACAGGATTTTTGTGTGTGCACATTAGCTGAAGAGACCATTGCCTTTTTTTTCAAAGCTTATATCAACTCACTCTGTCTGTCTGGTCAAAGGTTTTTACATGTTATTTCTACCACACCCAAACCGAATCAAGATGAAATTTCGCACAATTATTTCTTTTACCTGACAAAACAAAAAATCAATTAAAAAAAAATAAACAAAACACCCAATTTTTTAATTAACTATTGGTAATTAATTATTTTCTTTGGTACTGAACAAGGGAAAGAAATTGTACTTGACTGACCTGTGGTATAAGCTGAATTAGTCCCCTTATAGGTCACTGCTATTAAGTTTGAAACTTAAAATATATAATTATAAAACCTTCTATTTTCATAACCATTTCATTAGCACAGTGGTTAGCATGTCAGCATGAGCCTGGAGTTTGAATTCAGGTCATTCCAGACAAGTGATAGGATCATAGCGTATTGAGAAAGCTAAAAGCATGAAATAGCGCTAAACAAAAACAATTGGTAAAAATATTTCTAGATTTAATTTAATTACATGACTGATCTAAACTAATTGATAACTATTCTTAGTATAAGCTTTATTTAAAAAAAATTTTTAAAAATATTTTTCTAATTGTATAACTGAGACATGTGTTTATTATTATTTGTTTCTTTTTTTTCTAGCCACAAAGTTTATGTCAACTAGTGTCAACAATCTATTTGTACATTTTATGTCTATTCAAAGAGGTACTAACATCATCAGCTGTTTCTTCCATCTTGTCCATGGATGCTGGCAACTTCAGCCTGGCTGTCTTGTACAGTGGGTGCAAAGTGAAATACTCAATCAGTTTCTGCATTGTGGCAAAACGATATTTTCCTCCCAGTACAAACTTGTTTCTTTTGTATTCTATCTGATAGTGAGAGATTCTGCGATGATATCTGCAAATCAGAAACATACCAAAAAAAAAGACAATTCTATGAGCAATTTTTTTGACACTCAAACATTGAAATCAGCTACTTTTTAAAATAAGTTTTTAGATGCTGAGCTTTTAAATCTTCATTTGTTCCACACAAAAATAGCAGAAGATTGGGTTTTGGAGTTAAAAGTCATGAACTTCTTACTGTCAAAAGTTAACAGCCTCCTTTAGGGCAATGTACTGTAAGGTAAGGTTATATATATTATGGTTAAGTCTGGAACATTTACAGGGCTCCTCATTTATCTATTGATAGGTAGCCAGTACTATGAGCTCACTTGGTGGAATAGGTCTTCAGGCTGGCATTCTTTCACAGGAACAGCAATGACCTCTATTTAGCAAATTATATGAATTGTGTTTATGTCACATTTAGTTTCAAAGACAGGATGAACTAAGTGTTAGCAAAATAATAAGTGCTACCAAATTTAAGACAAGATATGTAATTATAGAAATAATTAAAATAAAGTAAGATACATTCTGCATTTTCTGCAAAGAAGTTGAAAAAAACCCAACAAATTAATGTTTCTTATGAATCAAACAATTAAAATTTGTTTATGAAACATTGCTTAAAAAGTTTGAATCACTCAAAATAAAAAATATACTGAGCTATAGACTTAAAGAAAGAATTAGGACACTGGCTAAGCAGAAAGTCAAAATAATGAGAACTGTTAATGGTTACATTATGTATCCAAGACAATGAAACAAATTTTATTTCAACATTTATTAATGAACTTATGTTGCTAATAGAAACTTTGTACAATTACCTTAATGTGAGAGAGAAACAACTATCTAATGAGCTTGGTCGTATTAGATAAACACCATCTTGTGGTATTCTTTTAAGGAAATCTTCAGCACTGGACCTATCAATGTATCTAAAGAACCAACTGAAAAGAAAAATTTTAAATATTTATGAATTATAAGTAAAATGCTTGCAATGATGCAAATAAATAAAGATACAAGCTGGATTTCACATTAAAACTGAAAAGAACATTCAAGAGCTATGTTCCCTTTAAGACCTAGGGGACTGTGAAGCAGGTGACTTAAAATATTATTGATTTCTAGTGATGTCGTGAAGTGAGCTACCCTACACTTTATGTTTGGTATCAATAAGCAAAGGATGAAAAATTCTAAAGAACTTTGTGGCATTTTATGTCTCAAGAGACAATCTCTTTCTCACATGAGTAAAGGTACACAGCTGCTGTCACAGAATGGGCATCACCAGATGCTGCAGCACCCTTCTTTTTACTTTTGATGTGTATGCCATCTGCTATCAAAGACTCTCCTAACTTTCTCTCCATGTTGATTTTGAAGAGCTTCATGTCAAGCATGCAAGCATTAAGAAACAAAATAAAAACACAAAATTTGGCCGAACTGCAGCTCTCATGCCTTCTATTAAATCACCACACAGAATATCTTACGAGAGTTGACCTAGAACATGGCCAAGCCAGCCAAAGCGTCTACTACTGATAACAGCCTGAATGTCTGTTTAAATAATATTACCATAAACATACAATGTAGAGAGATCTGGCTTTTCCATTTAGATAATAAGACTGCAGACAAATAAATGTGCATTGGCTGTTCTATACAATATCTAAAAAATTGACAGCAGTGTGTCAAATCCTTTCTTTGGATATGGTTTATGATGAAACTTAGTAGGGTGTATTTTATCACTATAATAATTAAATAATTATGGATTACTAAGTAAGAAATTCTTCCTTCATCAACAATCAGCACAATCCCATTTCCAATGAACTCAAACAGTATAAACCCTTACAATTTAAAGTAATACCAATGTTTTATTTAGATATTTTGATAAACCCTTACAATTTAAAGTAATACCAATGTTTTATTTAGATATTTTGATACACCATTACAATTTAAAGTAATACCAATGTTTTATTTAGATATTTTGATACACCATTACAATTTAAAGTAATACCAATGTTTTATTTAGATATTTTGATACACCATTACAATTTAAAGTAATACCAATGTTTTATTTAGATATTTTGATACACCATTACAATTTAAAGTAATACCAATGTTTTATTTAGATATTTTGATACACCATTACAATTTAAAGTAATACCAATGTTTTATTTAGATATTTTGATACACCATTACAATTTAAAGTAATACCAATGTTTTATTTAGATATTTTGATACACCATTACAATTTAAAGTAATACCAATGTTTTATATAGATATTTTGATAAACCCTTACAATTTAAAGCAATACCAATGTTTTATATAGATATTTTGATAAACCCTTACAATCTAATTTAAAAATATACAGTATATTGAATAATTCCAAGGAAGGCCAACAGTCACAAACTAAATTAACTATCATCATATTTATTTATGAAAAATATAAACTTAGTTGAGTGTTTTAAGTGTCATGCAAATATATTTCACATTTACAGCATTCCCAAAGAATCTTCACTGGATCCAGTTTCAGAGCAATACAATAAAAAACAAAACTTATTACCAATAGCTAATTAACTAATGAGTTAATTTATTTTTATTAATTCTTGTTTTGTCAGATAAAATAAATAATTGTGCAAAATTTCAGCTTGATCTGAGATTAGGTGTGGGAGAAATAATGTGTACAAACATTTTACCCAACAGACAGAGTGAGTTGATGTTTATATTGTAAAAAAAAAAACCAACATAAACACTTTAATTTGATTGTCATACTTACGTTTCATGTTCAAACCCTAATTCTTTATTGATTGGATAGCTCAACTTCAAACTGATTTTTTTATCTTTGTAGGTCAATTTGTGGTCTCGATAATATCGGATCATTTCATTGAGGCTGTTATGCCATATTTCATTTCCAATCAAATAACGCTTTTGTCCATCAGGTTTTTCATGGCACTGAATCTTGCTGTGTGTGACCTTTCCCTGCACACTAGAAAATGATTTATATGTTGTTGTTTTTATTTCTATCAATTCTAAAATAATAATTTAATTTATATAGCACTATTAATACTCATTAGGACTTTCACTACCTAGCTATATTATTTTTATTATAAAGTGTTTTCTACAAGAATACAAACATTATACAGCCTAATGAGATGATATTAGTTGTTACAATTTTGAAATGAAAGGAGAAAAATTCACTCAAATAAGGAACATATTGAAACATCTTGTTTCTTTTACATATTGTCAATGAAAAAATCAATTATTGAATGAAATTACAAAGTTATTTTTTTTCATTCTATTGATTGTTCATTAGATGACCATTACAAGTGTAAGTATACATATTTACAAGCATTAAAACACTTGACTATTTAGTAATGAAGTAAATGTTAGAACCATGAATAAATAAACCAGAATTAACCACAAAACCCCAAGTCCACTTTCTTTTTGAACTACTAAAATTGCTACATATTTTTATTAACCACTTCCACAGTAGTCTTAGTCCCTGATTAAACCAGATTAGAGGTCTCTTTGCCTTACAGGGGAAATAAGCATCACACGAAATGACTAATTTTTTTCTTCAATCCTGTTGACTCTGTAAATAAACTAACATTCAACTTCTACTCTATCTTCCTAGCATCACTCACAGGAAGCTCATTGCAAGGCCACCACTCTCACTTTCCCGAACCAGGAATGTTCCATCTCCATGAGACCTGTTTTCCATAAGCAAAATAGCAGCCATATCACGTTTGATTTTGCCATGATACCACATTAAAGAGCTAAAGTCTTCTGATTCATCTTCTTCGTCACTCTCAAAATCGTGCTGTTATATTAAAACAGAAAAAATGATTTGATAATTAGAAAAGATTAAAAGGATAATAATATTGGATATTAATGTGTTTACCTTTAGCTTTGAAATCTTTGTTCTGACAAAAGTTGGAGCTTTTTTATTCATCATCCTACTTTTGTCATATTTAAATAGTTTTTAATTTAGTTTTGAACATTAAATGTTAAATTTAGTATGGAATAAAAGAATGATGCATGACCCACACATTACTAATGCATGACCCACACATGACTAATGCATGACCCACACATAACTAATGCATGACCCACACATGACTAATGCATGACCCACACATAACTAATGCATGACCCACACATGACTAATGCATGACCTACACTTGACTAATGCATCACCATCTTAAAGCATAGATATTTATACAAAATGTTATAAATGAAAATGTCAAAAAATAATTAATGGCACAGGTTCAACATTTTTACTATTTTGGTTCTAATAAGTTATCTTATATATTACAGGTTGACCCGACAAAATAGCGTGTTCAAAATAGCACTGATAAAATAGTGCGAAATTTCCCAACAAAAAAGTGCAAGACAAAATAGCGCGGACTTATATATGATTGGTATAAAAGTACTGGATTATTAGTAACTAGTCAACCGGCGGCGTAGCATACGCTGCTATTTTGCAGGGCCTGCCTTAGGCAACTGCAACCTATGTGACCGCAGTCATCATCATCAAACTCCATTAGAGTGAGGGCTTGAGAGGCTCAAATCCTCTCTTGCAAAAGCCCTGGACAGAAACCCTGCTGTCTTGCGTAGTGCATAAATGTCGCCATACAGGTCGAGAATTTTGGGTTTCCCAGACCTGTCGAGACGGAGATCAGCAAGTCTGGGGCAGTCAAACAGAATATGAGGCACGGTTTCCTCTTCTTCCCCGCAGCGGGGGCACCGTGAATCAAAATTTGGCCATAGCCGCGAGAAATATGAGCCAACAGGACAGTGGCCTGTCCCGCACTGTGCTATAATAGCTTGCTCAGGCCTGGACAGCCTCCACCACGGGGAAGTGCGGTCAGGGCGCCTCATGTGCTCCCAGACTCCATGGGCTTTTTGGGAATTGTCCCAGCACTCAAACCACTTTTCCATTTCTGTTTTTTGTATTATAGCCAGGGCTTGATGAAAGCTTACAGCCTGATCAGTGGGTGGAATTTGCCCTCCCTGGTGGGCCAAAGAGTCTGCGATTATGTTGCCAGTAGGACCCGCACTTTCATAGAACCCGCGCTGTATAAATTATTAAGTTAAACCGTTTTATAACTTAAAACAGATTTCTCGCGCCCTCCTGTCAATTTACCAGGAGTTCCTGGAAAACTCCCGAAATTGCAAATACATGAAAAAGTCCTTAAAATATACAGAAATTTATAGACAAAAATTGTCATTTTGGGGTGTCATTCAATATGGAAAACGCAAATCCTACAAACGATAAATAAAAGCGGCATTATGCAATACCCTTAATTGTGGAATCTGGTGAAAGAAGCTTCTCAAGCCTCAAACTAATGAAGAATTACTTGAGGTCAACAATTCTCAAAGATAGATTGAAACATTTGGTAATTCTTGCTATTGAGCGTGATGTATGTAGGAAACAGAATTATTATGATATACTTATGGCTTCGCTACACGCAAGGCTCGTAAAGTAATTCTGTATGTAGTAAAGAATGAATAAAATGCATAAACTCAAAAAAAAACACAAAGCACCTGGCTCTGATGGACTTCCGTCTGAAATAATAAAAATGGGTGGTGTCGCCGTAACCGAGAGGTTAACAGACTTGTTCGCTCTATGCTGGAAAAAGTGTGTGGTCCCACCTGAACTAAGAGACTCCGTAATCATATCCCTGTACAAAAAGGGTAACAAGTCTAACTGCTCCAACCATCGAGGCATTACACTTCTGTCAGGCGCAACTTGCCTTGGTTGACATAGAAGAGAGCACCTGGTTGCATGCAGCCTCCGAACGAGACAGCTGGAGGTCACTCACAAAGGCCACGGGATACACATTTGAGACCAAAAGAAAATCTGCTGCCAAGGACAGATGCAGACGGTGCAAAAAAAATCTAAATCTGCCACCTGCAGACAATGGTTATGCTTGCCCTAAATGTGGCAAAATATGTAGGTCACAGCTGGAGCTGTGCAGCCATGGGAAATACTGCATTCCTCACTAATCTTCGGACTCGAAGACAAGCCTTATATAATAAGTATGATACAAGCATAAATGAAACCATAATGAGGTTGGTTTACTACAAGAGACACAAAGATAAAGCAACAATTCTTATTTCAAATGCTAGGACAAACTTTTACTAATTCTCCTTCTTCCATAATGCTATTAGAGCATGAAATGGGTTGCCTGAATCAGCCAGGAAAACAAATGAATTGCAGATTTTAAGTGACTATTAGCATGCATGACTAGACTGACACAGGGATTGACTATGTCACAGATGCCATTATAGATTTATTTGTATATTTCACTTTTAAAAGCTTATGTGTAAATAGAAATATAAACCCTTGACTGAGCCTCAGGAATTACCCCACAAATCTAGACCCTTGACAGCACCTCAGGTTTTACCCAAGACGTAATTATGATGTTGCAAATCTATTGGTTGATTTGAAAATAAATAAAGACATTTTTTTAAAAGAGTTAGCGCCAGAGAATTGACGAGGGAAAAAGAAGGCCAGTCGATGAAAGAATTCCGTAGTAGATAGTCACGTTTCTAAGAGCTCTGATTTAAAGCCTTTGTAATGTTATTTATACTTGTTGATCTGTAACTTGTACATAAGCTGTACTTACGTTTTATATTTAAATAAAGTTCCAGAGTTGTGTTTTAACAAAGAATCTTTTATTGTGATTCCTAGATCGTCATTTATTCAACTATTTTAATTCAAGTAAAATCCCCGGCACCACAACACAAGTTGTGACATCTTGTGTGTATTGTGACAATCTGGCACTCTCCGACTAATAAAAGTTTATGGACAACTTCTAACGAAATTTATTCAAGATCTAGGACCAATTTCTAAACTCTTCAAAGGAACTTCATTATTATTTAACGGAGGACAGAATTTCTGTGTTTAACAGGTCAGTTGGTTATCGATAATTCTTTTATAAAGATTTTCATTAGAGTTACGTCTAACTCACGAAATCTATTATTATATGTAATTGGCAAAAGGAATAAGACCAATATACATAATAACTGGCATTATTAAAAGACCAGTAAATCAAATAACTGGCATTATAAAAAAGACCAGTAAAGCAAATAACTGGCAATATAAAAGACCAGTAAAGCAAATAACTGGCATTATATTCATTACAAAGAAGACCAGTAAATAATCATTTGTCTGGCACAAAGTAAACAGAAGACCAGATTTAACCAACTGTTAAACCAGAAAAAAAAAAGTACTCGGCTCAATAGATCTATATATCGAAGCTTACGACTCCAGTAGTACTTCTACTGTAAAACAAAGTTATACTTCATAGCCAGTTACGGCATAACTAACATTGATTTGTTATATTCAAAACGTTACTATATTTCTACATTCCAAGTTGGTATATTTTTCAACATGTCTCCAAAGACAAGAACACAAAGATGGTTAGAATTATTTGACATAGCTAAAGAAAAACAAGTACCTAAACCAGATGAATGGGTTCATCGACAGGAAGAAAAAGAATATCAAGCAACAGAACATTGTAACATGACTTTAACAACAGACATAATAGGTGAAGCCATAGCTTTAGCAGAAAAACTCAATATTCCTTCACATGAACGAGAAAGATGGTTTGATAATAAATTAGCTGAGATAGACAGAGAAGATGACAAAAGACGGCAAGAAGAACTAAAACGAGAATTATTAAAATTGAAAAATACCGAATTCAAAGCTGAACAAAAGAATGATGCAACATTAACAAGAATATACCAGAAAGCTCAACTAAGAGAGCGTACAGCATATCTCGAAGATGGATTTCTCAAGAAGTATATTTTCCGCAAGTACAATGTAATTGAACAAATATATGTACCACAGAAGTACAGACAACAAATAATCAAAGCCAAGCATGAGTTTTATGAAACCATACATATGAGTGTAACAAGTACTAAGAAGAGAATTGCCAAAGAATATTATTGGCCTAGCTTGACCAAAGATGTCAAGAAATACATTAATAATTGTTCACATTGTCAACATGATTATTGTGAGAAGAAACAAACTCAAAAGAAAAGCAACATAACTAAAACAAAGAACAAAGAAGACTACAAAACCAGAATTGACAACAATGAATCTATGCATCATGACTCAAGTAAATCTACAGGGACATCACTGCCTACTACATGTCCATCCCTACCTGCTACTAGTTCTACATGTCCATCCCTACCTGACAATACAAGCCCGTCCCTACCAAGTACTTTCCCATCCCTAACCACTGATGATGACTTCATACATCAAGACTTGAACAAGACTGCATCTGCATCATTATCTACCAATACTATGGTATTCATTGAAAATTCTTGCTACAATCAAGACAAGTCTCAAAAACCAGAAGCAGAAACTAAAGAAACTTATACTCAATCAACTTTGGCTATACCAGACAAAAGAAAAACTATGCAACTTGACTCTAACACTCATACAAGTATTCCTCATTTGAAAGAATGTGAGTCAACTCAAGAAGCCATTACAACCATGAACATTGGAAGTCAAAGAATATTACATGAACACATGAAATCAAGATATTTTGCTCAAGGAGATCAAGTCAATTTACTGTTACCAGATTGGAGTAACAAGCTATTCTACAAATGGCAAGGTCCATTTACCATCACCAGAAAGATTTCCAATCTGTTTTATGAAATCAATGTCAACAAGTTTACCAGAGTATTTCATGTTCATATGTTTGAACATTACCATGAAACAGATAATGAAGACATCAAAGCAGAAGTTGAACATTTTACAAGCTTAGCAACTATTCCTGAAGAAGAAGAAGAAGAAACATCATCAACACCCATTCCTGAGATAGATGTTTCATTATCAAATCAAATTGACATTCCAAAGGTCATCACTCTGGATGATATATCAACATCAAATCAATTTGACATTCCCAAGGTCATCACTCTGGATGACATAGCACTACAAACAGAACATTAAAGTGTTTCCAGACCATGCAGATTTCTTTACCAGTGTTTCTGAAACATTTCCAGTACTGCAGTTTGAAAGCAACTCAGAGAGCAACAACATTGACAACACCAAGTTTCATCATCCGTCCACTCAAGGGGCAACTTTTCTTCAGAAAGGAACAAATGAACTTCTTCAACATTGCTGTATTGACCGATTGAACTCAGACATGTTCAGTCATTGCTCTATCGAACATTCTAACGCAAAGCATTCCGCTACCATTGTTCGACAGCGTCAACGTTCATCAACCAGAAAATTGAGTTTTGGTTTCGGACAGTTCCTATTTTCACCAAACTCAAACGCGGTTCAATCAGACATTATCTGTGAGATCAATATGACATGGAGACAACAGTTTCATAAACTGAAAGACCTTTTCTTCAAGTTTAGAAAACGCGTACACACATCCATGATGGCAACTCAGAAGGGTTCTGAACTTCACACTTACATTTTATATATGTACTATACCATATTTAGTGTCACTTGATCCATTATCATTCATACTCGTCAAGGAAGAACATTATCCAGTTATATTTAATTAATTAATTAATTTGTTTTCTCATTATTTCCACAGGAGTTTTACATCAGATTATGTTATATTTATTTCAGCAACAAGCAACCCACTGAGGAAGGTCACTCTTTCAAGATACTTTGTTTATTATGTTTCAGCATCAATGCATATGACATGCATTATTCATCTTAATTTTTAAATCATGAGCATTTTATTTCAGGTATTTTATTTCAGGTATATTATTATTGCATATATCCTATTATAATAGTACAGATACATGACTTATAATTGAAATTCTTCATTGCTTCACACATATTAAGATTTGTATTACATTTAGTATCATTATTCAGAAGATTGTCATGTATACATCAATTTTTTCTATGTCAATTTTTCATATGCAATATATTTTTCCATGTACACATTTTCACATTAGTACTAACCAAATGAATTATGTCATATTTTAATTTTATCATGAAGCACCATGAAGAGAAGTAACTCATTCAATTCAAGATTTAATTTATTCAAGTATTATGTTTTGTACAACTTTTGATATTGTCTCATTTTCATAACCACTTGAATAGTGAAACAGGTGTTCTAAGTCATCAATAATTTCGTTCTCATATACCTGACACTGCATTTACATTTTTTTTAATGTTATCTCCAAGTTGACTTTATTTTTCAGAGCATTGTCATATGTTACCTCAACCATTTTTCTATAATTTCATGTATGGTATCTTGTGTATATTTAAATATTTTTAATACATATGAGCATTTCTATTACCATACAAATGCTAAATGGAGGGGGGGGGGGGGGGGGGGGGTAATATGTCACAGATGCCATTATAGATTTATTTGTATATTTCACTTTTAAAAGCTTATGTGTAAATAGAAATATAAACCCTTGACTGAGCCTCAGGAATTACCCCACAAATCTAGACCCTTGACAGCACCTCACGTTTTACCCAAGACGTAATTATGATGTTGCAAATCTATTGGTTGATTTGAAAATAAATAAAGACATTTTTTTAAAAGAGTTAGCGCCAGAGAATTGACGAGGGAAAAAGAAGGCCAGTCGATGAAAGAATTCCATAGTAGATAGTCACGTTTCTAAGAGCTCTGATTTAAAGCCTTTGTAATGTTATTTATACTTGTTGATCTGTAACTTGTACATAAGCTGTACTTACGTTTTATATTTAAATAAAGTTCCAGAGTTGTGTTTTAACAAAGAATCTTTTATTGTGATTCCTAGATCGTCATTTATTCAACTATTTTAATTCAAGTAAAATCCCTGGCAACACAACACACGTTGTGACATCTTGTGTGTGTTGTGACAGACTACACTAACCCGCTGATGATGTAATCTCTTTTAAAGTAAATTATAAATTTGAAATCAATGAAAGGATAGTTGATCCAGAGACAAAGAGGTAAAGAAACTTTGGATGGAACATAAATGAATATAAGCAAGCTGATTGTATATTAAAAATTTCTCAGGGTGTTGATTGTGACAGTTCAAAAAGACTTACATCAATGAGATCCTCATCTATTTCTTCTACTGGCTGTTCCTCTTCCAAGCTTTGAATGTGAGGTGCAAAGCAAATGTGTGTGTCATTCAGCACTACAGCAAATTCTTTCCATTTCTACAAGATTAAGAGCAGGGTTCAAAGGTCAGTGTCAATTTTTAAATAATGCTTTTTTGTATGGAGGTGTGCTGCTTTGTAGACTTCAAGAACAAATTAATCAAATCTGAGCAAACAATTTTAATTTCATATTTGTTAGTGCCTTAGAAGTGACAGGCCTTAAAGTTCAAAACATAACCAATTGTCCCACTTTAGTTACTGAAAGGTCTTTAAAATACCAAAGGTAAATATGTAAGGGTTGGTCTCCAGTATTTTTAAATGAAGTAAAATACACCTCCCCACTATTTTCTGAATTCAACCAACCGTTTTTGTGGCATAGGTCATCATTAACAAAGCATGCTTCTTTTCATCCAACAGTTCACCTGGTCAGACATGAAACAACAAAATTAGAAAACAGTGAATAAATTGAATGAATGAAAAATGAAATCTGGTAAGCTAAGTTAAAGGAAAACTTGGTGGAGACATATTCAATTGACCAAACATTTACACTTTACACAGATTTTCTTTAAAATTTTTAGCTTAAGTTTCATTGTTTCTATAGCAAAACATAATTTGAAATGGTGGGAACAGATAGTGACTTAGAAATGAAATACATTCCTGAAATTCTATTACATTATTGCAATTAGTGTACCCAAAGCAGTGAACTAGTATTTTGAAGCAATCATTTGGACTTTTGTTTAGAATAATTTTATGAAATCTATTGATCATATGCACATTAAGAATTCTTTTTACCTAAGATTGTCTAAAGTTTTTACATCAGGAAAGAATGAATTTTGCAGAAGTATTCAAATAAACATTGTGTAAGAGTATATGAATTAAGAAAAATTAAATACTGTCCTCCCATAGCAGACTTTGACTATGAAATAAGGATTGTGAACTAAGTATTAATAAATAATAGTCATTGAAGTCTCAAATCTACACTTTTAATTGTACAAGCTTTGTCCAAGTACAACAATGTCTTTACTCTAAATGCTCCTTGTAATTTTTTATATGTTTTTTTAGAAGCAATTCAAGCTTACCAGCCAAACATTAAAATTCCAAGTAATAACTAAAAACATAGATCTAAATGAAAAGTCATGTATCTTATTACATTTTTTTTACATATATGACAAAATAAAATTATTACTATTACTATTACACTACATAAAATACTAACAGTTCTGAAGACATAAGACTTACTCATATCAACATAATTTCTATTATCATTCACACGACCAAGTTTTTTGTTCTGAAAAATGTTGAAAGCAAATACATTTGTAGTAGTTTACAAAGATGTAAGATAAAATCATAAAAAAATTATTTTTATATATGTATAGTTTTCAATGGTTTGGTCATGTCATAGCAATGGATTGGATTGGTTTTAATAGGTCATGGTGGCACAGAAAGATGAACTGGACAGATGACACCTGAAGAACAAGCTTAACTAAAGGGTGCTGGATCAGAGATGGTGTATACACCACAAGTAGGAGAAAACTGAAAATGCTGCAGGGTTTTGTGATTACAAATCTCAACCTGTGACTGCAGATGTATATCTATGGCCTTTTTAGTCGAATGAAGTTGCAAAGGGTAAAGATGATCTCTCAAGGCATATGAATGGAAACAGATATTTCAATATCTACAATAAAAAAACAAGGCCTCTTAGGGACAGATGTTTAATGTCAAAATGCAGGTCTTTCAATAAAAGAAACAACCATGTCTTAACAAGAAAAAAAAAATCTACAAAGAATGTTCAAGATAGACATAAATTACCTTAAGTATAATTTTTCTCATTAATTTTTTTGGGGAAGGAAGCTGAGTCTCATTCACATCTATTTGATCAGTTAACAAATCCTCTGAAAATGGAAAATTTTATATAGTATACACAGGTCTATGGTTTTATAATAAGCAACTTTCTAACTTTGATTTAGAAAAATCTGTAAAAATGACTGACACATACTTTTTACCAGCAGTAACATAGCCTATTGGAACAGGTGGTTACATGTTACACAATTTTGCTCTCCCCATAACACATGCATATTTCTATTTCAGTTGTAGCCTATAAGGACTAAACACTTTTGATTGGCCAATTCTGTAGCCCTAGTTTACATACAGAAAGACAAACTACTTTGGCCCCAATGTTCAAGCCTAATAAAATATCTTGCCATTCTTTTTTTTCAAAGGAACAGTTTGAGAAAAAGACCCCATTTTACAAAAGCCTCCTCCCTAAACATCGACACATTAAATACTTTTGCTTTACATTCACCAAGGGTATAGTCTTCCCTTGTAAATTAAGTTTGCTCACACACATATGGCTTCAGACACCTAACATTAGAATCCATGCTTCTAAAACAGGGAAATATCTATTTGCTTTGTTTTGTTTCCTTGTTGTAAAAGTTCTGGTTGTTCTTTCAGAATTAAAGATGGTTACATCACAGTCCAAGCCTTCTGCAGGATAGTGAGGGATGTTGGAGGGCAAAGTTCAGCCCAGAAACATCAAGATGACAATAAAAAAAATATTTGGTTGATACAAGCTAGTCATTGATAATTTTATTAAACAATTATCACAATGAGCAAGCTAGTAAAAAAAAAAAAAAATATCAAAGAGTTTCTTTAAGCCTAGACTCTTCTAATATACAGTAGCATTAGGCTACAAACTCAAGTAACCAGAAGGAAAATCTTGATAAGCTTTCTCAAGCTAAGTAAAATTAGACATGGTCACAGTATAAGATTTGACTGAAAATATGTAATTTTAAAGTTTTTAATAGAAACAACTGCAAGTACCTTTGAATACATCTTTTAACAGTTGGGCCATAATTCTCTGTTGTGAAAGATTACAGTGGTTCTCAATAGATAATATCAATGGGTATCTGTTCAAAGATTTAAAAAAATTAAAAGTACATTGTTAAATGCCCCCAAAATAATATTAATTACTAAAACTATTATTTATTTCAAATAGCAGGTATTTGAAAAATGTTTTATGAACATTTTCTCCAAATGTTTTATAAACAATCTGACCAAATGTTTGCCTCAAAAGAAACATTTCTTTTGTGTCACAGACTTAGAAGGAAAAATGCCAAAAAATTATACTTTAAATATTTATTGAATATTGCTATGCATTTAAAAAGATGTAAATCATCTTAATGGTAAAAAATAGAAGCTAAATATGTGAACTAAACTTACAGGCTACAGGAAACAAAAAAAAACCCAACTAAGTTTTAAACATGTAAACAAAGTCATAGAACTCTCTTGAAAGATGCTCTGAAAACCACATATACTTTAAAGACCATCACGGTATGAACAAGTTTAATCTTACTCTGAAGCAATCCATGCATGTTCTTTAATAGTTTGCAATACATCTGAAAATTTAATTTTTGTTGTAAAAGTCTTGCCATGTGTTATAATAGGTTTACCATCAGGTCCATCCCAGCAGTCCACTACAATAAATAAGACAAGTAAAAACATTAACTAAAACTTCTTTACATTGTATACATTTTTTACATACATTGTTTACATTAGTACACAGAACAATTAAATTGCAAATAGCAGAAATCTTAACAACCAAATTAAAGTAGTTAATTTTAAAGTTAATGTCTCACTTAATTTTCAAAACAATTTAAGCGCTATTAAAAGTCTTACTTTTCTCCCGCACCCAACTAACAAAAGATAATGATTTAACAATTTTGGATCAAGAAAAAACAGTTTTTACACATTAAAAAAAG
This sequence comes from Biomphalaria glabrata, assembly GCF_947242115.1. Lineage (NCBI taxonomy): Eukaryota > Metazoa > Mollusca > Gastropoda > Planorbidae > Biomphalaria > Biomphalaria glabrata. The sequence goes on from NC_074717.1 coordinate 20,534,243, forward strand.
TCTAAGTTTATAAACTTGTAGCAGGACCTCAGAGAAGAGTAAGCATGGTTGAAATAAAAGAGACTGAAATGTTTATAATGCAAGCAGTTAAGACCACCCATTTTGACGAGTTTTGTGTATCAAACATAATGATTAAACCAATTTACATTTTAAAAAAATAATTTATATTAGGTACCCATAAACGCCAGGTTGAAACATTCTGTAAGTAATTTCTTTCTCTTAGAAAATGTTGTATAGTCTCATTGAAAATGTTGTATAGAGTCTCATTGAAAATGTTGTATAGAGTCTCATAGAAAATGTTCTATAGTGTCTTAGAAAATGTTATTTAGAGTCTCTTAGAAAATGTTGTATAGTGTCTCATAGAAAATGTTGTATAGAGTCTCATATAAAATGTTGTATAAAGTCTCATTGAAAATGTTGTATAGAGTCTCATAGAAAATGTTGTATAGAGTCTCATAGAAAATGTTCTATAGTGTCTTAGAAAATGTTATTTAGAGCCGCTTAGAAAATGTTGTATAGTCTCTTAGAAAATGTTGTATAGAGTCTCATATAAAATGTTGTATAATGACCTTGCAGAATAAATTGATAAAGATTTCTCTTTTTTTAAAATTTTAATCTAATTCAAAACTAATTGAAATTTTATACAAGTACAAATTTAGTTGTAACCACTCTCATGACTAAGACTAAGACTAAGACTGCTTTATTGATCCTTACAGAAATTTGTTGTGATTACAAGGACTCTTTTCTCATATAAAGACAACACTTACATTCAAGACAGCGACAACCCATTTGTAGACTTCTGACGTAAGTTTCAACATGAGACTCACTTTTCCATTGGTCACCAGTCAAATATCTGTTTTAAGTTATCAAATAAGTTTGAAATGGACACAAAGAAAATGTAGATATCTGCCTATTCTGAACTACAACTAAAACTAAATGGGCAGGAAAAGGATATGTCCTAGTATTAGTATTCATTCCATCCATTTGTATTCCTTAATGCACACATTTGTTTGTTGTTTTTTTTAAATGCCTCTAACACATTTTTAAAAATAATTTTACTATTTATATATATAATCCTTTAGAACTTTTATCCATTTTGATTAGTTTCTATAAAAAAAGATGCTGTTTAAATAAACAAATACAATGAGAACTAACAAAAATTTTTTTAATCCACTAAGTCATCAAAGTTTCACAACTTTATATCCAGTTGCCTAATGAAGACTAGTTGGATGATTGTTTACGTTTTTGAAATTGAAAGAACAAAACACTTCAAGACACATTCTGAACCCTCAATGAAGCCCATTAAATCTAGAATAATGTTTATATATTATTACTAATTTGAGAAAAACAATAAATTTGTCTTAAATCCAGATACTTGTTTCAATTGTTAAAAAAATAGAGGTTTTTTTAGGCATCTTCCAGTATAATGCTTTATAATGCTTTGAAATACAGACAACAAGGAACAAGTTGCGACTAACGTGTTGTGTGATGAGGCAATCCAGTAACAGGAGAGAGGATAGTCCATGTCTTGGTGCACCTCCAGCTCTCTAGGATTCAGTAAAGAATTCATCTCAGAGTACAAGTAGTCCTCAAACTATACACCAGAGAAAAAAGAAATGTTTCAAAAAGAAAAAAAAAACAAGAAAAAAAATTAAATAATTAAAATGTAATTATTTATCACCATTTCAATTCTTAGCATTTCTATACAAGATTTTTTACCATTGGAAAAATTGTAAATAAAAATAAAATGATTCTGTATTCATTCGATTAATTTAAGAGACAAATATTGAAATACTTAGTATTTAAAAAAAAGAGTAAAAAAATGTTATCTTAATATCAGATGTAACTTAATCCCTTTTCCAACACAACTTCAAAAAAAAAAAAATCCTAACTAGCTAATGTGTACCATAACTCTATTACTGCCATAAACCCAGATGAATCTCTAGCACTATCTTTGGAATCGAAGACATTGCCATTGTTATTATCTCTGGCACTAAGCATGCTTCTTCAAGTTACAGACTGACAACTTAGATAACCAGTGATAAGCAATTATTGTTTTGTTCTCTTCTCCTTTCAATCAGTCCTAAACATTTAGATCTCAAAAGCTGAAATCCATTTTTAAAGTCTATTTTCACAATTGTCTTTGTCTTGCTTGCAATAGGTGCAAAGGTTACTTTTGTCTTTGTTTTTTAAATTGAAAATGTTGCATATTAGATGCAAATACATTTCCAAATCTAGAAGCAAAAGGCAGTTTGTGTCAATCAATAACTGAATGGGCTCTAAGTTGTCCTCAAATCAATAACTGAATGGGATCAAAGTTATCCTCAAATCAATAACTGAATGGGATCAAAGTTGTCTTCAAATCAATAACTGAATGGGATTTAAGTTGTCCTCAAATCAATAACTCAATATGAACAGAGTTATCCTCAAATCAATAACTGAATGGGATCAAAGTTGTCCTCAAATCAATAACTGAATGGGATCAAAGTTGTCCTCAAATCAATAACTCAATATGATCAAAGTTATCCTCATATCAAAAACTGAATGGGATTTAAGTTGTCCTCAAATCAATAACTGAATGGGATCTAAGATGTCCTCAAATCCAACAAGAAGCCGATACATTTCCTTATTTTTCACTTCACATTTTGTCCATAAAAATATTGGTCAATTCAAAGTCACACTTTCGTGAATGTGATTTCAATGTGAGTTTGTGTGTAATGTAACAGATCTGAAAGGGCTTCAAACTTTTTAAACTTTGATTTGGTCAACTTTTTTTCCCCCCTAATTCCAGATTCCAGAACATGCATCAAGTGTATAGTACAGACCTACAGTTTTGTTTAGAAGAACAAAGATCAGAACAATAAAATCTACACACACAAAAAATGTTATTCAAAAAGGAAAAGAGCTAATTAATAAATTAAGAGAAATGCATGGATCAAGAATAAGAGCCAATGATAAAACTGAAAATTGCTTATGAAATAAATCAAATAACAACCTCACGCTCAGAAAAGCTGAGCTCTCCATATATAGATTGGGCTGCTGGAGGCAGACATTTTAGCATTGTGGATTTTAGATTGTCTCTCACATCTTCCTGAAAATACAAATTGAAACAAATGAAAAGTTTTGTAAAGAACAAAGCAAAATTTTGTTTCTAAATGACTTCGTAATGAACATAGACTTGCTCTAATTAGAACCAGTTAATTTTTGTTTAAAAAATATCTAGAACACATATTCATTGCAAAGACAAATAAATAATCTACAATTTTATTTCTTTTATTTACAAATAAAAAAGAAGAGTAACATAAAGACTAAGCAATGTCTACACAATGCATATGAAATACTTGTTTAAAATGTACAATGACCAAATCAATCATCACAAAATGAGCTGGAATAACCATAAAACAGTAATTGAACAGTTAGCCATGTTTTAATTAGTTAGCTTAGCTAACCTTTTGCTCAGACTTTAAGAAAACTTGAAAACAGTCTGCAGACAATTTCCTGGTGACAAGAAAAAGATTAAATATTTTTATTGTTTTTATAAAACATATTGTGGACATTTTAGTACAACTTAACACACACACATTTTGATTCCCATGAAGTTGGCAGAGAGGTAAGAACCTTGACTTCAGAACAGAGGAATCTAAAGTTTACATTTCTATGAAATTCTACAATTTTGAAATGTGGATTTTAAGATTGTTACTTAGTCCAAATAATGCAGATACTTCACTCATAATGAAAAGGTAAATGTGATGGCTTAAGTGATGCCAGTGTCCACAAAACAGATTACTTTTACAACTGCTCTATGAACTGTTAACTAGAACAACTCATTTCTTTATTACTGACACAAATAATAGCACATTTGGATTTAAAATAGTGCCCAAAAGGCCTATTGAGAACAATGTTGTCATTAAGAAGAGCAGACAAAATAAAAGAATATTGCTTTTTTTAGCGGCCCCCGAAAGGGGGAAAAGACGCTATTAGTTTTGTGTGGTCTGTCTGCCCGTCTGTCCGGTTTAGATCAGTCGACACCATTTAGGGGTGACAACCAAGTTGGAAAAATTATAACTTGGCAAAAGCAGACACATTGAAAAAGATAATAATAAAATCTCGAGATATATCTGTGAGCAGTGGGTCACTAGGGTGATGGGGTGTGAGGGGTGCGGTCCGCACCAGTCAACACCATTTTGGGAGTGACAACCAAGTTGGAAAAATTATAGCATGGCAAAAACAGACACATGGGAAAAGATAATAATAAAATCTCGAGATATATGCCCAAATATGCCTTGACACATCTAGATGGTAGTTTAAGTGTAAATGATAGAGCACGTTATACCATTTAAAGTATAACAAAAGAAACCTGTTCATATAATTTTAATTAAATATTATTGTAAAATTTGCAATTACATTTGAATAAATGTAAAAAACATTGGGATTTTATATTTGAGTAAAAATCAATAAAAGTAGGTAATCAGCTCACTGTATTGGTTCAACAAAAAAAACAAATAGCAATAGTGTTCAATGGAACATATTTCAAGAAAGTTGATGGGGAGGGGTGACACCCTGAGCTACCACACTAGGTGCCACCGACACTGTATCAGGAGGTTTCCATGCTGATCTTAGGTCACTTAACGCTACTCTACTTATTCCAGAAGAGTCTTATCAAAGACATGTTGCACTGTTTGCTTTTATGTGAAAAATAATGCCAAATTTTTTAAATTTCTTTAAACAATCAAAACAAGAATATGGCTTGAATATATTTCCCGTCCATTGGTAAATTTGATGGGGGCTGCCTCTGAGTTTGTGTGATAACACAAACTCTCTTTGTAATCTTGTTTTTAAATTATTAGTTGGAGGCTTAGATAAAATTCACAACTAAGGTTCTTAGTTCAGCAAGGGTAATTCCTTATGTGTTGACCTCTTGCAATATGAGATGTGTAACACTATAGTATAAACTGCTTGGCTACACAAGGAGCACAGGTTGGAATCTCTGACGGAGACTTAAACATTATAATTATAATTTTCTACTGAGCATTAAAATTAGCAAGAAATCTTTTCCATTATAATCCCCTTCCCCAACCTTGTCCATAAAGAGATTGGACAGTGCTAAAAAGTGTGGAAATGCACTATACAAAAGGAACAGTTATAATAAGATGAAAACTGCTACACATTGCATAAACTCTACTACACAAACCATATGGACCTTGAAATAGAATTTTATTTTCTTAGACTATTTACAATGAATGTTTCCATTTAAAACTAACATACAAAGCAGATTTTTTTATTGTTTTCTATTGTTGCTGACGAGTCTACTAACTATTCTGATAATTCAAAATCTTGTTATTTATCCACATTACAAACATTAGTTTTGAAATCAGAAAAGTTAGTAGCTATGAGAAGCATGCAGGGGCCACCACTGGCTAAGTCCCATTAAAGAAGTTTTAATCATTAGATGATCTTTCTCTTCCTTGGGAGAAATTAGTGGGAGTGTCTACTATGGGAGCCACAAGTATGGTTAACAGCAAGAGTTATTGGAAAAGTTGAAGTCAAATGGAACCAAGCCTCTGAGGCTACACTGCATTATTCACAAAATCTATGTGGCAAGGTGTTCAGTTATGACCATGTGGTGATGCTCATGTTTAGATTGAACAAAGTTCATCTTTTCAAAACTCCATCTAAGCCAATATGTCAAAAGCCCAGACAGAGCTGCAATAGGAACTGATTGATTTAGAAAGCCAGACATCCCTGATTGAGAAATTTCAAGCGATGCAGACAATTAAATTATACTCTGTGTTGCTTGCAGAAACTTTTCTAAATCTGCAAAAACAAAATTTAAGGATGATCACAATTATTACAAGCACTTATTTGTGAGGATGTAATCACCTAACAAATGAACATCTAGACTTCTAGATTCAGTGCTCCAACTTGTGTCTCATTTAATCAGCTGGATATTTAAAAGTTCGTTTAGGAAAAACTTCTCATGAATTAATGATTCACAGGTTTCTAATAAAACTAGTTTATTATTTCCTATTTTTAAAAACTTTTTGTTGATGTGGCCCGGGACACTAGCGCCTAAAATTAAAATGGCCCACCATCCGAATAAGGTTGAGCACCACTGGGTTATTTAAAAATGATAACTCTTGTTTCAAAAGAATAAAAAAATAATACAAACCATTGACAATTTGGTAGAGTTTGCCCATACTCTTTTAGCAGTCGCTCAATCTAGAGAATTACAAAATGTATATCAGTGATAAAAAGCATTTCTTGAAAAATTTGTGACAGAGAAAAGAAACAAAGTAAAATAAAATAAAAATCGCTAACACTTTATTATTAAATAAAAACATAAGACTTATGCCTAATATACAGAAATACGCATGTACAGGTTTAGAGCATGATGCCAATTATTTAAGCTCTAGATTGAGCCTTTTTATATAGCCATTCCTTCTTTGCTAATACACTGAAATTAGTGCCATTTTTTTGGCTCTTCAGTTTTAGATCTAGTTTAGCTTTTAAAATAAGAGCTTTGCTTTGCATTCTCCAGTGGAAGGGCAATCCCTTAAACACTTGGAAATTAAGTCCACATTCAAGAAATCTATTTACTTTTATAATGTATTCTTTTTTTTAATTCTATTTACTCTTTAATAAAAAAACAAGCAGATGCCAAGCAGATAGACAGAGAGACTTGCCCTGAACCAAGACACTGAGGAAGCTGTTTGGTGGCCTATGACCCAGAGGGGACCACAGCCAAAAATAAGAGAGATGAGATGAAAAAAAAAATGAATACGAAATCATGATAGTAAGCAAATAAAAAAAGTTGGATTACAATTTCAAAACTAGAAGTAAAAAATCAAATACAACTTAAATTGAGAAGTTCAAACATTGAAGGCAGTTCCCAGTGCATTAAGGAATGTGAAAAGTGCTTAGTTATTCCAACAACATTTTAAGTTAAAACTGGTTAAAACAAATTTTTTAATCACCCAAATTGGGGGATGGGCTAGTGAGTTAAGGATTTGGATTTTATTTATGTTGATAAAGTTTATGGTTGAAAAAGATTGTTGTTTGCAATTTCTAATAATGATTACTTAAAATCAATATAAAATCTTGATGTTTATATTTTATTGAAATATGTTTACTTACAACAGGATTTGGTTTAAAGAGTTCATTCAGCAGAGCAGCAAAATGATGGATTTCTAAGGAGTCTGGTAGCTTGAGTTTCTGAAAGAAAAACAAATAGAATTTATAACAAAATATATGAGAACGAGTCTGATACTAGTATATCTTAAAAGTTTCTAAAAACCCTAACTTACTCATTACTAATTTTCCCACATTGCCGTGAATGAAAAAATATGAAAGTTTAACCTTTTATCACTTACCTTGGGACTACAAGATATTTCAAGATTAAAACCAGATAAAGTTTTTTTTTCAGGATCAATATTGTAAAGACACTCACTTTCCAGGGTCTCTGCAAACTGCACCACACACTACCAACTCAAAGAACTTCACAACTCAGGGGTTCAAAGTAAAATAACACTTTAATGTTCAATAAATCACAGCCAATACTGTACAATTGGCAACAGGTTATTCTGAATGTACAAATGTTCAATGGTGGATATCTAAACCGCTGTATTAATTCTGTACTGTTGTAACAAGAACTCTACTGGTTTGACCGTACCTTGATGAACTCTGTCATACCATACTGAATCATAGATCGGGAAGTTGTGACTTGGTCTCAACTCTGATACCTCCGCTTTTTATATAGGATCCCGAATGGCCTTTTAGAAACAGACGGAACATCACTCGATTCTTTCTTCTGGGTGGTTACCTGACTGTACCTGACGTGACTGGCTTGAGTAGTGTTCACTTTAGATCTTTCTTGAGACTTTGCCAGTCATTGCGGTTGACTGCCACCACTCGTCACGGTTGCTGGCCTGAGATGATGTGTGTCAGCTGGCTATACACTACTACCCCATCGCCAGAGTTATAACACTATTATTTCAATACTTATTCTGTTTTACAGAGAATAGTATTTATAATTTTTGTTGAGATAGTTTTAGTAGATGGAGTTTTAATAAAAATATAAGATTATGCAGAAAAGAAAATACTTACTGCTTTATTCAGTGCTAGATAGTGTCGCACTATTGTGTTAGTGTGATGTGAAAGCCAGGCTTGAAACTGCTTGATATTTATCCTGCAAACATTGAATAAATTACAGATTTTAAAAATATGATCATTTCAGATCAATTAAATTATTTCAATGTAGGACCACAAAGTGACAACATGGATGCAGAACTTGTTCATGTTTTTGGAATCAGATTAAAGCTTATTCACATAACAATAAAATTACTTTATTTATACTTGGTATATTGTTAACACATTACTTTTTGATACTGATAGACACTATGAAATCTAAAAAAAACAACACAAAATATTTTAACAACCAAGTCAGCTAAGATTTTAGAATGAAAATGTTCTTAAAATGATATGTTTAAAACAGAAGACTGCTCTATCAAAGAATTAGCACTCATATTCTAAGGAAAAAAACTAAAAAGCAAAAAAACTAACATTAATAAAAGAACATTTTTGTTAGATTTAAAAAGATATAAATAAATAATAAAAAAATAATCCTTTTGAAGATTTTTGAAGAATAATGAAAAATATTTAGAAAAATATGAACTAACTAAAAAGAAAAAGAAAACATAGTGTATAAGTCAAACTATTAAAATCATGACAATAAAATGAAATAAATGGGTTTAGAATACACATGACAACAAAATGCCATTAGTTTGAGAAAAACAAATAATTGATGGTATTTCTGAATGGAAAAGTCTCACTAACATTTTCAACTTTCAAAGAAATTGAAAGAAGAAAAAAAAAGTGAACTCATCAAAACAAGAAACAATTAAACATCAAGCCTCACAATGCAGATCTATTAGTCAACATGATTCACACATGAGTAATATACAAAATTGTTCTCCCAGATGCCCTCTCCCCCACGGGCCCCACCTCCCTCTGAATCTTTAAGTACTTCAGCAAACAAAATAAAAAATATTCTACGCAAGTCTGTTAAAAAAAAAGGGTTAAATGGAATAATAAAAAAATATTTGAACAAAATATTTGAAACAAAATGCACCATTCCCAAATATAACACAAATAAAAAAAAGAACAACAATTTATTATACACCAATGATACAACATGAATTTATCATTTACCTTTATTTATATATCAAACTGTGCACAAATGTCCATAGAGGAAGAAGAATATACTTGCAATTAAAACTACAGGACAGCAAATGGAAAAGAGATGGCATAGTAATGTATTGTTGGTAACTACCAAAGAAGAATAGTTTGATTTTAAGAAATACATATTCTATGAAAGTTCCATCACAGATGTTATAATAAGTTTGCCAAGAATAGAAAACATCCCACTCCTTCTTTTAAAATGCTATTTATACAATCTATGTGGTAAAGATGTTATGTTAGTTGGGTTTAATCAACAAAATGGTTATGTTATAAGACATCAACTCCAGTTGCCTACCTTAGATCTACCTCTTCTTTACTAAAATGATATTTCTTCCTAAATACATAGAATGGTCACAGAATGAGCAAAGCTTAAATAACAATGAGCTAAAAATATGTTTTGTTTTAGAAAAGCACTGGACACTACAAACAGAAATGAGGAAAAAGTGTTTTGATTTTGTTGCTCACTGGCATAGCAGGTCTAGTTCTGCAATTATTTGTTGAATAGCATTTTTAGGAATGCTCTTGACCTCACTGCATTCATGGACATGGGAGGGGGAGCAAGGGAAGAGTGAGAAGTTTATTGTTGCTTGTTAGGCACTGGAGAAGCATCATTTATACATGAAATTGAAAATAACATCCACCAACAGGATTTCAAGCATCACAGAGTGGCATTTTTTTTGTTTACCTGCCTCAAGAGTTTGGACTTATTGTGAGGTTCTTGATGTAAATGACACAGAAGAAAGTATTGAAAGTAATGCACATGATTATAAAAGCCAAGCTCTGAATATGAAAAAGCACTTGTTTACTTATATTAAGTGTATTACTATTGACAGTTAAAGCTAAGTATTAATTGTCTGACAATAATGGATTTGAAGTCACTGCTGTGAGTTTGATACAAGTGAGAGTTTGTGTGTATCAAAATTTATGAGCAAGTTTGACCTGCAGGTTCCACTGTGAGATTTTGCATAACCCTAACTATCTACACAATTGAGATGTAGCATCATTGCATCATTAAAAGTAGATTTTCACTATTACTTCCTAAGCAGCCCACAGAATGTCCCTAGGGTATGTCTATCCTAGTTTGAGAAATCCCATAGTAAATTTTATTTGGTGTAAAAATTATAATTACTATTAATTAAAACTATTTTATTATTCAAAAAATGATTTGGTTAAGGATTGAAAGTAATGAACAATCTTAGCTTTAAAATCATTTAAATAAATATACTTACTTTCCCTCTTTGTGGCTAGTTAACAAGCTTCTGTGTAATGTCTGAATTTTAGAAAATTCTCTATTCAGCCACCTATTTAAGAAAAAATTGAATAACATGTATTGTCCTATACAAATCCATTAAATCCTTAGTATGTCATTCCAATAACTCAGGCTATTAGCACATAATGGTTTCCAAATCATGTGTTCAAATATTGGATGTTACCAAGTACACTTTGAAGACAAGTCTGTTTGAAACTCTTTCTTTCATAATATAATAAACAAAATACTTAGCTCTGACTGAATTATCACTAATTATCCCATTAAACTTTCTAAAATATATCACTTTTCCCCAGTTCATCCTTGGATGAATCAGGTTAGTTGTCTTACTAGGACTAAGTCACAACTTTCAAAATTGTTTCTTCCTTTTTTTTTTTTAACATCTTTTTTAGGGGTAAATCCTAATCATGTATCATAATAATTTCATTCCTTCTCCTGTCTTTTTCTTAAAGCTTTAGGGCTAAAACTGATGGGTTTTAAAAAAAAGTGCCTGTATACCATCTGAATAGTGAAAGGGTTGTAAAGTTGTACTCTTAAACTGTTCCATGGGAGGAAACAAAGTTTAGATATTTTGTCTTTATTGAATGCAACAGACAGGGCAATGAAAAGTGAAAGGGTTTATTGAAATGATTAATGGGAGGAGCAAAAAAAATCATTCTTAAGGATTACGAGAATTAACATGCCAAAAAAATTGGGAAAGGGGGGGGGGGTGAAATTCTGTATTGGTAACAGCTTTTGGTAAAAAGAATCAACATGTATCAACTTTTTAAAATGTAGGTATCAGCTGATAAATAATTTGAGAATATTAAATTCACATACCTTTGTTTTGTTTCATAATAAGAATCTTCTTTCAATTTTCTATGTGAAGTTTGTAGAGCTAGTAATAAGCAACCAAAATCTTCAGAGTTTCTAGCTAGAAATAGAAAAGGTTTTTCCATAAGTCTGGGAAAAAATCAAATATGCACTAAGATGTCAAAAGATGAGAGAGGAATCATTATGAAATGTAGTGAACCATCAGACTAGAAACTGGAAAAAATATATATACCATATATATGTGATAAGATAATAATCTCAGAAACAAAATTGTTAAATGTTACAAAAAAGGAAATCCTATGCTGAACTGGGAGTCAACCAATTAATGAGATTGTGAGAGAGTGTTGCATGAGGTTTTCGGAACATGTTCTCCAACAAATTAATTACGCATGCGATGAAATGGAAACCAATAGAAGGAAAGTGCAAACAGGGACATCCTTAGAAAGGACACCTAGGTGGCAAGAGGCTTCAGACACTGACAGTGACAAACAAGTCTTTGTGGAGTCCGCTTGCCACCCAATGTGCCAAATAGCACAGGAGGATATAAGACTAAGTATAAATAAGCCTAAATCTTACCATAAAATCTTATACCATAACAAGACTCAGGAATAATTTGAAATTAACAAAAGACTTGTCAACCCAACAGACCAGTTGGAATCCAGCCAAAAAAACTTTGAGCTCAAAAAAAAGGTCTAACATTTCAATTTAACTCAAAACTTTCCAATCTAACAAATAAAGAAAAAAGGAACTTACCAACAAAAGTAATTATATTGACCATGTAGTTAGTACCATAGTACAAACTGAGACAAAGATCTGGATTCTCGTTGACCCATTCCTTAGATGTTTCCTCATACATCCGAGCGAGCCTGGGTTTAGGGTCTTTGACAATCCCCTTCACATGGTACAAATCAACTGAGGTTTAAAATGAAAAGTTGTTATTGTCTGTATTATGACATAACCATATTATTAGAACAGTGTTTTTGTTCTTTCATTACTTACATTTCATACTTTGAAAAATGGTCTAATGGTAGCAGAGGAGAGGAATTTCTTACTTGTTTTTTTATTGTTCCATCAAATGTTATTTAATTGATGAAAATAAAAACTTGAAAGCTATAATCCTACACAGTGATTCAACCTGTGTCTGGGGTATAATGGCTAGCCTCCAGTTGGTGTATTAAGTCTAGCTCCTCTAGTAAGCTTAATATTTAACCTCTTAACCTGTGTATTATCTATTTTATGTATATTAAGTTTAGCCTGTGTTTATAGCACTTTCATACCAAGGGGAGGGCAGGGGGGTAGATCCCCAGGCGCCAGAGAGTAGGGGGATGCCAAAATGGGTATCAAAGCAATATATAAAATATCATAAGCTGTTGCTACATTCTTTAATTTTGTTTACATTAAATTAAGTTTTGTACTGCTTACTATAAACACACTGAAGCTAACAACTTAGTCCTACACAAACCATCTAAAATAACTAAGTGTCATGCACCAGGTAACAAAACAAACTGCCAGAATAATAATATCCCGTTTCCTTTGAGGTTTTAAATCAATCATCAACACATCTAGGAAGTTGCAAGAAAGGCCTCATGGAAACTTTGCATTGTGCGGAAGCTGGCATCCACGAAGTGGGGAGCCCGAGCAGACATGCTCCGATCACTGTATTTAGGAGCAGTCCAATCACAGATAGACTACAGCCTACCTGTGCAAATTTATGGCGCTGGCCCTAGGACAGTTCTCGAACAACTTGATAAATTACAGTCCCAAGCACTAAGATTTGTCTGTGGAACCTTTAGGACAAGCCCAGTAAATGCAGCTGAAATAATGGCTAATGTAGGTCCACTAAACTTTAGGAGGGAAAGGTCAGTACTGACCTGCTTTGAGTGGTAGAAAAGGCTGGATGAATACCTCCCAGCTAAAAAACTAGTGGATGGTTGGAAATGCAGAAAATGTATCCAGATGCAGTCTTTTATGCATCATGCCACTAGACTATCTGATAAAGTTGGGATCTCCACCAACTGACATAACATTCAACGTTTTCATCCCCTTCCCCCTTGGTGTCGCCCAAACAACGCCAGATATACGCTTGAAACTAGAAGACCCTAATGCCACTAAGCTAAATCGTTCATCAAATGACCTTCAAATTCTAGCACTGGAGACCATTAATGTCTTCATAGCCCAGTGCTATTTTTGCATGTACTGATGGGTCGGCTTTGATAGAAGAACAGGCTATTGAGCCTACATCGACTTTCTTGGCTCTTACTCAGTAAAAATCTTTGGACCATATGGTAGTGTTTGCAGTTTTGAAGCGGAGACCATGGCAGTTTGTGAAGCCTTAAAAGTCATTGGGCCCTGACCGCACTTCCCCGTGGTGGAGGCTGTCCAGGCCTGAGCCAGCTATTATAGCACAGAGCAGGACAGGCATTTGTCCTGTTGGCTCATATTTTGATTCACGGTAACCCCGCTGCGGGGAAGAAGAGGAAACCGTGCTTGACTGCCCCAGACTTGATGATCTCCGTCTCAACAGGTCTGGGAAACCAAAAATTCTCGACCTGTATGGTGATGTGTATGCACTATGCAAGACAGCAGGGTTTCTGTCCAGGGCTTTTGCAAGAGAGGATTTAAGCCTCTCAAGCCCTCACTCAAATGGAGTTTGATGATGATGATGATCAAAGCCTTATAGCAAAATGTAAATAGGTCAGTGCTTCAGATTAACCGAATTGGAGTAAGTTTTTGGGCATCTATAAAAGTGCTTTTAGGATGCATTCTCTCTCCTGCTCTTTTTAACATATTTCTGTAGCATGTTATGATGGAAAATAGAAGGATTAACTCCTACGTTGGCCATATTTCCAATCTCCGGTTTGCAGATGATTTAGACCTCATTGGAAAAAATGTATACCAGGTACATGATACTTCAAAACTGGATGCTGCAGCTAAAGCAGTTGGCATGAAAATCAGTGCAGAAAAATAAAGCTAAATACTAGTTTGTGGTGGAGATAGTATGAGATGTTGCATACAGTTGAATGGCCAAACAATAGAACAAGTTAACTCATTGAAATACTGGCTGGATAACATAAAAGAACGGACTGGCCCCTATCTTGATATCCTGCTAGGAACAGTTGCTGACCAGTAAAAATGAGGGATTAAGTTACGCAAACTGTCACAGCACCCATATGAATGCTTACTGATGACTATTCCTTTGCAAATATTTACTTAAACCGAAGTGGTGGGCATAAAGTTACTATTTTAAGTAAGTACATTGACATGTGTAGAAAGTCTAACCTGAAGTTTTGTAATGTTTACTGCTTACACATTAATGCCTGTGTTTAAAAGTTAAGTTTTCAAAATACACTGAATCAACTCATAAACTTACAAACAAGGCTTTATTCCAATAAAACATGACTGATGTGTAGCACATACAATAGCATCATACCAGATGGACAGGTCAAGACCAACAGACTACCATATAAATACAAATACAATTACTAGCACGATTACAAACATAAGTAACACAGAAGTTCATTTCATGTCTGCATAGTGAGATTTCTAGCTTGTACATATCAGCCTAGACTGTTAATTGTATTGTCTTGGTTTAGTAAAGACACCTCAACACCTTATGGTCTCACCTGTATACAATGGCTTTCCACCCAAAGAATTGACACAAACCAACTCTGCTTGTTGTGAGCGTAGACACAGAGTGAGAATCTGTTTACGTTTTAAAGTAGAATAGACGGTCACAACCATTCCTGCCTCTAAGGCTAATACTGCTTTATCCTGTAGTTTCTGTAAAATAATTTAGCTCATTATCAACACTTGTAACTTGAAGATTTATTGTCTCAGAAATTTTTTATGATTGTGCATTTAATATAACATTACGTAATCAATAAGTGGACTTTAATTAAATACACATATTTTGTGTCATAAAAGGTGAAACAAAATCCATGACTTTTGCCAAGTATTTAAGTTGAAGGTTCCTTTTTGTGTGCTCAATTGCCAGCCCCATTAAGAAAATATAATAGTGTCACCCACAGAGTTTGAATTTTCCATATTCATGAAAACAGCAAGTAATTGCCTATCAAATGTATAATAGAGTATGCAAGCTGCTGCATTTAGCTTACATTGTCACTAATGTTAGATTGTTCAAATCTTTCTCATTTAAATTTCTTATTATATAAAACAAAATCTTTTAATATAGGGGCATCTTTAGTAGCAATATAATTTACCACAAAATCTAAGCAAAAAAAATCATTTCATACACTACATAATATTCTTTATATATAGGTTATATAGTTATTTATAGTTTTCTACAAACTTTTCTTTCTATAAATAAACAATTCAACTTATAACACCACATCAGTCAAGTACAATTTCTTTCCCTTTTTGAGATACCAAACTAAATAAATAATTACTAGTACTTATATATTATCTATATATAAAGAAATTGTTAAAAATTGAATATTACAATCAATAATAAAACAAAAACAGAAAATAAACATAACATATTTAAAAATGCTTTTTAAAAAAATTATTTACTGGGAAAAACTCCACACCTACAGCTATTTTTCTCAGTAATCTATACCTTTTTTCCCTTTTTATATAAAAAAAAATCAATTATCATTAAATAATTGTCTAATTAGTTAATGTTTTAATTGATTCATGTTTTATTAGATAAAATACATATCTAGCAATTTCTCTGAATACTGAAGGATTAATTTCCCTTGTTGGTATCAAACAAAAAAAAAATTAATTAAAAGGTTGTTTTTTTTAAATTGATTATGTATTGTATATGCCAATGAACAATTATGCAAAGTTTCAGATTGATCAGTGAATGGTTGTGGGAGATATAATGCGTTCAAAATTTTTACCAAATCGAGTGCGCTGATATAAGCTTTGTAAAAAAGAAAACACTAAAATAGCAGTGTAATTCTTACAGATTGCTGTATATTGTTGGTAGGTGGCTGTACAGGACTGCCATAGATATATCCTTGAGAGGTAACATCCTCTGGTCCTCTTGAATATTCATACATTTTAAATTATTATCTTTCTTTGATCCTTTAAGAAATTTGATCTCTAAAAGTTGGCATTTGCGGAAGTGTTAATTCTGACAATTCCTGTGTGAAGATTCAGATTCAAAACCACAGGAAGAAATCTGTATGAAACATAAATTTAATTTAAATTAGTTATAAACAAAAAAAAAAGAAGCAAATTAAAAAAAACAAAAAAGCCCACACATTCCAACCTCTTAGTTTTTATTATGTACCTCATTGAAATACTTTAGCCCCCCTCCCCTCCCCCACCCCTCAATAGAGACAGATAAAGTCATTCCCGCCGTAATAGATAGTAAAAGGTATTATTGCAGCACATATAGTACACCTAAATTTAAAGAACAAAAGCATATAAGCTAAAAGCTCAACTACAACAATAATATATTTTTCCTTCTACATTTAACAGTTGCATTCTGGTACAAATGGCAACAACACATTGTATAATAAGCCAGCACCAGCTTCTGCAAAGGGAATATAATATGTCTCCTGAGAGATAAAGTGCCACAAAACGTTGGACAAGGAAGAAAACCTACAACATCCTTGTCCAAAGTGGGAGGCAAGAGGAAGAGAAGAAAAAACACAACTATCATAATAATCATGATAATATCATTATTGTAAAGGGCAGAGAAAACTATGTGAAAAGTAGAATACATACATACACAGACATTTTTAAAAGTAATTTTAAACTGATAGCAAGCAAAATACCAAAAATATATTTTTTTTCGAAAACAATGCTTTTATTAAGTGTAACTGTATCAATTAAATTTGTGATAGATCTGAGCGATTAGAAATATTTTTACCAATTGTTTTGTTTAGTGCAATTTCATGCTATTAGATTTCTCAATATCTTATCTTATAATAATACAGACATTTCTTCAAAAAAGAAGATGATTACGTCCTACACCTCAAGCAATATTTTAAGTTCCAATCACTTGTCTGGACCAGCTGGAAAAGGGTAGGGGTGAGAAGGGTGATCACTTTTTCAATGTATATAAAAAAAGTGAGCAACCTGAATTTGAACTTGAGGGCTAAGGCCTCCTCAGCTCCTCAAGCCAATATGGTAACCACTGTCAGGGCTGGCCTTAGGCCACTGCAACCTATGCATTTTGGGTGTCTTTCAATATGGATTACGCCAATCCTACTCGCGATTTAAAAAAGAGTCAATGTCAGCTTTCATTTAATAAAAATATAATAATAGGGCGAATTTTAACCAAAACAAGAAGTTCTGGTACTTTATTTACTTTAATGTTTAATATTTTGCTAGTCGAGATAACCTAAATCTAAAAGGCAAATCTGAATTTCTATTGGCTTTTTGTTCGAAAACTACCATCTACTGTAGATAGCTCGTAAAGTTAATGTGACCTTGATTTTGTACTTAGTAAAGTATGAATAAAATGCAAAGATGAATTTATTTTCTAATATAAAATCTTAATTTTCACTTATTACCCTTATCCCTAACCAGACTGTTTCACATAGGGCCCTGCAATCTGTAGGACCGGCCCTGACCACTGTGCCAGGGGATCTGAAAATAGGTTATATAGTTATTTATAGTTTTTTACAAACTTTTCTTTCTATAAATAAACAATTCAACTTATCAGTCAAGTACAATTTCTTTCCCTTTTTGAGATACCAAACTAAATAAATAATTACTAGTACTTAATTGTTTTCTTTTATTGATTCTTGTTTTGTTAGGTTAAAGAAATAATTGTGCAAAATTTCACCCTTATCCAAGATTGGGTGTTGGAGAAATGTGTACAAACTTTTTACCAGACAGACAGAGTGAGTTGATATAAGCTTTGTGATAAAAAGTAATTTGATAACTTTGGCAATAAATGATAATTAAAAGTTGAAAAGAATAAAAATTATCATAAGACTAAAACACAAGATGATTTTACCTGCTAATAATGGAGGTGGAGACTTTTAAGTTTGGTTACACCAAGAAAAATATGAAAGAAATGATTGCCCAGAACAGGGCACTATTAGAGATTTGTTATTGGTGGGGCCCATACCATCAGGTAAGGGTTGTAAGTAATTTAATTGTAAGTAATTCTTTTAGGAGTCACGGTGGCTGAGCGGTAAAACACTTGACTTCCAAACTGGGGTCCGGATCCTGGGATTTTTAATTTCAGATCTTTGGGCGCCTCTGAGTCCACCCAGCTCTAATGGGTACCTGACATTTGTTGGGGAAAAGTAAAGGCGGTTGGTCTTTGTGCTGGCTACATGACATCCTCGTTAACCGTAAGCCACAGAATCAGATGACCTTAACATCATCTGCCCTATAGACCACAAGGTCTGAAAGGGGGAACTTTTAATTCTTTTATAAAGACTATTGTTTCATATTATAAGCAATCTGTGCAAATGGCTTTCATTATTTTCATATTTTAAATTTTATGTAGGTAGATATTTAAAAAAAACACTTTCTCATAGATAATTCAACTGATTTTCTATGACACTTTCTACTGCTATTTTCATTGCTCTTAAAAAATAAAGTATAAAATAGGAACTTATTTTAACTACCTTGAAAGTTTTACCAAAAGATTTTTAAAATACCCTAACAAAGAAAAGTTGGAATGATGTGTTTTTTTTAAACACACCTCTTCAAAGAAAAAAAGTGTTTTCTAAATTATTATCTAACCCACATCCCTGATATGTTTTTATGTGCATAGGCAATTAGCCCCTCAGGCTGCACCTACAAGGAAGTAAATTACAGAGATGTCATTGAGATGGACTCAATATTACCCTCAAGTGGGCTTCATTATTATATCAGCTTGACTCTGATTCACTCCATAGATCAGTGGATGATAACAAGCTATAAAGATAAATCAATGCATCTTGTATCCAGTATCTCTTTTCCATCTTTTTCATTTGTGAATGTAAGAACTACATATAGAAGCTTAAACAATTCTTACACTTATAATGTCATCAGCAATATAAAAGTTTGAGTATGGAAATGAGTGATTTCTATTGGAGGAGTCCCAAAAATTGTGAGATACTATTGTATTACTGGATGTTTCTATGAATATACAGAGGCCAAAAAATGTTTTGTTGGAGGAGGGTGTTTTTATAAAAAATAGTGTGTGTGTGAGGGGCTATTAAAATGGAGGCAAATAGGAAGGCTACAACAAATGGGTCTAAGAAGTGTTTGTGCATACTCCTTAATAGGGGTTTGTGGCCGTTTGATTGAAGGATGAGACAAAAATAAAGGGGACTTATAGAATTTAAGGGTTTAGAGAACTGTGTTAGGGTTAGAGTTAACTGAGGTAGCATTGTAATGCAGGCTGTTTTACTGATGAACCTTAAAGTGTTACAGGAATATATATCCAACTATTTCAACAGTAATGTAGCACCAGTATGAGGTATAGTTATTCGCTTTTAGAATTCAAGAACAACTAGGGGCGGACTGGACATATGGGCATCTGCCCTCTGGGCCAGTACACTAATGGGCCAGTGGGACTGCCAAATGGACCATCTTGAATTACAGCAACGTCCATTAATGTAATTTGCCATTGCTTTACCTTGTAATGACATGACCTTGCAATGCTGGAAACATATTCTATAATGGATTAGCCTTTACCTCTATACCATTCTTTTGGTAACCTTCAATCCAATCCTTTATTCATAATAAGCAAATAACCAAAAACATAGGACCTATTTTTTTTTTATAGTCTTAAAGACGTCGGGTTAGTGTGAACATAGTCAGGGCAATGTATAACAGGGCCCTGAAACTATAAATTAGTAGTCAAACTACTTATTTCCTGATGTTAAAAGTTAGTATTGTATGCAGTATTCTATTGGTAATGAAATTGAATCATATTAATAGGTTGATCAGTTCATTGCGAGATCCCAGGATTTCTCTGTCAAGAAGTAATTCAGATATTACATTTAAAATCTTAAACACTTGAACATGTGGCCAAACATGGATCAATAAAGAAGCATAAATAAGGAAAAGAAAAATTAAGAGATAAAAGCAAAAATTGCAGGAATCTTCCCAAAATATACAATAAAATTACTAATCTGTTAGTTGCCAGTTTGGAATAAACTACTGAAGAACCTCATTTAGTCTTATGATAATGTTTGAGAAGGAACATTCACAACACTATTTACACCCCCGGCAGACACAGCCACGTTAAGTGTTGAAGGAACACTAATGCATATTCACACAAATGGAGACATTAACTCCTTTAGTTCCAATGACTTTGAACAATTCAGTTGCTTGACGTCCGTGAAACAATAATTGGTAACCAATTGATGAATGCAGCAGATAAATTGAGCACTATGAATGCAAGTGCAGAAAACAAACAAACATGAACATGTTGATGATTATTGTGGCAATAGTTGTACAGAGTAGAAGCACTGAGAGCAGAATGTTATAACTGCAAAAAGCTGTTACTGAATTTTAAAGAGGTACAATCTATATGACAGGGTCATATTTTGTAATGATTGGCTTGGCTTACAGTGCAATTTACACAAGTAACTTAAAATGTGAACTTGTAAGGTTTCATGTAGAAGGTTGTTAATAAAGATGTTAAACAGGAAATTAATTTGGACACAATTATGAATGACCTATCAGCAATTAGTTTATTGATAGGAAATTGTATGCCTTGTATATTGATATGTATAATCATAGGGTAGAAAAAAATAAATGTTGAGTAAAGATGGAGGAATTGAATATTACTTTTATAATTAGCCTGTAACAAGAACTGGTTGGTTTTGTGTTATTTCACACAATTCTTGTTTGAAGCACAATTTTATTTATAGTATTAGCTTTTGCTAGAGGGTTATCTATTTCTTTCTACAATGATGTGTGGATGCATACTAAGCTGCCTAGATAAACAAAAGTATTTAACCTTTAAAGAGAATGATAATCATACTCAGTAATTTACGATTTTGTGATTGCTGATTAAGTTATATAGATTAAATACTAGGAAATTGCTGGAACAAGACTTTAATAGTTGATTCAAACAAAGCAACAGAGTTAGCAAACATGTTTTTATTGTTTTTCATCTCAAAATGTTTTTAAATCTCTTTTATCATGAGGATATAGCTTTTGTTTAACATCTTGGTTGTTAATTGTTTGTTATTATTGTTATCATTCATTCACTAGAAGGATCAAGGTTTATGCAAGGGAAACAAAAAAATATTATCATTAATAATAATTATTATGATTATAATATCTAAATTAAATTTGTATAAAGAGAGGGGGACATTTTAACGTTTTAAGCTAATGTTTTAAATCCTTTTCCACCATCTAGGATGCAATGTTATGTCAAGAGGAATTTTTTTATTACATCCTGCAAGTAAACATGGTGAAAGGATAGATATTGTGTAAAAATACTCTTCACAGGCCAGTGGCTATACAGCATCTTATTAATCTTTGGACTCAAAGACAAGCATTATTATATGAAAAAAAAAAAAAAACAAAAAACTCAAAAACTTTTTGCTGAGGTTCCCTTTCCTGACCCTCCTAGCCTGTGCATGCATTTTTACAGAACTACCAACTCAGATATCTGCCTTTTTACAAGCTATTTCTTTTAACACAGATAATTTAACTATTTGTATCTAGGAAGTAACTTATTCTAAATATAAGACTAAAGCATAAACAGTCACTAGAATCTATGAGCGTAGCCAAGAGGGGTTCTGAGCTTAATAAGCTCTCCAGAGGTTTTTGATTTTAACCCCCCCCCTCCTAGGGGTTTGAAGCTAAAAACCACCTCTTCAAAATAAAATCAAAGCAAACAACAGTCACAAAATTCTATGAGCCTAGCCAAGGGGGGTTTTGAGTTAAACCCCCTTCCAGAAGGTTTTATGTTTAAAAACCCCTCCAGATGGTTTAGAGTTTACCCCCCCCCCCCCCCAAGAGAGTTTTGATGTTGAAAACCCCCTCTTCAATATTATTCTAAAGCAAACTTCAGTCACCAAATTCTATGAACATAGCTAAGGGTGTTTTGAGTTTGTTTAAAAACACCCTCTATAGATTTTTTAGTTTAACCCACCCCCAGATGTTTTTGATGATAAAAGTTCCCTTTTCAATATAAAATCTTAAGCAAACTCTGCCCTGGGACCCGCTGGGGGATCTAACAGTGCCCCTCACCCAGCCCCCATGGCTGGCAAAGGCTGGGTACCTACAGTCTTTCAACTATCTCTAGGAAGAGCTTATTCTAGGCTACAATAAATGTCTTCCGAAAGAATGAATGAAGGATTGGAATGTAATAAAGATTAATTATGTACACACTCACAAACACACACACATTTATATGAGGGGGAGTAAAAAAAAATCTCCCACCCAAAAAAATCCTGTCTATGCCCATGGTGTGTATTACATACTACTTTAAGTAATTACTAGTAGATCTATACTCATAACACATCATTATTCATAATATTATGATATAGATCTAGATGTATAGAAATATTAATATATTATATAGGCCTATACTCAACTATACTACTATAGGAGTATAGCCTATATGGATAGTATATCAGTAAAACAATCATAATCATGATGATGATATTGATAATGCCAATAATGATATTATATATATATATATATATATATATATATATATATATATATATAAAATATAATATATATATTAAATTATTATTAATTATATTGTCTTTATAGAGTATAATATATATTATATATATAGTAAATAATGTATAGATTATAGTCTATTAAGTCTATATAGATCTAGATCTACTGTACTATCTAGAGAGAATATATATTACAATATTATATTTAATGTGTATATATTTATATAATTATACTTAATTATAGTTTATAGAATATTATAGATCTAGATTCTAGATATCTATTCTAACTCTAGACACTCTAGTCTAGATAACTAGATTCTAGAAATAGTTAGTACTACTCTACTATAGTATACTATACTATACTTATTAATTAATACTATTATACTAGATTTAGATCTGTAAAAAATGTTTTACATGATCTTGATCTATATAAATATAGTTAATAAGTTAATATAGTATCTAAGTATCTAGATCTAGACTCTAATAGTAGAATAACTTATAAATAACTAATTTACTAAACTTATAAGTCACAATATTATAACTATAAGTCCTAAATTATAATCGTGATGATTGTTTATATAGATCTAGAAAAGATCTAGATTCTAGTAATAAATACTAATATACTTATACCGGTACTAGAATCTAAAAAGTAAATTAAATATTATTTATTATATGATGATAAAATTAGATAATGATCATATATAATATATGATATGAATTATGACGTGAAAATATATGATTAATTATCATTATAGACTATTATTATAATCATGATCATCATCATCATACCCGCGACATATTTGATAATCATGTTTAAATTCGAAGTCGAAAGCTAATGCTAAGATATTAAATTTAAAGATTACTAGACTAGATCTAGATCTATAACTATAACTAAGAACACACTATAAGTATAATAATTAATATACGTCACTAGACTACTAGAGTCAGAGAGAGAAGCCCTTTTGAATCAACGTTTATGCACACATAGATCTAGATAAGAGTAAAATATCCTAGACACAATTATTTATTTCCTGTTTGCTAGTGTACCTCTGTAACTGTAAGACTAAGAGACTTGACATAAACTTACCTAGAACTAGAGATTTAGTATAGCTTGCACATTATTGTTGACATTCGCAAATTTACAAACAATTGCAAATTGTATTTATTCAAGTTAGGTCTATAGATGTATACTCATATAGATTTAGAATTTTAGATAGGTCTATACACTGGCGGATCCAGGGAGGGGGCGGTAGGGGCGATCGCCCCCCCCACTCGGCCGACTCTCCCCCCCCCCGAAGGGGGGGGGGGCGGACGAATTTTAGTATAGAATTCACACAATTTGTATACGAATTAATACTTATGTTAATAATATATACTAATTATTTATATTTCAACCTATTTTTAGATTATTTCGCCCCCCCCCTTCTAGTAATTTGGACGATTTGGTAGGGTCGGGAGGGGGCGATGGCATCAATCCGCCCCCCCCCCCACCATAAACTTTCGAGTGGGGGGGGGGTGGGTGGTCCTATTTATTTGTAGAAATCACAGCTTGCTAACAGAATCAATTAAATATCTATATGTTAAAACTTTTTATTGGTATTTTAACAGGTCTTTATATTATGTCGTTCATCTTTGGCCGATTGAAAGGGGGGGAGCGAATACCTCTACTGCCCTTCCCATCTAAAACCTTTGAGTGGGGGGGGGGCGGTCCTACTTTTATGGAGAAATCATAGTATGTGAACAAAATTAGTCGAATATCTATATAATATAAATAGGTGGAAGTGCGATACATTCAATCACCTTCACCCCCATCGGACAAACCAATACTTTTTCTTTTGGTATTACAGTAAGAAACTACAAAAAAAAAAAAAAAACTGTCACTAATATAATTTATATATGCTATAAAGTAAATTCTTATATCGAGTCGCCCAACCCCTATTCTTTAATGCAAAATGCAATCATTAGCAGAAATTATAAAAAGGAGGGAGGATTAATCGTTTTCATTTTACCGCCCTTCCCCTTTCCAGACAGAGTTTGTGTAATTTCACATGAGTATATCATAACTATTTTAAGAAAGACTTTGCTTTGGAAAAGTTATAATTCAAACGAAATTTTTCAATATATCAGTCACGGTTGAGATGAGTTCAAAAGCCAGATAATCTTTTCCTAGTCGACTTTTTCCAACCTTTACTCTATTTCATATTTTTCTAGTTAAATAAATTTAGGACTATAACTCACAATTTATGCTTACATTTTATTGAATATTATTAATCGAATTTTTTTTGTTTCGGCGACGATCCTCAAAGCCTTAATCTAAATATGTTGGGTATCTTATCTTTTCAAAGAACAAATCGGTTGTATTTGCAATGTATTAAGGGACTATAAATTCATATTAGAATATTTGAATATTTTTCCATATTATTCAAAAGGCCCTTTATAATAGAATGAATAATGAGCTGTAGGTCAGGAGAATGCGTTACTGCAGTGAAGAATGCCAAAAAAAACGCTTTTAGCGTTGAAGTTTCGCCCCGAACCTCACTGATGAATAATAAGCTGTAGATGTCAGGAGAATGCGTTTCTGCAGTGAAGAATGCAAGAAAACGCTTTTGGAGTTGGGGCGAACCCACTGATAAATAATGAGCTGTAGATGTCAGGAAAATGCGTTTCAGCCGTGAAAAATGCAAGGAAACGATTTTGGCGTCGGGGCTTCGCCCCGAACCCCACTAATAAGTAATAAGCTGTAGATGTCAGGAGAATGCGTTTCTGCAGTGAAAAATGCAAGAAAACGCTTTTTGCGTCGGGGCTTCGCCCCGAACCCCACTGATAAACAATAAGCTGTAGATGTCAGGAGAATGCGTTTCTGCAGTGAAAAATGGAAGAAAATGCTTTTTGCGTCGGGGCTTCGCCCCGAACCCCACTAATAAACAATAAGCTGTAGATGTCAGGAGAATGCGTTCCTGCAGTGAAAAATGCAAGAAAACGTCGGGGCTTCGCTCCGAACCCCACTAATAAGTAATAAGCTGTAGATGTCAGGAGAATGCGTTTCTGCAGTGAAGAATGCAAGAAAACGCTTTTGGAGTTGGGGCGAACCCACTGATAAATAATGAGCTGTAGATGTCAGGAAAATGCGTTTTAGCCGTGAAAAATGCAAGGAAACGATTTTGGCGTCGGGGCTTCGCCCCGAACCCCACTAATAAGTAATAAGCTGTAGATGTCAGGAGAATGCGTTTCTGCAGTGAAAAATGCAAGAAAACGCTTTTTGCGTCGGGGCTTCGCCCCGAACCCCACTAATAAACAATAAGCTGTAGATGTCAGGAGAATGCGTTCCTGCAGTGAAAAATGCAAGAAAACGTCGGGGCTTCGCCCCGAACCCCACTAATAAGTAATAAGCTGTAGATGTCAGGAGAATGCGTTTCTGTAGTGAAAAAGGCAAGAAACGCTTTTTGCGTCGGGGCTTCGCCCCGAACCCCACTGATAAATAATGAGCTGTAGATGTCAGGACAAAGCGTTTCTGCAGTGAAAAATGCAAGAAAGCACTTTTGATTGTCGGGGCTTCGCTCCGAACCCCACTGAGGAAACTTACAGCTCTTTCCCAGACCCCCAAGCGTGCAAGAGAAAGGCCTCAACATGACTGTTTTTTTTCCTGGTTTTTTTTTCGCCGAAGATTGAGAAACAGTCTTATTTTATTCTCATATATCGAATATATATATATATATATATATATATATATATATATATATATATATATATATATATATGTGCTGAACGCACGTTTATGCATAGGGTTAGGGTTCACTGGGCGTTAGGGTTAGGGTTTGGAAAAAAATCGCCCCCCCCCACTCCAAAGTTCTGGATCCGCCAGTGGGTCTATATAGATCTAGATCTAGTACTACTTTGAAAATATCTAATAAAAAGTATTACAAAAAAGGGAGGGTATCATTACTGCAACAGATCTAACTAGATCTATATATCTGTATCTAGATTTTGCTTCTATGATATGAATAATAAAAAAAAAAAAATTGGCAAAGGCGAAGTTTTGTTTCCCCCTCTTTAGTGCCAATATTGGGGAGAGAACTCTACTTTCGGTTCTGTTGAAACTTCGGTGTAACCTTCTGGCATTAAGTGATCTGGATATATAGATCTAGAATCTAGATCTAGATCTATTTATATATAAAAATCTATTATATAGGACTAGAGTCTATAGATCCCTATAAACAAATAAATAATAGATCAACTAGATCTAATATTGATACATTCAATGATTGACACTCAGTACAAATGTGCATTTCATTTCATCTTTTTTAAGTAACACTTAGACTTAGACGTAGGACGTAGGGTCTTAGCACTGACTAAGCTAGTGTACTGAGTCTAGTGACAGCTGCTTAAAATTAAAAATGTTAAAAATTATTAAAATAAAATTTATAAATGTCTTAAAAATTCAGTGTACTGTATAAAAAAATACTATAGATCTAATAATCTAATTAATCTAATTAATTTGCTAGAACTAGATCTAAATAATCTAAATTCTAATTCATGATCTAGAATCTAGTCTAGACTCTTCTAGTATTAAACTAGATTTTACTAGCTAACTAGGACTAGAGATCTAAATAATCAATTATATATTATAGATCTAATATATAATCTAATTCTAAAAGTCTGTCAAGATTGACTCAAGATCCTAAGTAGAATATAAACTATAAAGTATAATAACTTAAACTATTAACTATCATCTTATGATCTTAGTTATTATTATTTCATTGTATCATCTAGACGATTCTAGAAAATTGAACCATGTTTCGAAGTAGAATAAATCATTTATTAAGGTAATTCAACAGATACTGAGACAGATTTAGATTCTCTTTCTTTTAACTCTTTTATAGTGTTTTTAATTATATATAAATATATATTTATATATTATTTATATACTCATTTGATAGCATTGTCTTCATTTTTTTTTTCAATTCTGAAGATTATGCATAAGAAGTATTTAACCAGACCAAGCAAACCCAGTTGAGTTACAATATTTTGCCAAATCTAATGCAGATAAAGCAGTTGTCTGGATTTGAGGGCTTCTACTTAAAGTTGTCTTTTTGTCATCTTCAGCAAGGGCCTTTCCATGAGTCTCAAATGTATGTCCTACAACATTAGTGAGAGCTCTCAAGCTGTCTCTTTAAGCTTTTTAAGAGACATCTGCTTTCTTTTATGCCAGTGAGAGCAAAATGGTGCCTGATTTGATCATTATAGTACTATGGGCTGTAAGGGGGGTGGCACCTCTGTTATACTATCCTCTTTTTTTTAAAAGCTCTAAGTTTAGCTGTTTTAATAATAGTGTTACTCTATTCCAATCCTTGGCTATCCCTTGTCTGTTGGGGCACCATACAAGAACTGTCAACTGTCTTTCTCCATTCCTCTCTTTCCTTTGCCTTGGTGTATATAGTTTCATTTACTGACAGGCCTGTCCATTCTTTGATGTTGTCTTCCCATCACTTTCTCTGTCTTCCTCTTCTTCATCTTCCTGGTACTGTTCCCTGAAGGAAGGTCTTTGCTAGCCCTGAGAACCTTGTGATGTGGCCATAGAGTTTGAGTTTACATTTTTTACAGTGGTTGGCAGGTCATTATGGGGTCCAGTTGCTGTATTAATCCTGTTTCTTATCCCTTCATTTGTGTTGTAGTCTTTGTAAGTGACACCTAAGTTCTTTCTTAAGTATCTTAGTTCCATTGCTAGGATTCTCTTCTCAAGATCTGCAGTCAGTGCCCAAGATTCTCATTCATATAAGAATATGGCCGTGACCAGGGAGTGCATCAGTCTGATTTTAGGGTTGAGGGCTATGACTTTCTCGGTTCAGATTATTTTGAGTTTTTCAAGTGCTGCTGTAGACTGTGCAATTCTGGCCAATAGTTCAGGTTTTGTTCCTTCATTTTAGACAATAGTTCCAAGATATTTAAAGCTACTGACACTTGTCAAATGTGAATTTCTTATATTTTGCATCTGTCATAAATTTTTTCTTGTGGATCCCAAAACACATACATACACATATTGGTCTAACCATGGTAAAATTGTATTTTAGTTTTATGCTTTTTTTAATTTGTAAAAATGTATTTGAATAAACCCTAATATCCTTTTTCTTATTTCTTAAATATTTCATCATTATGGGGTTCCATGATAACTTCTGTTTTCATTTAAATTATAATGACACCTCTAGAGGTATTTTGTGCTTTCAGTCTGTGTAACTAGTTTACTGTTTGTTTCTCTTAATAGTTGGCCTTTTTGTTTTCCAGGGCTTACCCAAGTTTGAATCTTAGAGTTGAAGTACACAAAGATCAACACAAAGCTTTGGCCTTATTACCTGGGCTTCGATTTGACGATATCAGTCATACTGGTATCTATAGTCTTGTATTTGTTTGACTAGTCAGTTTAGGAAACACTTTAATCAATTTTTAATTTATCTTTTAAAGCATTTGTGCATTTGTGCATTTCACTTTTTTTTTTTTTTTTTTCAAAGAATTAAATTTGCCATCAGAGTTAGTTTTTGTCTTAAATTTATTTAATAATTGTAGGTCAACCAGATCTTCATCGATTAATGAACTTGATTGGTCGAGTAGAACATGCTGCCCTGTATGAGAATATCAACTCTTTCATTGACTATCAAAACTTAGTCCGTAAAGGTATAGGAAGTTATGCTAAAGCAGTTGTCATGGAAATTCGTAGACACTTTTATGAGACCACAACTCCCAAGTCTCCAATTCAGGTAATCAATTAGATAATAGCAATAAGAAAAAAAAATGAGCCAGTATTAATTTAAAACCTCTGTAGTAAAATCTTGTTTATGATTTTAAAGTTGGTCTGAAAGTCATGACTTTAGTCTTTGACATTCATATATGTTAAATTGGTAATCAGTTAAGTCTGAGTATTACTCGCCATAGAAATAAGTGAATTTCTTAATATAAGCTTAACTTTAGGATTCCTTTATTCCATGAGATTCTAACCCTAGTTATATGGTATCTACTTGATGGGTTATATACCCAAAGCCATGTTAACGTTTGACCTAAACAGTGCTTAGTAATCAAATGAACTGTTTTCATTAATGGTTCTATTGCAGACTTTTTTATGTTTCTTATATAAAGTATGCACTAGTTTGAAAGTTTGATATTTATTTATAATTATAAGTTTATTTGGTTTGACTTTCAGGTTTCTCTTAAATTAACCGGCATGATGGATACCATGTACACAGTCCGCAGCAGTGCTACTTTTGGTGGGCGGCAGCGTGCTTCCATTATGGTGAAGTCATGCAACTCCCTTGTTCACCGGGAATCTGGTTTGACAGAACAAATTCCAGACTGGTGGAGGCTAAAATTCCTGCGCCTGCTTCCTGAAATGCCTGACAATTACCGCCCAATCGTACCACCCGATTCTGTTGGGAAAACATTTTCTCACCACGTTCTTGTGCCCCTGCGAGACACTGATACCAGTGGCAGAACAAGGCATCCATCATACACGCGGTATTTTATAGACAACATAAGCATTGCTGCTAACCGAAATTTCTACCCCAATCTGGCCAACTTGTTACACGATTTTTACGTGATGAGAATTTCTGTTGTTCACTTTTCACCATCTGTGTGGGGTGATTCATTAGTTGTGGAAACCTTTCAAGACCCTGCTGATGATCTGAAAATTCATTGTTTTATAAGTAAAGATGGTGCCATTAAATGGTATGGCTGCTTGGAGTATTATGAAGCAATGTTTGAACCTGAAGTAGAGACTCCAGCCTACATGTTGAACTTTCCAACTTCTGAAAGATAATTATACATATATACATATATATTGTTTTTTTATATTTGGCTTAAATGTCTTAAAGGTTGAGGCTGTTATTCTGTACAAAATGTCTTGTTGGTATCACAGTTAAAATAAGATAATATGATAAAACTTGTCTTTTTTTGTCAATTATGTTGTATTTTTCTCATTTCAATAGGTTTATGTCATGACATTTAATTGATAGAGATGGCTGTCTGGTTGTGTAGTATGAGCTATAAACATCCCCAAATTGAACCCTGTCTCCTTCCATCCACTGCTGTCCTTTCTTAAACTGTTTGTTGTGTAAAATAATGAGAAAATAACTTTACACATTGGTAATGCCTTAAAGTTAGAAACTTAGAACTGAACTTACAGAAGTTAGGGCTAACCCTAACCCTCAAGATTTTAACTATTGGACAATGATTAGAATATAATTGCCAGTTGAGCTTGCAACATTTTAAAAATGCTGCTTGACAATATCTTCCCTATAAATTTGTTAAGAGAACTTCTGTTAAGTCTGTCTTGGTATAAGGGCTTAATTTTCTGATGCATCATGATAGGCGTTAACTTTTAAATCTCTATGTGCTAGAAAGGTTACAACTAAACAACATGACATCTGTGAATCTATCAAAGAGAAATGTCAATGATGTAAATAAAAACAAAATATTAAATTCTAATGTTAATAGTTAAAAATATATCTTGTAACATTTAGTCTCATTTTACAAGACACAGGATAACCAATATTGATATATATATGTATTTGTAATTTTGTCATATTTATGTATAATTGTAATATTTTTGCTGTCTAAAAAGAAATATAAAAAAATAAGATAAATTTGAGGTTAGTAACCTATCTTGCAACCAATATACAATTTTGATTAATTGAATTGATAAGTATTTGTATAGAATTGGTAACATATTTGACATAATTTGTACTGGGTTACAATTGCTATTATATACTCACTTGTATTTTAAAAAAATTAACAAACTAAAGATAAAAATATGATATCAAAGCATTCCAATCAATTTTCAACTTTCGGTTTGGTGGAAGCTGTGTCAGTTGATAGCATAAGTCTTGTAAGATATTTAAATGTCAATTTTTTGTTTATTACTTGTATACATGAAAAGATTTACTTACTACTTCTTTGAGAATTTTTTTTTTCACAAACAGCCTAAAACGTTTTTTAAAACATTTTCTTGTATAGAAATGAAACTAAACAGGAAATAAGTTCATGAATCTCAGGAAATATACTTGTATGTTTTACTTTTTAATTGTCTTTAAGGGATTTTATTCTCCTGTGCATTATGTCAAGCAAATCTAAACAAGATTCATAATGTTCACAATTTTACCAAACTTTTCTAAAGAGTATTAGAAATTTTTAATGATTACACAGGGATTGATGTTTTTCTATTAATAGTCCTTAATAAATAAATTGTAAAAAAAATACAACAAAGTGCTAAAAAAGATATTGGCATTTCTAACATTCACATTTTTAAAAACATTTCTTAGCTGTTTACATCTGAAATTATAATTCATGGGAAAGAAATAAAAGTCCAAATGTTTTTTTTATCCATATTAAAAATGAACTCAAAGAAAGTTCCTTTAAGCTATCTAGGCCAAACAAGAACATTTGGTGTATCAGAAAGTCATTGCAAATTTTTATAAATTATACTGGTAAGAAATAGATCTTTTTCTGCTTTGAGAGACATTGGTTTCTTGCAATTTTTTTAGTTTTACAATGGGATTCCTTTTTATTTTCTGGCTGTTTAAAAAGTTTAACTGCAGCCGATTAATATAATATATTTTTTTAAAGTTGAAACCTATGCAATGAATGTTACTTTGAAGTATTCTTGAACTACTGTGCATTTTTGAGAGATCATTTATTTGCATAAACTTATGTGCAATTAAATTCACGCCAAAGATATTAACTATTCAAGAAGAAAAAAGGGAAAGATAAATCATATTAATGAAAAGGACTAACAAAAAAAAAAAATGTTCACCATATGACTATAAATTTGTGTGTAATACAGACCCAATTATAAACAAAATGTTAATGATAGCATGTTTTTTTGTTTTTTTTTTGTATTGTTATTTAATAATGTTTTTTTTTTTTGCAAAGCTAATATCAACTCACTGTCTTTCTATCTATCGGGTAAAAAGTTTGTACAAGTTATTTCTCCCACACCCATTTTCTGATGAAGTTGAAAGTTTGCACTATTATTCATTGGAAAATACATGAATCAATGAAAATAATTTTTCATAATTTCATAATAGTGTTGAAACCCACAAAAGAAAAAGTTCCTCTTTCAGACCATGCAGCCTATAGGGCAGATGATGTAATGGTCATCTGTTTCTGTGGACCATGGTCAATAAGGGTGTCATGTGGCCAGCACAACGACCAACCGCCTTTACTTTTCTCTAACTAATGTCAGGTACCCATTAGAGCTGGGTGGACTCACAGGCGCCCTAAAAATCCCAGGATTCGAACCCGGGATCCTCAGGTTTAGAAGCCAAGCGCCTTACCACACATCCACCGCGCCTTCTGAAACCCACAAAGGCATTCAATAAATGTATTGTAATCTATACAGTTCGTCAAGGAAAAGAGTGAACGATGTACAGTTGATTTGACCAGCATTGTGACTTGACAACTACAGAGCTCCTCAAGTGCTAATCAGTTTCTCTAGGGAAAAAGTGTTATCGCTGATCAACGCATAATGCACCAAAGAGAAATTTACCCGACATCGACTCACAAAGTAAAATCGGAAGAAAATGTCATTCCATGAGCATGTTGGCGCGAATAATACAGTTCTGCGAAAGGTGTTGTTGTTGGTTTTTTTTTTGGAAAAAAAAAAAGAATATAATACTTAATTTAGCCATTTTTTACAGCCTTGTATTTAGCGATATGGTTCATAAATGAAAGTGTATTTAGCGATATGGTTCATAAATGGAAGTGTATTTAGCGATATGGTTCATAAATGAAAGTGTATTTAGCGATATGGTTCATAAATGGAAGTGTATTTAGCGATATGGTTCATAAATGAAAGTGTATTTAGCGATATGGTTCATAAATGGAAGTGTATTTAGCGATATGGTTCATAAATGGAAGTGTATTTAGCGATATGGTTCATAAATGGAAGTGTATTTAGCGATATGGTTCATAAATGAAAGTCTAAGCGTA
The DNA here is from genome assembly GCF_947242115.1 of Biomphalaria glabrata. Classification (NCBI taxonomy): domain Eukaryota; kingdom Metazoa; phylum Mollusca; class Gastropoda; family Planorbidae; genus Biomphalaria; species Biomphalaria glabrata. Next base: position 20,568,104 of record NC_074717.1, read on the forward strand.
GTTTTTAACGTTTATATGGTTGTTTTTTTTTGGTCCTCATTTTTATCCTGGTGCATGCAGGCGTCTGGTAACTCTAATCTATTGGTGTAGTAAAAGTTACACATGTATAAAATATTTCAATAATCACAGTCTGCAAAATACGAGTATTGCCTCACTTTTTTTTATTTCAGATTCATACCACTCTTAACAAAGTTATATACTATACTTTTAGTAGATCTTTAAGTCTCTGTCATCACGTAGTTAGATCTTTAAGTCTCTGTTATCACGTAGTATCTACTTCCTGTGTCACTCATCAATCCTTGTTTTGTCACATAGTCATAGAGGCTGCACTGCGAGGAAGCGTTGAGCTTTTTATAAGTCACTGATCGGCAATAGTTCACCTGCCGGCATCTGGAAGAACAGTCTACAAGCGACCTTGTTGGCATATCTTCGACTGATAGTTTAAGACCAACATCCGGTTTCAAATTTTCCGCCACCATCTTGAATTTTCCACGCTTCAAGCTTGTTGTTTTATTGCAAGGTGCTGCAATACAAAATATTCAGAATTATTATAGGCCTAAAGTTGGCCTATATATAGATTTAATGTCTAGCCGTGCTCTGGATCGAGATTCGTTCCATTGAAACATGATTCCTTGTATTTAGGGCCCCGAAGATGTCTTTGAGGTTACTAGACAGCGCATGTCACAATGCCGTATATTAGAAACTACTTAGACTGAAATAAGAATTTAAGCCTTTGAGAGTAAATGTTACAGAAAAATGTTGGGTATCAGATACCAGGAAAAGAAGACAATCGAGTTAGCACTGCTACAAGTCAATACTCTGGCTGGGGAAAAGTAAAAGCGGTTGATCGTTATGCTGGCCACCTGAGACCCTCGTTAACCTTGGGGGACAGAAACAGATGACCTTTACATTATCTGCCCCATAGACCGCATGGTAGGAACGGCGAACTTTTCCCTTGACAGTCTCCTTGCATTATTATCTAAGCTCAAGAATCACATAGAATATGTTCTTTTTTTCCCCATAGGTTTAATTTCACTCATTAAGAATTATTTTTACAGTTTGTTTTAAGAGCTCCTGAATGGATAAAGTTCGCCATTAGTTAATGTGGTCTGTCTGTCGGTATTTGGTCTGTACGGTATGTCATGTTTTTAGCCTATTGCAAAAACTAAAAGCGCTTTGGAAATTCGATTTCACTTTAGTTTGTAGCGTGGTAAAACTATTTAGGCCTACTTTGCTAAAACTATATGTCCTTATGCAACTTTTGGTCTCTTCAATGCAGGCCTTGCTGTAGTAAAATTAAATATGCAAACCTTTTTTTCCCCACAAATACACCCTTCTTAAAACAACAATTAAATACTGATAGGGCCTATAGACTTCTTTTCGTAATGGACCTCATCCACCAATCGTAAACAAACAACATTTAGTCATGGGATAATATTGATAAAACAACGAAAAAAAAAACTGCCACTGTGTATTAAAAATTAGATTGTAATTTGTATAGAAGAGATAGAGAATCACATGGCTAAATCTTGTTTGTTTACGATGGGTGAATCAGGTCCATTAATATTAATCAATATTTCTCTATCAAATTATGTTATTTTGTTTAAATAATGTTATCTACTATATATACGCGAAATATCACTGATTGATCGCCAACTCTCTTAAGCTGCTGTATGGCTTCGCATCTAAGTTCGTTTTACATCTTAGGTGCTCACTAAGAACCGTTTTTGACAGATTCGCAACCTCGTGTCCCCAATTCGCGAAAAACCGCAAGCTTTTTTTTTTCCCCAAAGTCTACTTATTTTTACTATGCCTTACGTGATTTCCGCTTCCTTTTAGACGCTTCCTAAATAAAATGAAATTAATCCTAGATAAACTTTTAAAACTAACCTTAGATGCTATTTATAGATTCAAAATCTGAAAAGTGTGCGGTAATCAATCGGAGGATCTTTTTAGAGGCTGACGAACTAAAAAAAAGTATCCTAATAGCATTAATAAAAGATAAATCTAGATTTATTGTCATTTCGCTGCATTGAATAGGGGTCAAATAAACGATTTCAATTAATAAAACCAAAATGATATTTCTTTGTATTTAGATAATAAAACACCGAAATAAATGTAAAAAGGGAAACTGAATGTGGCAATTGATTTGGGCCTTCGGATTTTGTAGTTCTCTGTAGGCTATGAAGAAATGGATACGGAGTCTAATACTTTACGTGGTTACTTTATTGTCAATACAAAGGGGGAAGGGCACGGTCGAAACATTAGATTAAATTGAGAAGCCGAAGTAATTCATAGTGGACGAAGTACGTTTTGTTAGGGGGGGGGGGGGAGAGTGAATAAGTAAAAGTGATACTAGAATTAACGGACCCAAAATATGAGTGCGTGTACGTGTCGGAGGCGCGTTATGAAGTAGGTCTTTCCAAATCAAGTGAAAATTCTCTATAACCTTGGAGACAATTAATGAGCCTAGCCGGTGTGTGCTGCTAGTATACACAGGGGATTAACTTATTTATGAGTTTTCGGGTTTTATAATTAGTTACTAACGGTACTATTATTTTTTGATGTCTCATAAGCCTCCGAAATTTTAAAGACGACCTGATCACCCTAAAAAAAAAACAAGTAAGGTCAACATTATCTGACAGATCAGTGTGTGTGTGCTTGCAGTTAATGAAGTAGGGCTCATATTGTTTAGCTCCTTCCACGTGATACTAAGCTCATGTGTTTCTATGGCCGACGTTTAACCAGGATGTCGTGTGGCCAGCATAACGGCCAACCGCCTAAATTTTCCGTACTAATGTCAGGCACCCATTACAGTTGGATGGATTCAAAATCTCAGTCTTCAAGTGATTTGACCTCGAGACTCCTGTGTGAAGCCATTCGCTTCACCTCTCAGTCGCAACGCGCCATGTTTAGTTCCTTAGGAGAGTATTTAATTTGATCAGCACAATGAATGACACATTCTACACTGCTTAACAAATTACAGGCGCCATAACAGATCTAGTGAAATTCCCATCTTTACAATCTACACCATGTTTGGAACATTGGACTTTAAGCTAGCCAGCAAATTACTATAGCACCCAGTAACCAGCACACCCGTTCAAGACTGTGTTCGATCAATTTATTAAATCAAACTATTAATTAACCTGGCGACTGTACATTATATTTGGTGTCTACTTTAAAGTTAATGTAGACTTTCTTTTTGCACCATTGTTAAGAACATCTGTTGATTTTCTCATGATACCAAAAATTCCTTTGCGAGATAGCTGTTATCTAATTACTAATTTAAACTGGCAACTATCTGGGTCACAGATAATGTAGACCTATAGATCTAATGATAATGTCTACTGTTACACATACATCTTTTCCTTATTAATTTGTTTAACAAGACCCACGTTTACTCATACAGAAAACAAAATTCATGATTTATAGGTCAGGCCTACTCAAGTATTCTATAGTGATTAGATCTACACAATGAAAGGTACCACCACAGGGATCAAAGTCTAACCAATACACATTTCGTGACATTCATTCCAAAGTTCCCCCTTTCCTTTATTTTTTTAACCATTTGTGATGTGCACTTTATTATACCTTTGACGACCATCCCATTATGAATTCTTGAAAGATATTCAAATGTCGAAAATCCCATTAGACATAGTAGACCATGATGTGAAGCTATAGTCTTTCCACGACGGGAGGCGACCAACAAACAACTAACAAGATAATGATATCTGCTCTGTGGACTCACGAAATTGAATTTAGCGGTTAGTTGGTTGAAATCTATTCTTCGTGGTTATTTTATCCTGTTATCATTGTATTGTAATGTTTAAAAAAATAAAAAAACTATCCAAAGAATTGGTGTTTAATTATTAATCAATAAATAAAAAAATAAAACTAGTAGGTTAATTACTGGTAATTAATTTTTTTTATACCAACAAGGGATATATCCTTTAGTATTCAAAAGTACGGCTAAATATGTACATTCCGTCCCCTTGGATTATTGAACACGTTATTTCTCCCACACCCATTCTCTGATCAAGTTGAAACTGTAAAAAATTATTTATTACAAAATTAACCAATTAATTACTGAATGAATTAACAATGAAGCCTTATATTGCCTCAGTCGTCTTGTTGGTCGATTTAAAAATCAATGACGCCCTACTCAACACTTATCGGGCATGAGATAGAACCAAAAGGCAGTTTAGAAAACAGCGCACTACAACGCCTAGAGCGTAAGTCACAAGTTTAGTAGTATCTATTTTTAATTGGGTTTTCTTAACTCTGTGGTTCGAGAGTCTAGTAGTGTAGAAGTTAAGCAACAAAATGTCTGACCTGCAGGGACAACGACTTTGTTTAGCGTGATACAGCGTTCCCTCGTCTTGGACATTGCCGAAGGGGCGTCCAGCACTCCTTGGAATATTGTCAGACATGCTGCGCTGCCATGGTAACCGGCGTCGTAAACAGAGCTGTTTTGACCTTGACCCAATGTGATTGTGCCATTTAAAGTTAGAGCTGAATACATAATTGAAAAATCCTATTTTGAGTTCTGGATTGATGAAAATACCTACAAACTTCACAATGTTTCAAAATAAAATCAACACACATGCAGAAACTTAAGCCTACGAAACTTAAGAATAGATAATGAGGCATTCCAATGGTGACTAAGACAAAAGAGGAAAAATCGATTCTATCAAAAACAAATGAAACTTTAAAATGCAATAAATTATCACTATGGTAATCGAGGAATTTAAAAAAAAAGATATCAGCAATAAGTCATTGGATCTCATTGTATGGCCTTGCCATTCAGATCTACTACTAAGTCCCTATTTGTACTACAATTGTAGCTCCACTCATGTTCACTACACAACTATCTCTAAATACTGAAGCCACCGCTTGCAAACAGCATCCTCTCCTGCAGCACCTACCTGAGCCTCGGCTACAGTTCAGGACGTTGCTGTTGCCGCTTTCGTTGACGTACAGAGCGACAGTGTTGATGGCTGTGGTGTAGACAAGCTGAACCAGCGACCAGTTGTTGGCGGGCACTGCTTGGGAATTAGTCAACGAAAGGCAGAGAGCTGGTCAAGGGAGAGAAGTGGAGGCACTTTTACCGAGTTACTTCTCTTTAGCATCAGCCTAATTTTATTGTTAGTACAAGTGAAATGAAAGATCCCTTATAATATAAAATCAATTAAATTTGCATTCGTAAGTCTTCTATTACTGAAACTAATTTTCTTTTTCAATAACAAAATCTTTCTTAAATGTACGATCGTTTTTTTCAGTAATGTTAAAGAGACAAACTTTAGTTTTTTATCAATATTATTAAAACGTTATTGACATGAATATTAAAGATTTGTTTTATATGTTACGGATGTTCCTTCAGAGTTGCAGATAGTTTACTTCCTAGTCCAAACCTCCCGCAGGACGACGGGGGATGGGAGCGGGCTGGGTTTGAACTCTCGACCGTCGAATAATCCGAATGACAGTCCAGCGATCAAATCGCACGACCAGGCAGCCGACTTCCGAAGACATATTGATTTAAATGTCAAGTTTGATCAAATGAAAACTACGTAGTCTTTCTTAAAACGTTTATATAGTTCTCAAAATGAAGTTCATCGTACATTTATGAAATAGAAAATGTTATTATTTGTGTAGCCATCTTCCTTTCCCATCCAACCAAAGACATACATAAACACACTGTCTTACAATAGTTAAAGGAACAATGAGAATCATGGGCGTAGCCAGGATTTTTTCTCGGGGGGGGGGGGGGGTCTTGATGGGTTTGAAACTTTTACAAAAGCCATCTGGAGGAGAGGGGTTGAAACTCAAAACCCCCATTGGCTTGGCTACGCTCAAAGAATTTTAGTGTGTAATTTGCTTTTTTTTTATATTGAAGAGGTATTTTTTTAGCATCAAACCCCCAGAAGGGAAATTTAAACTCAAAACACCCAATAAGCTTGGCTACGATCATAGCATTTTGATTGCGAAATTGGATTATTTTTATTTTGAAGATTTATTTTTTAGCTTCAAACCCCGCTGGCCGGGGGTTTAAACTAAAAACCCCTTTGGCTATGCTCATAGCATTTTGAGTGAGTAATTTGCTTTTTTTTTATATTGATATGGTATTTTTTAGCTCAAACCCAGCTGAAGAGGGGTTTAAACTCAAAACCCCTTTGGCTACGCTCATACAATTTTGAGTGTGTAATTTGGTTTTGTATTTTGAAGAGGGGTTTATCGTAAATTTGGAGAGGGGTTTAAAATCATAATCTTTCTTAGGTGTGCTCTTGGAATTTTGGGATTGTCGTTTGCATTTTTGTTTTATAGAAGAGGGGGATTTAAATGCAAAACCCCTTTGTAGGGGGTTTCAAACTCAAAACCCCTGGTAGGGGTTTTTAAACTCAAAACTCCTGGTAGGGGGTTTTAAACTCAAAACCCCTCTTAACCCCCTGGTAGGGGGTTTCCAACTCAAAACCCCCTGGTAGGGTTTTTTAAACTCAAAATCCCCTTGGCTGTACTAGGGCAAGTAATGGTTTAGTATTAAAATTTGACATAAAATAAACAATATTAAAGCAAAAGATCAGTCACTTAACTCCGACCCACCCCTCTACGGGGGTGGGGGATTTTATTTCGGGGGGGGGTTGAACCCCAACACCCCCCCCCCTGGCTACGCCCATGATGAGAATCAATCTTAGTTTAAGACTAATCGCTATTTAAATTAGCACTAAGTATGATAGTTAAAGGCCTTCTATAAAATAAATAAAATAGATAGCTGAGTAATTCTTAGGTCTACATTAGACAATATTGTTAAGCTATCAGTAACATTGTAATTGCTCTTTAGAAGTATTTTTTTTGAAAGTATTATACATGTAATTTGAAACTTTGTTTCTTTGTTATATTAGCCTACAATTCAAACAAATTCCTACTTATTACTAGCTGTAAACCCAGAGATATGATGAAAACTTTGCTGAATCAGGTCCAACATACAATCATATAATTCCCCATAATGCCTTCGGCTTTTTAAGATAAGACAGCAAAAGTTTCTTCATGGCTACAGAAATGAGACCGTGCGTATCTTCGCTTACAAAAGAGGAGACTACTTATTAAGAAAATTTATAGATGCCAGTTATACAGAACATGTTATTATTATATAAAATAATTATGGCCTCATTCTTTCGCGAAACGACTATGAATCATTTCGTAGAAATAAGACGAAAGCCTAGGCATTAGCTTGGATCAAAATTAGATTTTAATTACTTCGCCATTTTTATTACAAAGCTTATATCAATTCACTATGTTACTGTCTGTCTGGTAAAAAGTTATTTATTCCTAGCCCATTCTTGGTTCAAGTTGAAACTTCGCACAATTATTCAGTGGCATAGACAAAATATGAATAAAATGTTTTACCAATTTACTACTGGTAATTAATTATTTTGCTTGATACCAACAAGGGAAATTAATCTTACAGTATTCACAGATATGGCTAGAAATGTAGGGTTTGGTCCTCTTAGATACTTGTTATTTCTCTCACGCCCATTCTCGGATCAAACGTGAAACTTTCTACAATTATTTTTGGACCTAAAAACCACGAATCAATTTAAATTAGCCAATTTATCAATTAATCATTGGTAATTAATTATTTATTTTAATATCGAATAAGGGAAATAACAACTATATTATTAAGAGATATAATTGAAGTGCAAAGTTCTTCGCCTTAGATAAGCTTTTCTTTTTAAATACATTATTTTTTATATTTTGCTTGTTTTAAAGTAGAACTACATAATTAAGGACTTATTTGAACTTAATATATTGTCCACCATTCCACGTCAAGTATTTTATTTGGTGAAAAGAAAGCAATACAACGTACCCCCGTTATTGTACAAGTCTACCACTACCAGTCCGGAATCAAGTTTCATAGACATCTTGCTGATAACGTCAGGCTTCTGAGAATAGGAGTCGAATTCCAATACCAAACCCTCAACAGGAGGGTCCGGCCTGACAAAAATGGCAATCGTCAGGTCAGTGGCTATTGCTGGTTGACTAACAGGCAGAGTCAGGTATGAGAAGACTGAGCCATCTAGGTATCCAACAGAAGTATTTGTGTAATCAAATACATCTCTCGAACGGAAACACTGAAAGAAAATGTACATGGAAAGAAACATTTTCAAAGCAAGAGTAAATAATGAATAAGAGTGGGAAAAAATCTGGAGTGGGAAGAAGAGGCTGCACTATCTTGCTGTCTTCTAGCTGTCTTCTAGCTAAAGCGATGGTGTTAGGTGTGTCTGGTCTGTAAGGTGTGTCTGGTGGTCCAGATGATTTCTCTTCCCTGGTTTATCGTATTCTTTTAACGTAGATCCGAATACACATAGCCTATCATAAAAGAAATTTCCGCTCCAAACTTTGTCATTTTCCCTTTGCTTAATATAACAACATTGTTTATTGTATTGTTACTATAGACTGCTGCCATAGTCGCTTAATCTTGAAACTTAGATTTTCATAGTTTTTCGTTTTTCAAATTCAGTTTTCCTTTTATCGTGTTGGACAGTGGTACGTCAATGTCAGTCATGGTTGCGGATTTATTGTTGTTGTTGATAAACAGTAAATCTGGCGACTGAAATCCACCGCCATGTCGGTCAATACTGGGTAGTTATGTGAAACACTGTACTCATCCTTAATCTTCGGAATCCAAGACATTATATTGCTTTATTATTATTATTACTAATATTAATCTTTTAAATGTATATATTGTCATAGTGTATACTTACATTAAAATCTGGAGGTGCCAGAGGACCGCTTCCTTCTACCACGTCATAGGCAAAGCTAGAAGTGGGACCAGTTTGAAGGGGCCACAGCTTTACAACCGGCGGTCCCCTGTAATCCACGCCAAGAGGGCACGAACTTTTGACTCCTAGAGGGTAATGTAAGGTTAAAGTTGTCAAACATTCAAAACCTTAAAATATGCTATTGCATATTGGCATATTCGACTAGTAGGACTAAAGCAGGAGGCGTAACTTACGGTTTTAACACTAAAGCAGGAGGCGTAACTTACGGTTTTAACACTAAAGCAGGAGGCGTAACTTACGATTTTAACACTAAAGCAGGAGGCGTAACTTACGGTGTTAATCTCCCCGATATTATTTGGAAACAATTAATATCGGCGGTAGGTGTCCGATTAAACAAAACGGAATGAGGCCGGAATAACCAGAATGAAGCATGAAGCCCCCTCCTCCCCCCTCAAAAAAAAGTGACGTAAGCTCGGGAAATTTTTTAGTCGTTAGATGTTATACACTACCTAATGTAGTCTATAAATGCCTAGCTTATTGATGTATTCTTGTACAGAATGCGAATGATCTGTGTATTTTATAAAGCATATAATTATTTGGTGCACTTTTAAATTCTTTTTACATGTTTCTTCACAGTAAGATAATCTACTTCCTAGTCCAAACCTCCCGCAGGATGGTTTGGGGATGGGATCAGGAAGGGTATGAGCCCGGGGCCATCGAAAAGACCGAACGACAGTCCAGCGCGCATACCGCACGACCAGGCAGCCACCAAGAACTTCAGAATCAAATTTCTAATTTCAGCCACATCTAGCACAGAGTAATAATTCTTACAGAGTTGGAATGGTAATTATCTCAATAAAGCCTCCCTTGACATTGTTCATTTCAGCATGTCATTTCAAAACCTCTCATTCTCTATTTCTTTCTTACGTAATTCTTTAGGTTCCATCAAATCGATCCAACGTTTCTCAAAGTTTTTTAAACATTTTAAGAACTATTTCTTTTCAGTGTAAAACAATTCTTACTAATATAAAAGTAATTTTTCGTTAAAACAACGCTTCTATTCAAATGCACTAAAAGTGATTTCTTCACTCTCTCCTTGTTTTCCATGAATTGTTTTCTTTTTTCAATCGCCTAATTCTCAACAGGAGGCTAATCCTCCTCCTCATCTTAGCACATTATCTGTATACAAAAAAAAGGAATTGAATAATAACGACCAATTAATCAACTAATTGGTTGAGTTTTTGACTAATTTGTGTTTTGTCATAAAGCAAGAGCTTGTAGGCAAAATTTGGTGACTATTGAATGAGCAGAAGTAGTCGAAAAATCAATAGCAAAAATCCAAACATACAAGAAAGATACAGAGTGAGTTAAAAAAAAAGCGTTGTAGAAATATAAACAAAGAACTCTAGAGCAGTGATTCCCAAAGTGGTCTATATAGACCCCCAGGGGTCTACGAAGACCTCCAAGGGGTCTACGAAAGTGAAAAAATAAATTGGGGGTCTATGAGATGTCCACGGGGGTCTACGATATAAGTTTTCATTTAATCAGGTCGAGTTACTTTATTTTCACATTCCATTAATGTAATTATTTCATACACTAATATATGATTTGTACCTTCGTTAATCATTTATCTTGCAATTCAAATGAAAAATTGTTGTATTCAATTTCAATACTTATTTAAATAGCTTAATTTTGTCTACATGTAACTAATATTTAGAAAAAAAAGAAATGTACACATACAGCATTAATTATTTAAAATTGGGATTTCTTCCTTCCTTGTCAAACAAGCAGTGACTTTTTTATGACGATATGAACCAGTTACGCTGGAGAATCATCTGAGACAATGTCACCTTGACAAAAATTTGAAAACCTTCGAACACTCAAAGTTCAAAATAGACCCACAAAATTTCTGTTCGACAACATATAGAGAAGATGATGGTTTGTGAGAGTTTTACAAGATTTCTTTACATATAGCAAAATACGGAAAACAGCAAAGGTCAAACATTGATTCTACCAGCTGTTTTGCACAAACCTACATCTGTTATTATTAAAAGAATTTCTTTAAGCAACAATACAGTTCAAGGTCGCTTCGGTGGCATGAGTTATAAAATTAAAAGCTTCTTTTGTAAATCTTTGCAAAAGACATAAATACAGTTTGGTCTGACAAGGTGTAGCGCTGTATGCTACAAACTGTCTAATGGTCACCATCCCATCTCATCTATGCCTGAGGTTCCTTCTAGGTATAGGCCACCAACCAGGCATCTCGGTTCTGGGAGAATCTCTCCAACTGTCCCCACGTCTTGCACATCTGCTTGGCATCTGCTTCCAAATCGCGGAGACCTGGAGAACCATCATCACCAGCATGAAAAAAAATCCAGGTATTCATCAATATCTGCATGAGGAAGATTCTTATGATCCGCTGGCCAGACAAGATCTCGAATGAGGAACTGTGGCAAAGAACAAAGCAGCAGCCCATTGAAGTAGATATCCTTCAGAAACGCTGAAGATGGATATGTCAGACCCTTCGCAAGCCTGCATCCAACATAACAAGGCAAGCCCTAAACTGGAACCCCCAAGGAAAGAGAAAGAGGGGACGTCCCAGGAATACATGGCGCTAATGGTCACCGTCTCCTTATATTTCCTTAGGGTTGACCCACGAGACCTTTCCCATGTTTGGGTATAGTAGCAAGGCAGCAGAGGTTTGAATTCAGTTTTCCTTCTGCTAGGTGGATAGCAAGCCAAGGTTAATGAGCCCTTCCTGCTCGAAGCTTACTGGTTTAGGCGCCAGTTACTCGCCTTCGCCCTTTCTCGTGTTAATGAAAACAGTTCCGCAGTTCATTGCGAAACCTTTACAATGATACTTAAGGCATATTAATTAATTAATTAATATTTAAAGTTGGAAAGACTACTTAATAGAACGACTAATTCGTATATGAAACATAATATCCGTAGTTGTGTAGTTTTAAATTACTTTTTTGTTAATGAATTTGCAAAAATGTGCAAGTTGAGCAAGTTGCAAGTTGAGCAGGGGGTCTACCGTAAACCAGAAAACATAGCAAGGGGTCTACGAGACAAAAAAGTTTGGAAACCACTGCTCTAGAGTAACTTTCAAAACACGAGGCGCTTTTTATAGGCTACCTTATTATCACTATTAAAAAAAAAGTTTTTCAGAGCGCTCTATAGACTACTTTAACCACACTGCAAGCTTCCACTCCTTATGGCTACTTTAAAGATTGTTATTTGGCTACTGACAATGGGAAAAACAAAAGAAAACATTGCAAAGCCTGATCTCGTCTAAAATCCACAGAGAAAGAGAAAGGATGGAAGGCCGAAGCAAAGATAGAGGAGATCAGTAGACCAAGAAGCAAAGATAGAGGAGATCAGTAGACCAAGAAGCAAAGATAGAGGAGATCAGTAGACCAAGAAGCAAAGATAGAGGAGATCAGTAGACCAAGAAGCAAAGATAGAGGAGATCAGTAGACCAAGAAGCAAAGATAGAGGAGATCAGTAGACCAAGAAGCAAAGATAGAGGAGATCAGTAGACCAAGAAGCAAAGACGGCAGGATGGACATAGAACCAACTGAGGGAATTAACCAGCATAGTCCGATGGCAAAGTACGGTTGCGATCCTATGCTTCAGATAGAGTTAAAAAGACTAAGTCAAGTCATTCAGTTTTGTATAGGTGTACATGAAAAGTTTGATGATTGGATGAAGTATCAAGTTATCCTAAGACTAATGCTAGTTTATCACTGACATTCAACATTTGGCATGATACATTGGAGTAGGATGAGTGGCAACAGAATTACAAGTATGTCTATTTTCTAACCTGGTGCCTGTCCAGGCCAGTTGTTCTCTTTGAAGAGAGAGATAATGGTCTGAGGGTCAGTACCGATGGGGATCACGCTGGTGAACATTGCTAGACAGCAGAAGCGTCCTTGAAAAAATGTCTTCTTAGCGTCAGAAGTGTAGGACACGTAGAGCTTCCCATCATCATTGAAGGGCAAGGTCGTTGGAGCAGCTGTGAAGGAAAACAGAGAGTTAGTGACAGCGTCCAGTGGCTTAGCAGCAATGGCACGTAAGGGCTAATTTCATTCGGACCAATGAACACTAGGGGCCCACGAGGGTCATTGAAAGATAGCTGTTGATTTTTTTTTATTCAAAAGACGAGCTAGCATTGAAGGTCATTACATCAAAGACAAGCAAGCATTGAAGGTCATTACATCAAAGACGAGTAAGCATTGAAGGTCATTACATCAAAGACGAGCAAGCATTGAAGGTCATTACATCAAAGACGAGCAAGCATTGAAGGTCATTACATCAAAGACGAGCACGCATTGAAGGTCATTACATCAAAGACGAGCAAGCATTGAAGGTCATTACACTATTACTTGTAAGAAGTCTTAACTGAATTAAGTGTAAGGACACTATAGGACATTTTCATACATGACGGAAACACTGTAAATAGCTATCTTTTTGGTGTATCAGGTGTACAAACTAAACAGTGTTAACATGCTGTGTTTTTTTAAACGGTATAGTATAGAGTTCGTGCAATTTGAGCACTGCAAAACATGAACTTTTCCAGCCTTTCCGTTTGTAGCACAAAATAGTTTCAAAATGGGAGATTTTCATACATGGCGGAAAAACTTTAAATAGATAGTTCCATGGTGCATCCGGTGTACAAAATAAAGGAAGTATTGATAAGCTAGTGTTTTTTTTTTTTTAATCTGTGTTTTTTTATGCACGTTTTTGTGAAATGCAAAATCAAATTTTCTAGTCACTTCCGTTTGTATCCAAAAATAGTTTCAATATGGAACCAGTAACGAACTTCAAAACTAGGACTTTTAACTTATTTAAAAAACAAATGGGCAACTAACTAGTGGTAATTGAGGAGATCTGATAGAAAGAATAACTGCCTTGCATTGCGATAGTGTTCAGACTCTATTATTTTATTATTTCGTATTCAGTTGGCTACAGAGATGTTCAATTTAGCGTCCTAGACATTGTTTAGCCTATCATGAACATTTCCAATGACTTGTGAAAGAGGCTACGTCAATTGAAATGACTTTTACTAAATACAGTCCCACTAATACCTACAGGATGAGACTCATCCATTGGTTTCTTTTATTACATTGAACAATTTAGTGTTTAGGGGAGCGGGCTTATCATCCAAAGCATATTCTTAAATCTGGGCTCACTGAAACCTACCTACGCCTCTGACAGTGTCAATATAATCGTAAGTCTTCAATGGTATACGAGGAAGAAAGGAAAGATAAAACATTTTTCGGACTACAGCAAGTAGGATATTAGGTAACTACTTACTGGTGTTAATAACCTGAACAGAAAGTCCAACTTGTATGACTAGTTGTCCAGAACTCTTAGCCCTACTGATGGCCACTACAGCCCAACTCCAGAGCTCTATTCGAGTTCGGGATAATCCTACATCCTGAGTGCCGTCGTCGTAACCAATGGTGACCAGAATACAGTTGTTTTGTAGTTCAACAGTCACAGAGTTGACAGTATCTAGAATACCAGAAAATCAGAGTCTATGTAGGATATGGTACAAATCTGTAGCGATACTAGAACTTTGTAAAATTACGACTTTGAAATTACATGATGGTTGAAAGAACAAAACTAATTCTGCTTGAATAGACTGTTAGTCATTTGAATGTACATTTTTAAATCTATATCTATATTTTTTATACACTTGATGACATTTTGTCTTATTACATTATTAAATACCTTTTTTAACTTTTTCTGCAACATATTCTAGAATGACGCCTTGATTTGTTTCCGGCGAGATCCTGAAAACTAGGCCCAGATCATCCCATAGTCCAGTGTAAGACTTCATCCTGATGGTGGCAACATTTTTAGGGTCGTCGTCGAAAAGGAAAACATTGACTGGAAGTTCTGGTGGGCCAATCTACATTGAATGAAGAAGAGCTCTTCAGAAAATGTTTATTTCAAGTGTGTCACAGCAAACCAAGAGGCGGGAGTCAGAGATTTAGTGGCTGTTAATAATAATACTCAGACAACAATCTCAAAAGTTAGAATGTTAGTTTGCCTTTTTTTTGCCGTTGGTAAAATAGTTTGTACCTAAACCAAGTGTACTTGACAACTGGATCGACTAAGGATAGCCCCCCCCCCCCCCCAAAAAAAAAAAAAGAAGAAAAAATTGAGTCTTATTCAGTATTTGAACTGAGGCCATAGGTTCATAAAAAAAAGCACTTAACAGTAAATACCACTTTACTTATAACCTTAACAGACACAATAATCGGATTGACTTATTCAACATAGACGTTCTTTTTACAGCTTTTTTAAAAATGACAAATCCTCGTATTAGCTTTGAATATCGATTTTTTTTTTACAATACCTCTATTCATAACGTACCTTCATGGAAAAACCTTTTGGGTGGGTGGTAGAATCTGGACATGGCTCTCGAAAACGGCTCTAACGATTTTCCTAGAACTTTGACAATTGATGTTAATAGATTGAAAAAGAATTACTAGCGCGTTGGCCACACTGGAGAGACTCTAGTTTGACCGTTATAATTTTTCAAAATATAAAAGAAATTAATTTAAATTTGGCTAGAAAACCAGAAAATCTTTATGTTGAACAAACTTTAAGTCTTCGGGTATTTCCGCAAGTAGGCAGAGTTTTAAAAATAAATGTTCAGGAACATTTTGCGCACCGTCTACTGGTTAGATCTAAATGTCTACCATTAGAATAGTATAAAGTCTAGTAGATTTATAGGCTACATTGGTTTAACAAGGATTTTTTCCCAGGGAGGGGGAATGCGCTTGGGTAAAAAAAAATCCTTTAAATCTAATATTCATGAGTTATTAAGAGGAAAACAATTGCTCTGTAAATTGTATGAAGGCGGTATTGTCGTAAAAAAGAGACACAAATATGTTTTATGTTTGTCTTGTTTAAAAACTTGTTTGCATGTTATTTGTACTTAACAATTTTTTAATGTATCTTACATCCAGAAGAGGGCAGGATCCTTTCTTGGGTTTATCAGCATCGAACTGGTACTTTATCTCAAAGGCCATGGAGTCATTGCAGAATGGCCAGAAGTAAGTCAACGTGGACATAAGGTCAACATCGCTGTTAACCCTAAGGATGTCTGTTCATCAAGAAACAGGGTTAGGGTTAGGTTATCTATCTATCTATCTCACACACACACACACAAATATATATATATATCATGGGCGTAGCCAGTATTTTTTTCGGGGGGGGGGGGGGGTTTGAGGGGATTCCCCCCGCCCCCCCCCCCGGCGAAAAAAAAATATATGTGTGTGTGTACATAATTAATCTTTATTACATTTTGACCCTCGCAGCACTCCCCCAGCGCGGGGCGAAGCCCCGCCGCCGAGCACTATTTCTGGTATTGAAAGCCAACAAAATGCATATTCTGAGGTATTTACAGTGCATTATCTTGCTATTAAAAAGTTTTATTTCAAAAACATAATGTGCTATTCTTACTGACTTAGACCCTCTCGCACCTTTCGGCGCATTTTCCGGCAAGCTGTTTCCCAACTCTTATTTTGCGTAATTCATTTTGTCGGAGAACATGTCCCGCAAAACCTTATGCGACGCTCTGTCATAACCTTACTAAGGATTCGACTCCCAGTTCGGCATATGCTTTCTTTGATTTAGACCCGATCTCTATAACTGACTCCTAAAATCTGTCTTAGCCATCTTTGTTGAGCCACATTTAGTGTTTTTCAATTTTGGTAGAAGACTATTCACACTTTATTAATGGGGCCCAAGCCACTGGTAGAAATTTGTAACCTTTCTTGACTACGCTCTTGGAATTACATGCCTGTATTTCGCTTTAGATTTTTTATATCGAAAAGGAAAGTTTTTTCGTCAAATCATCTGTCGAGGGGTTTTAAACTAAAAAATCTCTGGAGTTTTTTTGTTTTTTAAAAATTCAAAACCCCATTTAGCTACGATCATAGAATTTGGTGACTGTAGTTTGCTTTAAAATAATATTGAAGAGAGAGGTTTTCAACTCTAAACGCTCTGTAGGGGAATTTTAAACTCAAAACCATCTGGAAAGGTTTTAAACTTTAAAGAAAAAGCCATCTGGAGGAGGGGGATTTAAACTTAAAACCCCTTTGGCTACGCTCATAGATTTTATAGTGTGTAATTTGCTTTTTTGTTATATTGAAGAGGTACTTTTTACCTTGAAACCCCAAGTGGAGGGGGGGGGGTTTAAACTCAAAACCGCTTTGGCTACACTCATAGAATTTTGAGTGTGTGATTTGCTTTTTTTTATATTGAAGAGGGGGTTTATCGTAAATTTTGGAGGGGGTTTTAAAATCAAAATCTTCCTTAACTGTGCAGTTGGAATTTGGAGATTGTTGCTTGCATTTTTTTGTTTTGTTTTATAGAAAAGGGAGATTTAGCTGCCAAAACCTCTGGTAGGGGGTTTAAACTCAAAACGTCCATGATATATATATATCAATATATATATATATATATATATATATATATATATATATATATATATATATATATATATATGCCTCTCTCCCTCTTTTCTTATTCTTTCTCTCTCTCTCTATGTCTATATATAGCCTATGCTGCCATATCATCTGTTATTAATCTAAGTGTAAGTCGATTCATGTTTTAAAAGGCTGCTCATTTTCATGTCTAAATAAATGCCTAAAAAACAAAATGGTTAAGAATATGTATTTATAGTTAACAGAAGATAAACAAAATAGTTCTATATCCAGTACTCACCGAGGCTGAATAGAAGCAATAATACTCTCAGGAAAATGTTGGCCATTAGTGTATATGATTCTAGAAAGTAGTTACTGTCACCCTATACAGTGTTACTAAAAGGTCACAATAAGACATTCACTCACAAGGTAGTAATTTAGACACTAATTCAACATGTGTAAATATTGGTTAAAGCTCTTTAGGCAACTTTGAAGCTTTGGATTTAATAAGAACTGAGAACTATTTTTCATTGTAAATGTGGCCCCACTCTAGTCTGACCAGACATCTGCACTAGCAAAGGGAGACAGAAGGAGAACCAAGCATGACAGCATTGGATGGCACAGAGGGGGAACACGTAAACTGTAAACAAGGTTTCAAATGGAATTGATAAAATGTCGATAAATCAAAGGCTGTTAAAGAACTATATCAGTGCTTCTAAACATTTACTCGTGACGCCTCTTTAACGAAAAGATTTACGTTTGCTCCTCCTTAGAGAGCCAGGAATTGTGGAGGTCTTTTGTCGGTGAGGTGGAAACCCGGCGGCCAAGAGTTTTCCTGCATAAAGAACTACAGAAATATATTCTACTGGCGTCTACAGAGCATTCTTCCTTCTAGTAAAAATAGAGCAGTTTGATTAAAATTTATTACTTACGACTAATTGATTTATAATTGGTTAATTTTTTGATTGATTCATGTGTTGTCATTTACAATAAATAATTGTACAAAGTTTCAACTTGATCAGAGCATGGAAAGTGTTAAACCTAACTGGTAAGGGATTCCACATATAGAGTGAGTTGAAATAACTGGTAAGGGATTCCACCCAGACAGAGTGAGTTGAAATAACTGGTAAGGGATTCCACCCAGACAGAGTGAGTTGAATTAACTGGTAAGGGATTCCACCCAGACAGAGTGAATTGAAATAACTGGTAAGGGATTCCACCCAGACAGAGTGAATTGAAATAACTGGTAAGGGATTCCACCCAGACAGAGTGAGTTGAAATAACTGGTAAGGGATTCCGCCCAGACAGAGTGAGTTGAAATAACTGGTAAGGGATTCCACCCAGACAGAGTGAGTTGAAATAACTGGTAAGGGATTCCACCCAGACAGAGTGAGTTGAATTAACTGGTAAGGGATTCCACCCAGACAGAGTGAATTGAAATAACTGGTAAGGGATTCCACCCAGACAGAGTGAATTGAAATAACTGGTAAGGGATTCCACCCAGACAGAGTGAATTGAAATAACTGGTAAGGGATTCCACCCAGACACAGTGAGTTGAAATAACTAGTAAGGGATTCCACCCAGACAGAGTGAGTTGAAATAACTGGTAAGGGATTCCACCCAGACAGAGTGAGTTGAAATAACTGGTAAGGGATTCCACCCAGACAGAGTGAGTTGAATTAACTGGTAAGGGATTCCACCCAGACAGAGTGAATTGAAATAACTGGTAAGGGATTCCACCCAGACAGAGTGAATTGAAATAACTGGTAAGGGATTCCACCCAGACAGAGTGAGTTGAAATAACTGGTAAGGGATTCCGCCCAGACAGAGTGAGTTAAAAATAAGCTTTGTAAACAAAACAAAAAAAAAGCAACACATGTCTCCATTTTCTATACTCTTGGTAGTCCTAATTCCTTTATCAAGTAATATGCTACAATCTAAGAAACATTATATTTGGTATCCTATATTGTGCAATGGTTTAGAAGTTTAGTTTATTGTTCTCATTAATATAGCTCTAAAATAGTTATTAAGTAATTTAAAACTTTATAAAATTGCTGTTTTATGAATTAATAAAAATTAATTACTCCATAAAATTGTACAGACAATTATATATAAATGTATTTTTTTTTAATCGAAAATATTATTTAAGGACAGAGTTACTTCCTGTCACGGATGCATGTGTAATAAGATGTACTTGAAGTATTTCTGACGAGTCTTGATTATACTCGATGTCTGCCCTACCTTGTAGGATGTATTATCATTGCGAGTTCACCACATCAACATCACGTGACTTATAAGGACACAGTTACTCCCTAATGGAAATCTATATATTAATTAATTAATGACAATATCTTCTAATGCGTAGATGAGTGCAGTGTTTCACATGACTACGAAAACCTATTGGCGACCCGCACATCTCTATATAAATAGTAAATAAAACCCATTCTTCAAGAAAATGTACACATAAGAAACAGGCGACCTAAGAGTGTATCATGATCCTTCTACTCCCAGAATGCAGCATTCAGCCATGACACTACATTCATTTATTAGATAAAGGTAATCAATAACTTCAATTTATAAATGACTACTTTTTTTTTTCTCTTTAAAAAAAGATATAATTTCCGATTAAGTGATTTGAATATTTCACCACACATAATCTTAGTATGAACGTCATAGGGGGAAAGAAAAAACAAACCAATACCAAACGTTTACATTGTAGAGAGACATTCCTGCCAGATGACTGATGAGCTTTTTCATTTAACCAAGGAGAGAGCAAACAATGAAGAGATGAATCTAGGAATCATTTCTAGTTGCTTTCATTTTTTGTTCACATAGTAACCTCTGGCACATTTTTATCATTCATGACAGATCTACCTTTGAAAAACAAACAAACAAATAAAACTATTACATATGATTTACTTTTTTTCCCTTTACCAGGTATATCGACTCTACGAGAAGTTGTAGAATCTAGACGTAGATCTATATATTTGAAATCAATTCGGCCAGTTTGTCTTTGTCTCCATTGAAATGTAAGAAACTCATCTTTAATTTTGTGTTTAATCGAACGTGTGATGGTATGTTCAAATATACTCCCTTGCAATCCAAAGAGACAGTCGACCATGGGCCGATAATCCACGATCAAGACGCCATCATGACTTCTTTCTTTTTTTTTTTTTTAAGCTAGGATTTTCAATAAATATTCACGGGGCTACAAAACCTATGACAATTTGTACAACTTTTATTGATCCATTACATATGCTTAATGATTTGTAGGTCTCTAGTGGGGAAAAGAAAATAGGCCAACATCTACTTTAGTGAGAAAAGTGTTAGATAATCAACTGGGCGATGTATAGCGAGAAGGCTATAAGAGTGGTCAAAGTACTCAGACAAAGAATAAGGGCCACAAGACACAACAGAGGAAAATTATGTAAATAGAATATAAACAAATTTCAATAATTTATTAGTATATTGTTTTTGCTTATATGTAATTTTTTTCATTAGGGGCCTAATTAAAAGAAAATAAAATGTTTGAAAAAAGGAGAATCCCAAAAAGAGATCAGAAGTCCTAAAAAAAGAGGTAGAAATCCAAAGCGAGGCAAATAAAGAAAAGGATGCCCAGAGCCCAAGGTCTATTTAAAGAAAACGCTAAATGATTGACAAAACTGCCTTGATTTGCAAAGAAAACAAAGTCTAATATAGTGAGAAATTAGAATCTTTCAAGTAACTTGGAACAGTAGATCCATCGTTTCAAAATAATAAGCTTATGATTTGCAATTATTTTTAAAAAAATCTCATAACAGCATACATTTACTAATACACTATTACTAACTAATGCTAAGCAAACTAGTCCCAGTTATACTGATACAAAAACAATATTAAATATCAAAAACTGCCTAACAAAGAATAGAAAACTGAACCCAATTTTAACGCTGGTATCGCTTTCCTGGTACCGAATTTATGAATTACTTAAATTGTACTGTTCAGAATTGAAGAGATAAAAGAGACTTTCAGTAATACAAGTCTAAGATATTTCTTTCAGAACTTTGTTTCGGAGATAAGAAGATAAATAAACAGCTGATCTAGTGACTATCAAGTGTTGCGTAAAAAAAATCCCATATTGCATGCTTCTCACGTGACCAGTCAAGATACTAATGCCCAATAAAACCTTCAAGTTCAAGAATTTACACTTTTTTTTGGACATCTTGTTGCAGAGATTTAGGAACTAGGAACAGCGTAAGACAATTTCATTTGTTTTGGGGGGGTCGTATTTCTTATAAACCGATTTCTTGTGTGGAAGAAATAGCTTCAAACATGTATGTCTCTGGCATAAATAGGTTCAAACATGTATGTCTCTGGCATAAATAGGTTCAAACATGTATGTCTCTGGCATAAATAGCTTCAAACATGTATGTCTCTGGCATAAATAGCTTCAAACATGTATGTCTCTGGCATAAATAGGTTCAAACATGTATGTCTCTGGCATAAATAGGTTCAAACATGTATGTCTCTGGCATAAATAGGTTCAAACATGTATGTCTCTGGCATAAATAGGTTCAAACATGTATGTCTCTGGCATAAATAGGTTCAAACATGTATGTCTCTGGCATAAATAGATTCAAACATGTATGTCTCTGGCATAAATAGGTTCAAACATGTATGTCTCTGGCATAAATAGGTTCAAACATGTATGTCTCTGGCATAAATAGGTTCAAACATGTATGTCTCTGGCATAAATAGATTCAAACATGTATGTCTCTGGCATAAATAGGTTCAAACATGTATGTCTCTGGCATAAATAGGTTCAAACATGTATGTCTCTGGCATAAATAGGTTCAAACATGTATGTCTCTGGCATAAATAGGTTCAAACATGTATGTCTCTGGCATAAATAGATTCAAACATGTATGTCTCTGGCATAAATAGGTTCAAACATGTATGTCTCTGGCATAAATAGGTTCAAACATGTATGTCTCTGGCATAAATAGGTTCAAACATGTATGTCTCTGGCATAAATAGATTCAAACATGTATGTCTCTGGCATAAATAGGTTCAAACATGTATGTCTCTGGCATAAATAGATTCAAACATGTATGTCTCTGGCATAAATAGGTTCAAACATGTATGTCTCTGGCATAAATAGGTTCAAACATGTATGTCTCTGGCATAAATAGGTTCAAACATGTATGTCTCTGGCATAAATAGGTTCAAACATGTATGTCTCTGGCATAAATAGGTAAATTGCGTACCGTAACTAAAACAAATAAGAAAATATATTCTCTTCTGCAGAATGGAATAGTTTTAACACGATTCTCCTCTTTCAAAATCACAGGATACAATTTTTTAAGCAACTTAATTTGCATTAGAAACAAAATAGTAGTAGAAAACAAAACTTTTCTTTACTTAACTATAACAGCATTAAAATATTTCTTTTAAAAAAGTTAAAGATGTTTTAAAAAATATGTATAGAAATTAATAATATTCAATATCTGGATTTGTTTGTTGAATATTTTTGACTATGAACATGGTTGTGTTTAAAACACATTGAAATTAGCCTACATTTTAAAAATAAAATAGGAATTATAAATTACTCTGTGATCTTCAGAGGAAATATGTCATTCTATTTATAATGCAGGGCGCGGTGGCTGAGTGGTTAAGAGTTGGGGGTCCAGGGTTTGTATCTTGGTCAAGACTGGGATTTTGAATTTCGGGATTTTTAGGGCGGTTTGTCGTTGTACTGGCCACATTAACCGTTAACCGTTGGTCAAAGAAACAGATGATCTTTATATCATCTACCCTATAGATCGCAAGGTATGGTAACGTTGCTTTACTATCTATTTTTAATGACAGAAAATACTGCCCTATGTACTGCCCTATGTGGTGCCCTAAGTACTGCCCTATGTGGTGCCCTAAGTACTACCCTATGTGGTACCCTAAGTACTGCCCTATGTGGTGCCCTAAGTACTGCCCTAACTACTGCCCTATGTGGTGCCCTATGTACTGCCCTATGTGGTGCTCTATGTACTGCCCTATGTACTGCCCTATGTACTGCCCTATGTGGTGTCCTATGTGGTGCCCTCTGTACTGCTCTATGTGGTGTCCTATGTGGTGCCCTAAGTACTTCCCTATGAACTGCCCTATGTACTGCCCTAACTACTGCCCTATGTGGTGCCCTATGTACTGCCCTAAGTACTGCCCTATGTGGTGCTCTATGTACTGCCCTATGTACTGCCCTATGTACTGCCCTATGTTTTGTCCTATGTGGTGCCCTCTGTACTGCTCTATGTACTGTCCTATGTACTGTCCTAAGTACTGTCCTATGTACTACTCTATGTACTGCCATATGTGGTGCCCTCTGTACTGCTCTATGTACTGTCCTATGTACTGCCCTAAGTACTACCCTATGCACTACTCTATGTACTGCCATATGTGGTGCCCTATGTTCTGCCCTATTTGGTGCCCTATGTACTACCCTATGTACTACCCTATGTGGTGTCCTATGTGGTGCCCAATATACTGCCCTATGTACTGTCATATGTATTGCCATATGTACTGTCATATGTACTGTCGTATGTACTGCCCTAAGTACTGCCTTATGTATTGCCCTATGTACTGCCCTATGTACTGCCATATTTGGTGCCCTATGTACTACCCATGTACTGCCCTATGTGGTGCCTATGTGTTGCCCTACGTGGTTCTTTATGTACTGCTCTATGTACTGCCTCATGTGGTGCCCTAAGTACTGCCCTATGTACTACCCTATGCGGTGCCCTTTATACTGCCCTACGTGTTGACCTATTTACTGTCCTATGTACTGCCGTATGTGGTGCCCTATTTACTGCCCTATGTACTTTCCTATGTGGTGCCCTATGTACTGCCATATAGTCAAATTAATAAATAGAATTTTATAGAAAGTGCAACTGCAAGGCCGTCAATCAACAAAAAGAATCAACAATACATTTCACAATTGGCTTTTAGAATGAACAACATTTAAATGCCTATAACGATTCATTTAATTTGAAAGAAAATCTATTCATAAAAATCAAGAAATGTTATTGATTGATAGACTACAATGAATAAAAAATATAAACAATGGAACTGCAGTCAGAATATTATTAGACTCAAAGCAATGCTGCGGACTTTCATGATTTCCATTAAGTTATGACTTTATATCGACTTCCCCAATCTTTAAAATTCTATTAAAATCGATGTACTCCTTTTAGCTTGATGAGCTTGTCCATTGAAACATGTTTTATATTTAGCCTGGTCAACTGATCACAGGTAGTTTACTGCCTTGACTTTCAAGATATCTAGAAACAATGTTTGAATGTGACTAACTTTGCTGGATAACATAAAAGAATGGACCGGCCTCTCTCTTGATAACCCGATAAGAACAACTGCTGACCGGGAAAAGTGGAGGGATTTGGTTACGCGAACTGTCAAAGCACCCCAGTCAAGGGACAGATGAGATGAGAACCAGGGGTCGGACTGAGTGTTAAAATCGGTCCTGGCAATACTTAGTGATCCAACCTACAAATTACGTGCTGTATAATGGGCATCCATTCTTACATTTCCTCATAATGTTGAAAGTTTCATAATGCATCGAAAACTGAACGCGTACATAAGCATAAATTATTTAATTGTAATTAAGTAAGCTGGTATGTCAACCATGGGTGTAGCCAGGGGGGGGGGTTAGGGTTCAACCCCCCCCTGCCGAGGGGGGATCTGAATTTAGTGACTGATATTTTGATTGATTTTGTTTATTTTAGGTGAGATTTTAAAACTAAACCATAACTTGCCCCAGCAGAGCCAAGGGGGTTTCAATATAAAAAAAAAGCAAATTACACACTCAAAATTCTATGAGCGTAGCCAAAGGGGTTTTGAGTTTAACACCCCCCACCCCTCTTCAGTAGGGTTTCAAGCTAAAAAATACCTCTTCAATATAAAAAAAGCAAATTTCACACTCTAAAATCTATGAGCGTAGCCAAAGGGGTTTTGAGTTTAAACCCCTAGCCAGCGGGGTTTGAAGCTAAAAAATACATCTTCAATGTAAAAAAAAAAAAAAGGAAATTACGCACTCAAAATGCTATGAGTGTTGCCAAAAGGGGTTTTGTAACTTGCATTTTTATCTTCCTGAGTGAACCGATTCGGTTCTGAGTTTGTGTTTCCGCACAAACTATCTTTGTAACCTCTGTTAGGGTGCTATTGAACACGGAATGGGTAGCCTGAATCAGCCGGGAAAGAGTTTAAGTAACTGATTAGCATGCATGACTAGATTGACTTAGTGACACACGAAGGCCGTAATGGTCTTCTCTTTTGATGTAACGTCTTTAACTTCTAGAACTATATAACTCTGTTTCAAGGGACATTTCGGTGGTTTTGACATGTTTTGATGTACAGATAATGAATATTTATTCTTTTCATTTCATTTTAAAAAATAACTTACTAATTGATGTTTGCGCATCTAAAACAATCAGATTATCACTGGGTTTCCATGTGACGTCAGAAATGTTGATTAGACACCATTGTAGACTAGGCTTAGCCTGCATATGCATTTATTATGTATGCAGAGCCGGTCTTTGATAATTGGAGTCCCCAGGCGAAGTGTTGGTATATCTGACCAGGTTGTTAAAATTAGTTGGTTACGCAGCCTAACACGCAGGGAAATAGGGTAGAGGGCAGTGATTAAGTTAAAATTCGAGTCTAGATCTAGATAGTTATCTTGTTCTATCGAGTTAAAAAAAAGGTTCGTGCGACTATACCAATATTTATTCTATCCTATGCCTGGACTATATGCCTACTGCAAGAATGAAGTGATCGTAACCTTCATGACCTATTTTGAAAATGACGAAGTGATGTGATTGGTTAGATCTAGAGGAGAGTGACGTATGCAGTGGCTAAGAACAAAATATCATTTTATCACTTTTTTTCTAAGATGTAAAGAGCTTTATGTCTAATTTATAAATGTTTCTAAGTATCTTATACAGAAATTGTATAATAATTTATAGTGGCGTCACTAGGGTGGTACTGGGGTGCGGGCCGCACTTGAGTGACACCCCATCATGGGGCTAACATAGAGACCAATAGTTATAGTAGGCCTCAACACTGACCGACGACGTAGCAGACTGGGGCAGTGGAGAACAACGGCTTGTTGCCACGTCGCATAGAACTGTGACATTCAAGTGGGAAAAAAATCACTTTTGCAAAAGTAGACAATTTCTTTTTTAAATTTACACTATTGTGCATGTCTAGCACACGTCTTATTTGTATTGATTATATCGTGCATGTCTAGCACACGTCTTATTTGGATTGATTATATCGTGCATGTCTAGCACACGTCTTATTTGTATTGATTATATCGTGCATGTCTAGCACACGTCTTATTTGGATTGATTATATCGTGCATGTCTAGCACACGTCTTATTTGGATTGATTATATCGTGCATGTCTAGCACACGTCTTATTTGGATTGATTATATCGTGCATGTCTAGCACACGTCTTATTTGGATTGATTATAAGGACAAAAAAAATATTGTTTTTTGTTTTAAAGTTTTTTAAAAAATGTTTTTCTTGTTTATACTTAGTGTAAATAAATCTAAAAACAAGCCCCAAATTGCTGTATTAAAGTTCATAGATTTCATTTGTAACTAATTGTCAACAAAATAAATGTTCATTTCTGTTAACGCCCCTTCTTCTGTACTGATCTTCTGTATGCCAGACATCTAATGAATAACTGTCATCTAATGACACCGTCACAAACCGTCACAAACATTAAGTCATGGGGGAAAAAAGAAATGCTGTAGCCAATAAACATTAATATCTACGTCTCGTGGTGAAATTATACTTAATCTCTTGGTGAAATTATACTTAATCTCTTGGTGAAATTATACTTAATCTTTTGGTGAAATTATTCTTAATCTCTTGGTGAAATTATGCTTAATCTTTAGGTGAAATTATTCTTCATCTTTTGGTGTCATTATTCTTCATCTCTTTGTGAAATTATTCTTAATGTCTTGGTGAAATTATTCCTGATCTCTTGGTGAAATTATACTTAAACTCTTGTTGAAATTATACTTAATCTCTTGGTGAAATTATACTTAATCTTTTGGTGAAATTATTCATCATCTTTTGGTGAAATTATTCTTAATCTCTTTGTGAAATTATTCTTAATGTCTTGGTGAAATTATACTTAATCTCTTGGTGAAATTATACTTAGTCTCTTGGTGAAATTATTCTTAATCTCTTGGTGAAATTATATTTAGTCTCTTGATGAAATTATGCTTCGTTCTAATTATAATGGACAACGTGCATGGTGACCTCAGTGACCACACTGACATAAGCGACCAAAGTGACCACACTGACCACGGTCATCTCATTCATTACAGCTTCTTTAACCACTGTAAAATGTATATTTCTTTCATATAAATTCCTTATATTCAAATTTTGTTTTCACCCCCCCCCCCCAGATGAAACTACTTGCGACCTTGCTCTCAGCAGTGGTTCTCACGTCAGCTGTCACTCCAAACCTGAGACTCCATACAAACAACAATGTTGGCGCTGACTTCTGCAAGATGTGCATTAACTTCTCTGGAGAAGCCATCAACGAGCTTTTGAATATTATTCTAAGTGAGTGAAGCAAAAACATCACGGATTCATTAGTTTCCACTTTTGGTTTTTAATTTTAAAATGTGATCATTTGTTTTTTATTGACATGCACCTCACAACGTACCAAAAGTTTACCAATATTTGATATGCCCATATTTAGCGGATAAAAACCAATGGCTTTTTGATGTAGGCCTATCTGGTGTACAGAAAACGTTGATAAACTAGATCTATGTGGTTTAAAAATATATTTTATTTGTGTGCACTTTTCATCAATGCACAATCAAATGTCTAAACTCTTTCGTTTGTAGCTCAAAGTTATTACAAAGCTTATATTAGCTCAGTCAGTCATTCAGTCAGTCAGTCAGTCAGTTGGTCTGGGTGGAATCTTTTACACTTTATATCTTCGATTTCCCATTCTCAAATCAAGTTGAAACTTTGCAAACGTATTCAATGTCGATGACAATACATGAAAAACAAAACGTTAATCAAATAGTTGTCATTAATTAATTCTGTTTTATATACAAAATGTACTAAACTCACGCCTTGTGTAGAGAATTAGGTCGTTCATTTAACATTTTAAACTAACAATAGACTATACAACTTTCTATTTGTATAAGTACTTGAATAGCTCAGTGGCAAATACGTCGGCCTTCCATCGTGGAGGCTCAAATTTGAATTCAGACTCGAGCTTCCCCCCCCCTTGTTCGTTAAATTGCTTTTGAAAAGGCAGCACTTAAACCTTCTCCCCCCCAACCCCCCAAAAAAAAGGTCCAGAAAAGTGATTGCCCCATGATTGCAGTAGAGCGCACTAAGCATTCTGTAAGCATGAACGTTGCGGTAAACAAAAACAATGAATACAAATATTTCCAATCACAAAAATCTATCATTGTTAGTCTAGAGCAGTGGTCTTCAACCTTTTTTGGCTTACCGCCCCCTTTTCTAATTTTTTCTTTACAAAAATTCGCCAGCGCCCCCCTCTAAGAAAAACAGTTATAAAGAAGCGTGAGAAGGCAAATTTGAACAAAATATCATTTATCTATTAATTTTTATGCTGTCACTTATCCCGCTTGGGAGACGACCGCATGCCAAAGGCGATTGTTGTGAACTCCTTGGTCTATGACTGACGAGCTTTGAGGAGGACTGAGTTACAGAGGTGCCCCCTCCCCCGTGAGAGCTATAAAGATTTATTCAGGCGCCATTTTGCTCTCACTGGCATAGAGGAAAGTACCTGGCAGCATTCTCTGGCAGCAGATGGCCTCAGAGAGAAACAGTTCGAGAGCTCTTACAAAATCTGCGGGACAAACATTTGATACTCAAAGAAAAGTTAGCATACAACGGCGTTGTCTGCATAAAATACGGGAAAATATGTAGGTCGCAGTTGGGTTTGCTTAGTTATGTGAAACACTGGACTCAGCTGTAATCTCGGAATTAAAGGCAAAAACAGGCTATATTATCATTATGCAAAAATTATGTCAAATAATTAGCAGTGATTACACACACAAATTAATTGTAAAGACTTTCTTTCAAATCCTAAGAAAGTCTCCGTTAAAATTTTGGAATATTAGGGCCTACTGTTTTTAGGTTTAATTGTAAATTTAGTTTTACTTTTTGATATAAATATTATTATTGCTGAATTCACTACAAAATGAAATTAAGCTAATGGTAACCTTGTGCCTCCTGCAGTCTGACAATATTTAAAATTTCAAGCTTTAAATTAGCCAAAGCAAGGCGAAGGTCTCCTCTAGTGGGTACATCCAGTCTCTTTCTTTGCTTATTCATTAACTTTGTTACGCACCAAATCTAGGTTACCCATCTATGTTGAAAAGCTAAAACATAATTCCAATTTCGACCACAGTTTTGGAATTTTACTGAAACATTTCAATGCAGCCACATCTCTGTTGTGCCTCCAGGGGCGTAGCTAGGAATTTCCATCGTTTGGGGGCCAGGGGGGTTTGACATCTTTGGGGGTCGCTGCATTTTGCGTAATATTTAATTAAATTAATTAAAAAAGCACTAATTTGGGCCCCCCTTAAATTCAATTTCCCCCCTCCCCCCCACCCTAGCTACGCCACTGTGTGCCTCCTATGTTTACATTCTTTTTACTAAAGACATAGTTTTGTAAATCTATTTTTTCATGCAACTCAATTTGAACAATTTAAAAATTGTCATTTATTATCATCTGAACATGCCATCAAAGTAGAACTTACTTTTTTTCTAGTGGCAATTCACTAAATCTCAAGGTAATATTACATGACATCCCAGTGAGTTTTCGTAAAAACATTTTATCAATGTTTTTTGTTTTTAAAAAGTTAAATTATTCTATTAAATGTTACCTTTAATGTTTTTTGCAATTAATATTTTAATATCAATATATTAACATATCTAGATATAATCTAAAAGGGGTATTACCTATTTTATTTATCAAATCTTAAACGTTTATACGCGCAAGATCCAAGGACAATAAATGCTCAGTAATAGAAGTAAGAATTTAAAAATAGAAAATGGGATTCCCGAACTCCATTTCTAACGTTGTTTCTGTTCTTAAATTAGAAGCAAGTTAACTAGAACTTGTGGAGGTTTAATGTTGAAGAATTTTTAAATTTGTTTTGTTTCAGAGCACCTTTAGTTTCTTATTTATGCCCAGCGCCCCCTTTTGTGCCCAGCGCCCCCCTACCGCCCCTTTGGCTCTCAGCGACCCCCAAAATCTCGAAAACGCCCCCTAGGGGGCGATATCGCCCCCGTTGAAGACCACTGGTCTAGAGTCTAGAGCAGTGATTCCCAAAGTGGTCTATATAGACCCCCAGGGGTCTATGAAGACTTCCAAGGGGTCTACGAAAGTTAAAAAGGGAATTGGGGGTCTATGAGATGTCCACGGGGGTCTACGGTAAAGAATCTCATTTCAGCATGTCGTGACTTTAATTTTGACAATTCGATTTTCTTTTCATACACACCATTTATGATTTGTAACTTAGAAAATCCTTAAAATTTTTATCCTGTTGATTGAATGAAAAATTTTTTAATTTAATAACTAGATCTATATTTAAATAGTGTAGTTTTGTCTAGTTATAACTTTAACAAAAAGAAATGTAGACTGTACAGTGTTAAGTATTTGAAATTGAACCTCATTACTTCCTTGTCAAACAAACGAGTGTTAATGTGCCATTTTTTTATGATGGTATGAAACCACTTAAGCTGGAGGATCATTTGATATGATGCCACCCTGATAGAAAGATAGATGTTTGCAAAACTTTCAAACACTCAAAGATAAAGTTCAGAATACACCCACAAAATCTCTCTTTGACCTGACATTGAGAAGATGATTAGTGAGTGCTTTACTTTATCTCTTTACTTATATTAAAATACTGAAAACCTAACACGATATGCAAATTATTGATTTTACCAGCCGTTGAAGAAATTGTAAAAACTCTTACACAAACTTATATCATTAAAAGAATTTCATGTTTGGGTTTTGTGGCCGATGTCTTGTTTTGGGCCTCTTGATGAAGAATGCAATTGTGAAGACATGGTAGGCATTCCCTGGTGACACTCCAAAAAGGAAAATTTCAATGGTCCCAATTTTGAGCTTCCGGAACATATGTTTTCTGATTATGATGTGAAAAATTATAGGTGGTCCTATCGGGATAGTTTATAATAGGTGTCATCTTTCTTGCATATCAAATGAGTCCTTGTCCATTTCTCGTTTTTACAATTCATTATTAGTTTCTTCATTTCTTCCTGATAGAGTGCGATGTTCAAGTGTGTATTTGTTTTTTCACATTTGGCAAGTGTGTCAGCCTTCTATTTCAACATTGGAGAACAGTGTTCTTGCTGATGTTGAGCTTTACAAGGTCACACAATGTTTTGTATAAAATCTTTTGGATGTTCCTTCAGATTATGTGGATAATTACAGCCTAGCCCAAACCTCCTGACGGGAAATTCGAGCAGGCAAGGTGACCACCGAAATTCAGTCCAGGCCTCATGAGTTGTTTTATTTAGGAGGCATCAGAGTTTGTCAAGCTTTGAAGGACTATTTTTATATTGGTCAGGAAAAAAAATTAACTTTGTCAAACTTGGCTGATTCGCTAGCATGGTAGCTGTTAGCTTCATTGCTCCTATTTCTTCTCTGTGGTTGTCATAGAGCTCATTAGTTACAATGAACTTTATTTTGAAATTATTTTTTTTCTCCATTGGGCCATTCATCGAGTATTCCAGTTTCTCCGTTTGTGGTGGCTTTC
Organism: Biomphalaria glabrata; assembly: GCF_947242115.1. NCBI lineage: Eukaryota > Metazoa > Mollusca > Gastropoda > Planorbidae > Biomphalaria > Biomphalaria glabrata. The sequence continues at coordinate 20,600,166 of NC_074717.1, forward strand.
TGAGAACCATCCATACAAACTCTGACCCATTGGTTGTTAGGGCAAAGGATTTGTAGAAGAGTTTACTAAATTCTTGAGCTCTGTTGGAATATAGTCAAATATTTCTTCTTCTTAAATGTAAGTCTTTGCAAAAGCATATTTCTGCAAATAACTTATTTCTCTATACAGCTGGCTGAGTCAACCTTGTCTGGTAATGATTATTTTTTTTTATTCAAATAATAATTATGGCTCAATAAATCCACGAAAAACTGCTTTTTGTGAAAACTTTTACTATGATACTTAAGATACATTAATATTTAATGTTTTGAGGAACTAATTCAGAAAACAAGAAATCCCTATGTGAATTATTATCTCTGTAGCAACGGATGGTGAGCTTGTTAACCTTTAAAAACAAAAAGTTCCCAATGTGTTTAGTGATTGTATGCTATACGTATTAACTGTAATATAATGGGTTTAAATTTGAATTTTGTTAATAAATTTATTTAAAAAATAGATTCAACTAAAAATGTAGTTTTAAATTACTTTTTCACTCCTCGTGTCAGTGGTTATAAATTATTTTAAACAAAATGTGTAATTTGAAACTGATGAATTTTAAAAAAATCAATATAACTTAAGCAGGGGGTCTACGGAAAACCAGAAAACATGGCAAGGGGTCTACGAGACAAAAAAGTTTGGGAACCACTGGTCTAGATAGATTAACAAGATGATAGGACTATCAAAATACAAAGAAATACTTTTTAAAAAAAAAGCAAAGCCTATATTAATGTGTATCATTTAGTTTGGATCAGTCATGTAATTAAATTTGAAATAAATCTAGACTAAAAATAACAAATCTGTGCGATTAGAAATATTTAATTACCTATTGTTTTTGTTTAGCACAATTTCATGCTTTTAGCTTTCTCACTACGCTATGATCCTGTCAATTTTACATTTTACTTGTTTTTCATTATTGAATTGACAATAGTGATCTTTTAATATCCCTTCCTTCACATTGTTTCATTTATTTCTTTAAAAATGCTCTTCCAATCTTTTACTTTTTTTTTCATACATAACCTTATATCGCCACCACATTTCTCCATTTCTATTAACAATGAAAATGTGAATAGTCGATTAATGTCTTTAAAATGAACTATGCTATGACCTCTAATTTTTATGATTTTAATAGATCTTGGGAACGCATTCTTTGTGTTTAAAGGTTTTTTTTTTACTTGACTGATATACATCTATAGTTCAAGCACGACCTTTTGTGGTTAACTAAGGACGTGTTAAACAAACGATAATTAAAATTCAAACTAGCTGTTTTATAAAAGGGTTTTCTTTTTCAATGTAAGAGTGTTGATTGATGATAGAATACATCTAGATTTCATAAAAACTTTAAACTTTATTCCATAATACAAATAAGATTTATAAAATCTTTTATTTGCCAAATAATAACATAAAAAAATAATGACAACTAGCTTTAAGTTCTCTAAGCTCTCCCTTTCTTTCTCGACTGACCTAATTACTTGACTCAGGTCCTATAGTCCAGAAGTCAATAGCACCATTTCACACTGTACATCAAAGGGGGGGGGGGGAACGTAGGCGATGAAAATGAAGACATACCTGACAAAAGATTACGAATCTAAATTGCATTAATAATTAGCCGCAGAGAGTATTAAATATATCTCTCAGTTGATAGGCTTCTAGGATTGTAAAAAAAAAAACTATAAATAGCAATCTATTTGGTGTCCCCGGTGTTTAGAAAAGAGAAAGTATGGATAATTTTTTTTAAAAAGCTATTGGATTATATTGGTGCACTTTTTTAGCCCTACAGAATCTAATTTCCTAAACTCTTTCGTTAGTAGTTTTTATTTAGTAGGCAATAGGCAATATTGATGTTCAATTTAACGTCCTTCCTTGACATTGCTTAATTTAGGCTTTAGCCTACCATTAAAAAAACAATCAAAAACATAAAAATGTGTTTTGTTCTTTATTAAATATATTTCTTCACATTGTTTTCCAGATATGGGAGTTGTCGGAACCTGTGCCGATATCTGTGGTCTTGTAGAGCAGAAGACAGGAAGTGAAGTGCTTGGCGCCGTCTGCAATATACTTTGCGATATCGCAGGGGTTGAAGAGTTCGTAAAATTGGTGGAAAAGTGCGTATTGAACAACTGAATTAGTGTAAATGTTCAAAGATCTCTAAAGTTAAGATCTAATTAGTACAAGAAAGAATGAATGCACTGTATTGACGTTAACTAGGATGGCTGCCTGGTCGTGCGGTTTGGGCGCTGGACTGTCGTTTGGATTTATCGATGGTCCCGAGTTCAAATCCTGCCCTCTCCCATCCCCCTTCGTCCTGCGGGAGGTTTGGACTAGGAAGTAAACTATCTTCAACTCTGAAGGAACATCCGAAACATGTAAAACAAACAACAAACAAACTGTTTAACTTCCCAACTCTTAGTGTCCTATATAACACTATCATTTTGATTATAAACACTTTATCAAATTACGTATTAGTGAGGGCTAAGTGAGGATCAAATCTTTACTTTAAAAATTCCTGGGTAAAAACCCTTGTTATAGTCTTGGTTTTCTGTTGTTTTTTTAAGGCCAAAAAATAAATAAATATGGTCTTTTTTTTTAAAGCCCTAAATAAAAACACTTGACATGGTCTTGTTTTTTTTTTAAATAGCTCTGGTTGAAACCCTTCCTTTGACATGGATTGGGTTCCTACATAGAAGGAATATTGGGTAGATTCTTGAGCAAGCAGCAGCAAGCTGGTGTGCAGGAGCCAGGTGGGAAGACGACGTGGACTCCCACAATGTTACCAACATCACAAAATGTAGAGTTACTTTAGTTATTAGGGGGCACCATGTGGATGTCAGCAGACCCTCCCCCATACTAAAATCTAAAATGGGCCAATGGAGTCACTTGGGGTCAATAGAAATGAACAGAAACAAAGACGATTGAAATAAAATAAATAAGTTAAAACCATGTCGATTCGATATGGTTTTGTTGTTTGTTGACCTATTAGCTTTATCGAATTGCAGTTTTTTAATGTTTAAACATATTCTCGGCAGAATAATCAAATTAATGAATGAAAAGTCGCAAAATAATAGATGAAATCTGGTCTGATACATTTTTCTTATGCCACTCAGGGCTGACCTTGACCCCATCTACCTGTGTGAACTGCTCAAAACCTGCCCAGTATTTGATGGAGGTGATGCCACACTCACCCAGTTTGCTGTGAACCCAAGTAGCGGACCACAAGGTGAGTCAGAATAGATAACCTTATATCGAATTATCAATAAGACGTGTCAAAGCGTCTGGCATCAATTTGATTTATTCCCATACCTATCCAAGTAGGGTATTATTAATAATGTTTTTTGATCTTGTCCCATACTAACTTGATGCTGAATGCACTTGCCGTATTTTACCGTATAATTACCGTATATACCCCCGCATGTGCACTCTTTTATACCCGCACAAATGACAAAACAAGCACAAAACAAAACCTTACAGATCTCACCCGCATGTGCAAAGAGAGACTTGCATTAAATTTGTCACAATTGATTACTGGTATATTAAAGATTCTCTGCCGCATCGGTACTGGTTGTTTTCTTGTGGTTTGTAACAAGATGCTCGTAATATAGCTTTCCATTGAACATTCCACAACCGCGTAACGTGCCACAGGAGGTATAAATAAATACACACCGGTTTATGTCCGTCATGAAGTTTGAATTTTCGTATGTCTAATGCCTTCACTTTGTCAAAGCTGTAGATTATATGACCAAAAATTCAGTAGTCTTTTAATAGTTTTAAAGATAGACTTAAATAATAATAATAGTTATAATTCGAATATAATTCAAGAACGTGTAATAACGTATCATAGAGATTAATTTAACTTTTCAAACTACTTTGAAATATTTTTTAAATTAGTTATGGAAGCAGTAAAAATAAAATAAAATAAAACAACATTTTAATGATTACTGTTCTCAATACTCTCCCCCTTTTTTTGTCACCCGGAAAAGATATTTTGAGTTCGTATACTAGAGGCTTCTTAACGCTTACAGTGTAACCATATGACTTCCAAATAGGAGTTCACTCATCTAATGATGAAAAGAAAAACATTATTGACTATTATGACCATAAACATTTTTATTGAATGCAAAGCCTCTAGCTTGATATTGTTTTCTTTTCTAAAGAATGTTGAATCGTGCAATTATCTAACAGCAGAACCGTATCACCTGCAGGCATGATTTAATTCTGCTACCAACTTCAATACCTGGACCAACGAATGCATATTATAAGAGAAAACAATATATTTGAGTTTTTTAAAGGCATTGATGCACATTTTTGGCCACTAAGCTATGTTATTTTTGTATACGCCATAACGTTCTACTTTGGTAAATAAATAGATATATATATATATACCCACAGTGCACCTTCAGAGGCTCTGTAGAGGTACTGTTGGACTCGAATACTTTTTTTGTTTTGTTTTGTAGAAGCGTTTAATGTTTTATGTCTTTTGGTCTGAAAGATGTTGGGGGCACCCCTGTTTGACATACTGTGATGCACATAGACCATATTTATTTAGCCATGTCAATTACTATTGGATCTGGGTTATAATGTAAGCAAATAATATCGATTGTAATTGGATAATTAAATAATGCCTCGCTTAAACATGCCACAAGGACATTTGTTGTTTTAGAAAACAGAGGCTGCAATCATTATTTTATGAATGACCCACGCTTTTATCTGTTCTGAATTAAATCCAGTTTCTATTTCCACTAAAGAGACACAGTATTTCTCTTCTTTCTTTTTTATTCGTATTTTCTGAGATTAATATTAATTAAAGTCTCTGTTTAAAAAAAGATGTTCATATTATTTATGTTGAATGTTGAAAGATTAGATTAAAGTTGGGACTATTTTTTTCTTGTATCCACAAGTTGGGCGTGAATCTTTGGAGTCTTCTTCATAAAACGCCTGCTAAAAATTCATTATAATTAACAGTTTCTAGTTCAAATAGAAATGCACCAATCAATTTATTGCTATTCGTTACTTTGGGCAAAGAAAAAAAGTCTTGCAAGGGAAATAATCTTTTCAAGATTTAATCCAATCGACCAAGACAGCAGTCCAAAGCGTGAACGCCTACTTAAAAAAAAACTAGCTCAACCATGTTTTTTTTTTGTCTCCAGGCAAGAAGACACTGAACTTCAACTTCGTCTCTAAGAACGGGACCGGTACTGGAGAGATCTATTTATTTATCAACACAGTTGACAAGATCCCAGTGGGTCAGTAAACACAAGTTCATGCACTAACTCTCACACTTTTTTTTTTAACGGCTGCCAGTGCATTGATGCCATTCTTTTGTATGTGTGATCAATTGATCTTTCCCTTTACTGATCAGTGTTTCTTAAACTGTACGGCGCGGCACGATATGCAGCAAGATGAGCCCAAAATTTATTTTTTTTACACACAAAAAAAGTCATTTCATTACGTCTTTGCTAACACGATTCTTCTCGACTTTCTGGTCAGAACGGTCGAATTTCTTCCGATTGTCGTACATAAAGAAAAGGTATAAGTAATGTGATGCACATAGACCATATTTATTTAGCCATGTGAATTACTGTAAGCAAATAATATCGTTTGTAGTTGGATAATTAAATAATGCCTCGCTTAAACATGTGTAACTAGGTCAGGGATGTCTCCAGTTCAGGTCTAGGCCTTGCGCTGCTAAACATAATTTTTTTTACAGACAGTAGGCAGGTGGTAGCGCTACTGGGTGGGTTTGATCTGTGAACCTCAGTCTGTGACCAAGGGGCTAAGTCGCCTAAGCAACCAGATAGCTAAACTAACTAACTAAAAGAAAGCAGGAACAAAACTTTACTTGAGAATAAATACATAAAAAAATAAATCAATAAAATATAATATGTACACTAACCACTACTACTGAACCCAACAAGTAACTAAAATCCTCTAGATCTATGCTACTTACAAACACTAACAAACTAACCCAACCAACTATCAACTAAATTACTAAATGACTCCAACTGACTAAACCTAGATCTATACGAAGAAACACCCAACAATAAAATTAAAACTAGTCTAGATCTTTTGATGTTTTGAGCTCAGGGATTCGATATAATATATTTAATATATTTGTAGTCGGTACAAAACTAGCACTATAATGTTTAACTGTTTCCGTTAGGAGGTCTTTAAAGTCTACTAAGGAAAACATGCTCAGTTGATTTTAAATCTGTTTCTTATTTTAAAATCTGACATTTTAATCTATGTGACAACTAACGATAAAGTGTCGGAAACAACGAAATTTTAAAATAGAATCGATACTCATTTTAACGTTGAGTACCAACTCTCAACGAATGTAGGTCAATCATTTAGTAACTGCTAAGGTGCAACAAAAAGAAAAAATGAACGATAAGTTTTCTATTGGAAAATATTGAAGGTGGAAAGCTGAACTTACCGTACCGGGTGAAGCCCACCATAGTGACGCCACTGCAGACAATGAACAGCTAAGTGGCTCTTCTCGCTCAAATAATGATTTTAATAACTTATCTTTCCTTAGAGGGATCCTTCTTGCAGGAGCCCCTGAAACCTGGACAGTACAACATGGCTATCGATCTGGACGCCGAGCCTGACCCTGATTGTGACCCAACCCAGGACTTCTGTGAGGAGTGGCTAGCTGGTGATTACGTGGCTACTCTACGTAAGTAGCTAGAGCTGTATTAAGTGAATGCATCTAGCTCAACAGTGAATACTTGAAGATATAAGTTTTCCTTCTATCTCATTCTCTCTCTGTCTCTCTGTTATTCTCTCTCTTAATCTCTATGTAACTCTCTCTCTCACTCTCTCTCTCTCTCTCGTTTAGTCTCCTCCTCCTCCTCCTTTTGACATTCGACATCATGACACGAGATAATGGCTAATATTTAATGTAAAAAGAAATTTTGGACACTCATTCAGGGGTCCCCTAGATTGGGTTCCCGGGGGATTTTCAAATTTGGACCCCCCCAGCCACGCCAGTGCTTTCCCAAAAAAATTATTTTAAACTTCTTAGAAATTAATAGAGAGAGAGAGAGAGGGAGTGAGAGAGAGAGAGAGAGAGAGAGAAAGGGAGAGAGTTTACTCTAATAACCTATCTTTGTATTTTCCTGCAGAGCTATGTAATGGTGAGTGCGGCAGTAAGCATCCCCACAGCAGGATCTACGATACCAAGAATACCACATTCACTATCACCAATTAAATGACCATATTTTGTTACCGTTTAAACACAACACACTGCATTTTGTTTGATTTGTTTTTGGCAGTTTGCATCAATTTTATTGATGAAGTTCGTAGCCATTGTGTATGTTGACACTGGAAGAAATAAGACCAAATCAAAGTCACTGATATACTCTAAATAAAGCAACAGAAGACAGATGACAAGAAATCAGACACTCGGTGTGGCTTAAAATAAAATAAACAGACTTTTACAAGTGTCCACATTTTAATATTATTAATTTTGAATACCGCGGCCTCCATGTTCCTAAAGTAGCTTATGCCCAGCACACACAATCTCTTAGGTTTACATTTGCGGGAAGGATGTTTGGGCCAAAGTTTCCGTACTGCCATTATGCGCTCAGCAAACACACATCTCACATTAAATAAACACACATCTCACATTAAACAAACACACATCTCAAATTAAACAAACACACATCTCAAATTAAACAAACACACATCTCACATTAAATAAACACACATCTCAAATTAAACAAACACACATCTCACATTAAACAAACACACATCTCACATTAAACAAACACACATCTCACATAAAACAATGCCAAGTCTCTATTAGGTGACCCAGCTGCTTATGTCACAGATAGATACGGGGTAAAAAAAAAACGAGATGTCTGTTACTGTGATGAGTGTAATTCAAGCCAAAGTGCAAAACAAGCGCAGAGGAATTGAAGAGAAGCCTAAACGAAGATCCTCTATTGCTTTTTACTCTCCACGCACTGTCGTCGTAACCTGCACACTATTCTTTTTTTCGGTAACCTGCACACTATTCTTTTTTTCGGTAACCTGCACACTATTGTTTTTTTTTCGGTAACCTGCACACTATTGTTTTTTTTTCGGTAACCTGCACACTATTCTATATTTTTCCCCAAGAAATCCATAACACGTATAAAAGGTCGGGTACAAAAAAATTTCCTATTCAAAGTAGCAGCACTCTATACCTGTATTTTTTTGTGTACATCAGAAATTTTCAGTAGCGATTTATAACACCTGGCGGCAGTAAATAAATACACTAACCAAGGTTACAAAGACAGTTTGTGTGGAGACACAAACTCAAAATCGGCCACCGAAGTGGTCCTCCCTGGCAGGTAAAAAGGCAGGTTTCAATGCTTTCGTGATTACATCAAAATGAAATTCACGCGATAATATGGCAAAAATACTTAATAATTGTTTTTTTAAAATTACGTTCTACTTATATGCATATTAAATAGATTTGTTTTCTTTTAAAACAAAAGTTAACATTTTTTGTAAATGTAGTAGTTAGTATGACATAACTTATTTAACTTAGCAAGGCAACCTAAAACCGTTAGCATAAATGTGTTAAAAATGTGGATCATGGAATTCCCCCTTACTAAATAGCCTCCCGTGTTTGTTACTAATAATAGTAAATAGTTGTAAAAAGGTGTATTTTTAATGAAAAAACTGCTTGCATAGATGATTTTAAAATTGAAATTTTCGCTTTCAGAAAAAGAAAAAAAAGTAGCCGTTGCAACAGAACTTTCAAAGGTCTAAAATAGCATGATGGCGGATTTTCAATCTCTTTTCTAGTTTACGAGGTCTAAACGGAACGGACGGACAGACATACCACACAAACCTAATAGCGTGTATACCCTTTCGGGGGCGCTAAAAAGCAAAATAAAAAAAACTGTAAAAGAGAATAAAAAAAAAAACGAAGGAGAAGAACGGCGAAATCATTGCCATGAATTTCAATAATGCAATGTTAATCTCCCTTTATTAGATAAAATTAATTAATTACCACTAATTGATTAATTAACTGGTTCATTTTTTGATTGATTAGTGTATTGTATTGGATTTTGAATAATTGTACACAATTTCAGCTTGATCCGAGAATGGAAAGTGGGGGAAAAAGTGTACAAAATAACAAGACCGACAGACGAGTGATTTAATATAAGCTTTGTACAAGACCGACAGACGAGTGATTTAATATAAGCTTTGTACAAGACCGACAGACGAGTGATTTAATATAAGCTTTGTACAAGACCGACAGACGAGTGATTTAATATAAGCTTTGTACCAGACCGACAGACGAGTGATTTAATATAAGCTTTGTACCAGACCGACAGACGAGTGATTTAATATAAGCTTTGTACCAGACCGACAGACGAGTGATTTAATATAAGCTTTGTACCAGACCGACAGACGAGTGATTTAATATAAGCTTTGTACCAGACCGACAGACGAGTGATTTAATATAAGCTTTGTACCAGACCGACAGACGAGTGGGTTAATATAAGCTTTGTACCAGACCGACAGACGAGTGATTTAATATAAGCTTTGTACCAGACCGACAGACGAGTGAGTTAATATAAGCTTTGTACCAGACCGACATACGAGTGAGTTAATATAAGCTTTGTACCAGACCGACAGACGAGTAAGTTAATATAAGCTTTGTACCAGACCGACAGACGAGTGGGTTAATATAAGCTTTGTACCAGACCGACAGACGAGTGGGTTAATATAAGCTTTGTACCAGACCGACAGACGAGTGGGTTAATATAAGCTTTGTACCAGACCGACAGACGAGTGGGTTAATATAAGCTTTGTACCAGACCGACAGACGAGTGGGTTAATATAAGCTTTGTACCAGACCGACAGACGAGTGGGTTAATATAAGCTTTGTACCAGACCGACAGACGAGTGAGTTAATATAAGCTTTGTACCAGACCGACAGACGAGTGAGTTAATATAAGCTTTGTACCAGACCGACAGACGAGTGAGTTTTGTATAAGCTTTGTACAAATTATGATTGGAATGGTTGGGACGACTGACGAGAGTTTTAATCTTGAATTAAGTCTGCAATTACAGAATCACATCATGAATGTTTATTTGATATCAATATTAAAATATCAGGCAAACTGTTTTCATCAATTCAAGTCACGTGACTCAAATGACCCACAAGAACCAATGCACATTCTTTTGAGCTTTATCTGAAGATGAATCTTCAATTAGAAGATGGGATTACATACTGTCACACACACACAGACACACATCAGATATACGGACTTTATTTCACACAATTATCACTTCTCTCAATCATAGTTATATGTCTCTAGTATCACTTCTCTGTATCATAGATATATATCTCTAGTATCACGTCTCTGTATCATAGAGATATGTCTCTATTATCACTTCTCTGTATCATAGATATATGTCTCTAGTATCACGTCTCTGTATCATAGAGATATGTCTCTAGTATCACGTCTCTGTGTCATAGATATATGTCTCTAGTATCACGTCTCCGTATCATAAAGATATGTCTCTAGTATCACTTCTCTGTATCATAGAGATATGTCTCTAGTATCACGTCTCTGTATCATAGAGATATGTCTCTAGTATCACGTCTCTCTATCATAGATATGTCTCTAGTATCACGTCTCTGTATCATAGAGATATGTCTCTGGTATCACGTCTCTGTATCATAGATACATATCTCTAGTTTCACGTCTCTGTATCATAGAGATATGTCTCAAGTATCACGTCTCTTTATCATAGAGATATGTCTCAACCATTGTGTCGTTCAGCCTAGAAGAAATGCTGATAACCTCAAAGTTGATGAATTTAAAAGTATTACAAAATGTATCAGACAGATTTATTGAGGTCATGGATTCTACACAATGAAACTTTAATATCAATATTAGTCAGTAATGATTTTACATTTTTATGGATTGGTCTTCACCACACACACCACACACTATCCTTGTTAATAACCTTTCCTCTTTCATAAGATTCCACGCCACGAAAGTAAAATTAATTTATTACCAATTGCTAGTAATAGGAGCCCAACCATGGTATTTATTGTATTCACATAAAAATCGACCCAGTGAAGCCCTAAACAATCTAGCAAGACATTTGGGTACACGCACCAAAGGTAACTTATTGATGTTTTGTACATTGAGTTCAAAGAAAACTATCTCTTGTGTTATCAAGTTAATGTTCAAGTCCAATGTGTTTATTGTTGATTATTAAGCTAGAACATATTGAACCAGCTTGTGATGTTAAGTATGGGTAAAACTATTTTCGTTGAGAGATGGTAAGCTTTGTTATCGAAATGTGAGATAGTCATATTTTAAAACATTTAGAGTTAGCAAAGTGTTGGGAGATGTTTTGTTTCCAACAATGATATTTAGACGCAGTCTCGTTAGAAGTTTAAAAATTGTAATAGTCGTCTTCGTAATTCATTCTTTTCTTGCTTTTGTTCAATTTTTGCGACCATCTGACCAAGTTAGACATGCACAGAATGGTACATATAGGACACTAGATACCAAGTAAGTTCCGGCTCTATATCAATGTTTATGGCACTTCGGTAACTGTTTGGGACATTTTCTTATAGTTTACACGAGAGATAAATTGAGGAACATTTAAAGAAGTCTACCAATCATGGGCGTAGCCAGGATTTTTTTCCGGGGGGGGGATGGTTGGGGTTAATTTTTTTTCTCTCTCTCTCTTTCTATATATATATATATATATGTGTGTGTGTGTACATAATTAATCTTTATTACATTTTGACCTTTCATTCTTTCGGAAGACGTTTATTGTACAATGAATTCTTCGTAATTCATTCTTTTCTTGGGTTTGTTCAATTTTTGCGACCATTTGACCAATTAGATATGCACAAAATGGTACAGATAGTACAGTGCACTAGATACCAAGCAAGTTCCGGTTCTATATCAATGTTTGGGACATTTTCTTATAGTTTACTCGAGAGATAAATTGAGTAACATATAGAGAAGTCTACCAATCATGGGCGTATTCAGGATTTTTTGTCGGGTGGGAGGGTTTGGGGAATTTCTCTCTCTCTCTCTCCCCCCCCCCTCTCTCTCTCTCTCTCTCTCTCTCTCTCTCTCTCTCTCTCTCTTTATATATATATATATATATATATATATATATATATATATATATATATATATATATATATATATATATATATTAAAATTATATATAAATGTGTGTGTGTGTACATAATTAATCTTTATTACAATTTGCCCCTTCGTGCGTTTTGGAAGAGGTTTATTTACGTCCATTGTGTCTAAATGTTTAGAAAACCTGGTTAAAATGTTTCTTCTGAATGATCTTTGTAGTAAGTTGGACCCTTTACAATTTGCTAATCAAAAGGGTAAAGGTGTAGACGATGCCATCCTAAATATTTTAAATTGTGTCTACAAACACCTGGACTTACCGAACACTTATGTAAGATTGTTCTTTATTGATTTCTCATCAGCTTTTAACACTATACAACTTCATTTACTCATTGAAAAGATGAAAGCGTTGA